>NC_056478.1:27843843-28443843 GCF_008729295.1 Plectropomus leopardus | reverse complement strand
TGTCACAGAACACCTCTCCTGGTGCTTCTGCTGCTCGGCTCTGCACTCGTAATACGTACGTAAGAGCCTCAAGCGTTCCACCAAGGACTGGTGAGAGCAGCACTCCTCTGGGGTCATGCTGACGGAGATGCCTGCATCATTATGTTGTATCATACTCGTTCATTTGACTTCATTACCTTTTTTGCTTGTATGTCATGGTGATTTTAAAAGTACACGTCACATGAGTTAAAATGATTAATAATCATGTTAAGCTTCTGATACACTGTATGTAGAGATGGGTGCAGATTGTACTTAAATTCAAATATTCTTACTTTATAAGAAGAAGTGAAATTGAAAGTAGAAACTTATCTCATAAAATACTTGCTTGAGCAGAGAATACTGTCATACTTAAATGGTCTTCAAGGTTAATAGACTCAACATTCACTCATCGTGATGAAAGTGTTTCATCATCATCTCCTGATTAGATAATTAGTTAAATGCTTAGGACAGGATGAATCTTGATCTCTTTAAAACTTAAAAACAAAGAGTAAAAGTCTGACCATGTTTCTCCTTCCCCTAAACCTCTAGACCTCCGTGCCAGCATGTGCGTTTGTTGACGCCCTGACATTGCTTGCCATTTGGAGTTGTTGCCTAAACATAACTGCATGCGGCGTAATCCCACCATGTGGTTGTGTTGACATCAGGGTAGCAGCATCCCGCAGTGTATATAGCAGACACAGAAGGATACCAAGAGCGTTATGTCGACATGGGCATTGTGTAGACATGAGCTTTATGTAGACGTGGAAGTCCAATGCAGAATGACAATATGTGATGACTTGGGATGAAAAAGCGTTGGTGGAGCACACCAGAACAATGCTCCACCTCTTTTTTGTCCAAGTGATGAAAAAGATTATTCCCAGTTTGCATAATCCAATTGAAATTCATATGTGCACTTGAAGATCCAATCAGATCCTAAAGCAATGTCATTTAAGAGTGACAATAACAATATGGAATGGTTAAAGTTGACATATTGACATTTAAGATGCGTTGACTGATTCATGACATCAACTCGTGCATTAAGTAACTTTCCTTAAAAGTTGCGGGCGTCCTTCGAGCAGCACAGTGATTCAAACTATTTGCATGTATATGAATTATGCATCATGCCTTTGATGGTTTCTTGATTTGTGTTATGAATAATGATGACAAAGAACCATCTGACACCACCCAAACCCACTCAGAGATGGTCGGGCACACTTTGTTTCAACTCTGGAGATGGATAGATGTAGTTATTAGTCCTTTTAAAAAAAATAAAAACAATGTGCCTTATAGCAATCAACAGATAAATCATGAACCTCTGGAAACACAAACACACTGGCTTCACTTCTCTCAAAAAAGACCAAAAACATTAGAAGGAACTGAGTAAAAAGCTACAGGAAAATTCTTTCCCCAAAAAACTTTGTTCTTAAAAACTTAAGAAAATGTGGGGCATTTCTTGTCAAGTTGTTCATTATATTTTCTCCATGTATTCAAAAGAAATCAGACTAACTTTCAGAGGTTTAAACTGGTAATGGAAACAAAAGGTGATTTGACACAGCCAAAAGTGCAAATGAAAATGTTCTATATAAGCTCTCATAATGCTCTCAGCACATGTGAATGTAATGATTTGAGTTGGATCATATGTCAGTGAAGCAGACAAGAATCTGCATGATAAAATGGCATTATAATGAAGCAGTATGGTCTTTTGTTTGAGAGTAAGTGCAAAAAAATAGATTTTTGTGCCAAAACTCTCCCTTGGCTAATAGATTTATTCTGTGCCCCTGCAGCAACGGCCACCATTTCCCAACCTAATCACACACATGCATACCCACAGCCACACACACACACACACATATAGCACACAAGGGAACCCCAGTCGAGACACAGCCTGGTTTTAAAATTCCATTGATTCAGGTCAAAGTGTGTATGCAGCATTCAGGGCAGAAACAGGAAAGGGGATTGCATCAGCTGCTCAGTCTTTCTCTGCCTCGCTACCATCATCCCAGATGCCCACACTGCTGTTTTAAGAAAAGAAAGTCTTACTTGAGTTTGAACAGGCGAGCTGGAAACCTAAACAATACACCACCGAGTGTAGAATTCACTGTATCCAGCAGGCATCTATCCTATTTAAGCCACAGCTCTGGGCCTCCTACTATTGGACGTTAATCGCTTAATCTTCGCGTCACTTCCAGTGCCACTTGTCTCAATTATTCCCAGGATGCTCCACTTGCCATACAGGGTGCCAGCTATTTTTATGCCGCAGCCTGGCAGCCTTTTGTGCGCATTCTGGAGATATCAACAATGGGAGTTGACAGGGAAGTGAAAAAAAACAGGCTATTGATTCAACCTATCTCTTACGCCTTTTCAATTGCTTTTAAGTACTGGTGGCGCCTGTGAGGGTCTGGACTTGTTCAGGGAATCACTTAATTCCAGACAGAAACCATTGTGTAATGTTAGAAAAAAAAGGATGCCTCTTCTAAAAGAATAAAAATCTAACAAAGGTAGAAACTTAGCTGCTTTAAGCAATCATCTCAGAGTTCTCTTCTAAATAAACCGTGGCCACGATACATAAGAAGCTGTCTTTGTTATGAAACAGCAATTACATCCCATTAGTGTCAAGTGCAGACACCGTCACTCTACGTATGCTCACATTACTGTCTGAGCTTTGAAGTGTGTGCAGGAGAGTGTTTTCAGCAGGTATAACACCAGTGTGCATTCATTTAATGACAACATCATGACAGCCTTTACAGTAATGCCCAAGGAAAATCTCCATTTAATAACAAGTTTATTGGAAAGTGTTTTCTATTAATAAACAGTGGCAACTGGACTTAGTTATGCAACACTTATTGCTTTCAGTTTATCTGCAATCCTATCCCCAATAAAGCATGTTTCTCTACTGCCTCTCTCTTAGATATGCTGAGACTTAGGCACAAAAAACACTTCGTTGTAGTTAGGAAAAATATCATGTTTCTGCTGAAAATACCCACCTTTAGAGGCACAATCCATGCTGGAAATGTAGCAATGTCTCTGTAAAGAAAAAAATATATATATATATATTTTGCCACTCTGCAGTGGACTTCTGTGTCTGCATGTTGCACTTTAGGTATTCTTCTGTGTCTGCTGTTGACGTTCCATAATGGCGTATCCTTAACAAATGCACGTGTTTAAGTTTAGACAACAAAAGCACATAGCAACCAATGTCGGGATGTCACGTGCTAGCATAGATGGTTAAGATTAGGTAACAACGGCATGGGTGGTAAGGTTTTGGGGAAAGAGATACAAAAGGTGTAGACAAAAAAAACAACAACATTCTGATGGGAAGGGAACACTGGACTCCCACATGAAAGTCCAGGGTTTGTTGGATCTATCCACCGCCCCTCCGTCCCGCCTGTCCTAAAAGGACCTTAATGCTCCTTATATTATGCCTTACTGGCAGTGTTTCGATCTGACACCATCCAGCAGTGTATCCTGTGGACAAGACAGGTTCCACCTGGCTACCTTATCAACTGACAGTGCACGTATAATGCTGCTGCAGCAGGTGCTGTCCAGGCCTTCAACTGGTGTATAATAACATCACTAACAGTTCCGTCCAGCCATGTCTCAACTGATGCCATCCAGTGGCGTATCATGCAGACATGAAATATGGCTTTTTGCATTGGGATCTTACACCAAAAGCACTGCAAATTATTTGATAGCTTCGGAATGAGAATAGGCTGCGCTATGCCTGTTGGAAACACAGCAATATCTCTTTAACAAAATATTCATTTTTGTGGCGCTATTTCTTCTTGCTAATGGACTGAAATATGTGTTATATTTAGCTTTAGTGGCTATGTGCATAGGTTCAGTAGATATGCTACAATATAGTGGAGTCTTTGGAAGGCAACTTGGTCATTGTGTAAATGTAAAGTGTTCATTTTAAACAAGCAAAAACAGGATTCTTACTAAAAACTAATGAAAACATATGTATTCTATTCTCTGCTAATAGATCCACCTAAATTCATCACAGTGGATGATAAAGGTAGGGAAAAGATGTTTTTTGTTTGAGGATGATTTGGGATATTTTGTCCATTGTTTCTATCATTTGTGATTACACTGTTATCACCAAGTTAATAATTCAGATTTGAGCAAACAGTATTGGATAATACGTACATAATTATTGCACAGAAAAACTGCATGTACAACTACAGTAAATACAGTACATTGATACTGAACAGGGAAGTTTAGGTAATGATTTTACAGTTACAGTCTATAAGTTTGACTAATGTAGGGATATGAAATATATTATTCAGTGGGATAAGTGCCTACCAAAATAAGTCTTTATGTTGACAGAATAATCTTAACTCCAGGTCCACTTTATAATTTCGGAGAATTTTCTGGTGCTCTCAGCCACGCCTCAGTCCTCATGAGTAGATAGAGTTTGGATCATGATATACAGTTAAAAGCACAGTAAAGTACAGTAATAAAGTATTAACATTTTCCACTGACAGTGTTTGCAGATAGATCTGATTGAAACGTTTCCACATTACCTAGAGGAAGTATTTTTTTACATTTCCTACAAAATGCATTGGCTAATGCAAATTAAATTGGTTGCATATGAAGAATATTTTTAGCAGATGGAGCCTGGGAAGTATTGATTTGCAGTGACACAGACGGCAGTTCCTGTAGATGGCAGTATGAGAGATTGTTGTGCCGGAGGCTCCTGTGTAGTCTTCTGAATTGCACTGATCCCTCAAACAAAGCCTTCCATCAAGTGGGAACCAGATAGCCGTGTGGGATTTTCATTAATGCTGCTTACCATCTTAAACCCTTCACCGTCCCTTTGAACACACCCTCCATCCTGTGCTGCGTCAGGCCTCCCCGCTCCCCTCGGCCCTCTTAATGACTTGGACTTTTATTACCTGGGCTGATGGGACATCCATAAAGAGACACTCTGCCAGCAAGATGGCAAACACGTTTCTCGCTCAGGCCTCATGTGTCTTCTTGAGAGAAGCTTAAAGAGTAATGGAGCTTCTGGGATCCCTCTCTGTTCACCAGGGGATGCCGTCTGGCATCACTGGGGCTGAGGGAAAGTTGGTAGGGAATGCTCGGTGTGTCAGGTTCATTGATGGCAGCCTATTATATTGGTTTCCTGCAACAGAGCCACATGAACATCTGTGCATGTCATTTTCAATGACCCACCTCAGGGCCACGATACCATTACAGGAAGCTCTCAGGGATCAGAGGCTGTCTTTGGTGGAACCAGCAGTTGGGTCTGACACAATGGCTCCCGCAGGGTGGAGAATCACGGCTCTGATACATGTGACAGTGCCGGAAAAAGGTTTCTGCTACTCTACTTTGTGTTGCTTTTAAAAAAAAAAGTGTTTACGACTGCGGTGGTGAGGTGAAAACGATGGTATCGACAGCAACTGATGAAATGTTTAGTGATGTAAAGAGCTTTCTTGTACTTTTCCCAGGATCTATATTTCATTGGCAAATTTAGAAAGTGCGAACATGCCGCGCAGTGCGTCCTATTGCAGGGAGAAGTGCAAAGAGAGAGCAGATTGAGTGTATTCAGATCGACGCCGTGCTTGTCACAGTCCTGATGACAAACAGGCTGTAAGAGAGCGCCTTGCACTCATTTGTCAAACTTGCTCTGACATCAAGAATGCTTTGGCTTTCAGGACTGATAAGGGCTGCGGTGTAATCCGTCTTCAAGTCAGTTCAGGAATACAATGGAAGACTGTATGCTTTTCATCACCTTGAATGGATGGATGATAAAGGATAAAAAATACTGTATGTTCAAAGGCTTAGTGCTTTTTTTCTTCAGCCATCCGTCCACTATATTATATAGAGTTTAAAGTATAGTAATTTTGAATAAAATCATACATACCTCTTTAAAGAATTCTTTTGGGGGACTCAAAACTGATTTTTAACAAGCTTTGTACAATAATAACATATGGGTAATGTGTAAAACCTGGTAAACGGGCGGATTAGCAAATAATGGGCTCCTGGGCACAGATACGCAAAAGGTCCCCCCACCTCCCCTGCATACAAGCAAGACACACATGCTTCATAGTTGTTCAGCCTCATTTTGTGTCTTTGTTTTGCGTCTCTTTGTAGTCCTAATAAATATTTTGTATGTGGCTGTTTTGGTTGTTTTGCCCCCTTTAGTTGTCATCTTGGGTGTAATTGTAGTTTCTTTGTATCGCTATGTAGTGGTCTTTGAGATGATTTTGGGTCTCTCTGAAGTGAATTTGTGTCTTTTTTGGTTATTTTTTATCTTATGTAGATACTTCTTATCTCTTTGTGGTCACGTTGTGTAATTTTGCATCTCTGAAGTAATTTTGCCTTTTTGTCATTTTGTCTTTTTTTGGTTGTTTTGCCCCTTTTGTGGAATTTTTGTGTGTCTGTGTACTAGTGTGTATCTTTGTAGTTATTTTTGTCTTTTTTAGTAAATTTTTTCCTCTGTCAAGTAATTTAGTGTATTATTTTACATTTCTCTGTGCTTGTTTTGCCTCATTCTGACACTATTTTGTGCCTCTTCGAAGTTATTTAGTATCTCTATGTAGTGGTTTTATGGTATGTGAAGTAATTTTGTGTCTTTCTTGGTTATTTTATTTCACGTTCAAGTAATTTTGTGTTTTTTTGTGTTGTTTTTTGCTCATTTTGGATTTTTTTTTGTGTCTCTTTGCTGTTTATGTGTATTTCTTTGTAATGGTTTTGTGTCTTTTCAAGGTAATTTGGTGTCTCTTTAAAGTAATTTAGTGTCCTTGGTTATTATGTGTCTCTTTGTGGTTGTATTTTTTTTTCCTTTGTGTAGTTATCTTGTGTAACTGTAGTTCCTTTGAATCTTTTTTTAGTCATTAATTGTCTTTTGGGATTAATTTTGCATTTCTCTGAAGTAATTTCAGTGTCATTTTTTTCCTCTTTTTGCAGTTATTTTGTTTGTATCTTTATTTGTAGCTTCTTTGTTTCTCTTTGAAGCTGTTTTGCAGCACAGTGCATTCTGTTGGTTGTAGGTTTTTTTCCTCTTGGGCAAAAGAAAATGCAACAGTCATTTTTTCAATTTTCTCTGGTCATTTAGCACCAATTTCAAGTGTTTTTGTCTTTCTACTTCACAGACCTGTGAAATGCTTATTTATGATTGGAGATCTTTAATGTACATATATTTGTGAAACAGGTAAACATTTAAAATGACATATTTTAAGAATTCTGCTCGCCCTAAAGACAAAATAATAACAAATGAATCTGCTGTTGGATAACATGTTTCACCTCAGTAAATATAATTCAAAGGTGTAAGCCAATTCAGTTGAATTATAATAGAATAATTCATTATGCTGTGAATGATGCCGCCAATACACATCTGCTTTGTGCTGAGTTTTTGCTGTTTTATTGTTGTAATGAGAGTAAAACTTTGTCTTTTTTTTTTTTTTCACTGAAAGTGCTAGAGAAAAAAAGGTGCCATCTGAATACTAACCACCATCTTTCATATTTTCAGCCAGATGTCAAATAGCTTTACTTAACTCGTTATCTGTTAGCTGTCTGGGCCTGCAGTCATCAACTGTCATCAGTCAAATGGCCTCTGCTGCTTTCACGTTGAACCTGCTCACCTTTCCCCCTGTCAAACACACTGTTGGACAGAGCAATCACCACACAGAACCCTCAGAAGCTTGCTGATGGGGAACGGAAAGTGTAAAGCTTGTCTAAAGGGAGCTATGCAATATTTTGCATGCAGGGAAGGTTTGGTGATGCAACTAGCCTGTTAAGGTGGGTTCAAGTTGAATGTGAAGCACATTCTTGCTTCTTTCTTCTCATTATATACATATGCATTTGGCTGCTGGCTTGTTGCAGTGTGTTTTCTTCATTACAAACAGCATACAATGTTCCAAATGTAGGTTACAAAAGTCTGTTTTCATTACAAATTCTTCAAATGCCACCAATTGTTCAGTGCTTTCAGCGTAAGATCCTGATGCCAAAAGTCAATAAGAACACTTTGCTACAAACTGTCAACACATAATCTGATTGACCACATTCCGTTTTGCTGTGACTCTGCATGCTTTGAGGTGGAATGCTACATGTGATTGTCATTTGCCATCCTTTGATTGATCTTTGCTGTCCACCTTCACTATGGTTACGCTTGCTCAGGTAACATTAGTTCGCACGAGGCTTGGCCCGATTATCTATGGCACTGGTTGTGTACCACAGAGGAGAATTTTGCACTTACAGCGAATCAGTGCATTCTCATTCCAAAATCATCAAATACCGCTGCTTTTGCAGTGCCTTTGCTGTAAGATCCTGGCACCAAAAGCCATGTCTGCATGATATCACGTGAAAATGCAGTAGCACGGTAGTGCCATCCTGGAATGACAACAGCAGATGCCAAAGGATAGCTAGAACATAATAAGTAGACATGGAAGTCCACTGGAAAGTGGCAATATGTGACAACCTGGGATGATAACGTGTTGGAACAAGGAGACTAGAAACTTTTTAATATAAATCCAAATTTTTTATGGGAAACTGAGCAGTTTTGTTATGTTTCTAATTATCACCTTTCTGTTTCAGTAGCTTTTTTGAATGTGCTACCAATCTGCTTGGAATATGATCACCAACATATTTGCACAGAATTCTTAAAAAAAAAAAAAAAAAATTACCCTATGAAATCCAGCCCTTGCGTTTTTATCTTCAGACTTTATGGTATATTGCCACACAGCAAAGATGAACAGAGGAGCATATGAGAGACGGCAGCAAAACCTAAATCCTCGATGGCCTTTGGAGCTTCCTGTTTGATGCCAAAAAAAAAAAAAAAAAAAGAAGATGACTGTATTATGCATCTCCAGCTCAGCCCAGGGCAGAGTTGCAGGTGCTGTTAGGAAGCATCCCTCCAGCTCGGGCCCAGGGAGAGACGCAGTGGGAGAGCTTCCCAGTTTGCTACAATCAATCAGACATTCTGCTGGCTAATGCATTATTAAGTTTCCAGGGTACTATAAAGTTAGATGACCTTCTGCGCTTTCTGCAATCCCTCGCTTTTAAAACCCATAGGGCTGTTTTAGCTACACTATAACAAAATAGCACAAAAAAGACCTTAAAAGGAAATTGATAAACTCAAAGAAAAGTTTCTTTTTTATACAATGATCTATAGTTTTTCATTACTTATCAGCCCAAAGGGCAACATGATTAAATTAAAAAAATGATACAAATGGCAGAGAATATAACTTGATAAAAGTCACTTTAGAGCACCAAATGAGCTCGAAAGTGCAAAAGACAGCAGGCATTTGATAAATTTCAATCATGGCTGCTATTAGAATTATAATACTTCATATTATACTAAAAGTGTTCTATCAGAGGCCCTAAAGTGCTCATGCTTTTAAAAAGGTTGTTCTAACATTCTATGATGCAGTGCAGCACGCCTACTTTCAGGAGGAAATGTGCTCACTATTAAAACTGTTTTTGACAATCATTTACCATAAGCGAAAAGTATTGGAGAAAAAAAATGAAACAAAACTTACAGAAATGTGTAATGAATACAAAAACATTAAGGGATGGCACGAAAAAAAAGATGTCACTTTTTGTAGTAATGATAAATACAAATTTGGCTTTGTAGCTTTGTAAATGACGTGCTGCTTCGATGTTCTTATCGTTTCAACACTCCCCATTCCCTCATTTTGAGTTCTATGGGTTTTTTGAATGAGTTGTTGGTTAGAAGCCTGAAAGAAGGTATGTGGTTAACACAAGCTGAGGAGAATTTCATGTTTTGTTCTATTATATAAAATATGTCGGTAAATACCGCACTCCTGAACTTCAAAGCTTTTATGTGTCTTGCAAAAAGCGATAACTAACTAAAGTGGCAAATAAGACGACAGAACATCATCAAGCCAAGTCACACCTGACATTGCTTTACAGCCTTGTTGCGGTGGCGAGGTTAAGTCTTGCAGTTATAATGTAGTTTGTATGCAGCAGTTTGTTTTTTTTTTGCCATGATCCAAAATGTAAAAAATCCCATTGGTGTTTTGACATGGTAATCAGAGTGGAGCTAACATCTGTGTTGGCCTGCAGAAAAACCTCATCTCTCTCTCTCTCTCTCTCTCACATATGTTAGTTAAGTTACACCAAAATTCCCTTTTTTTTAAACCAGAACTATGATCTTTTTTCTGCCATGTAGTTTTGTATCCCAAACCTGAAATGTTGACCAGGTGTTCAAAACTACAGCCGTTAATATGATACCGTGAGGAGCATTGATATAGGAAATGCCACTTAGAGGTAGGGACAATGTATGAATTTGTGAATGTAAATTTACTACAGTAGGTCACATTAAAGTCCTTGCAGGGAAAGAGGCTGTGTGTTGGATGAATGAAAAAACAAACAAACACAGGACTTTGACCTGCGAATCTGGGGTTTGTGTCCTGTGTGAACCCAAAAGTCAGTGCTGAGCTATTTTAAGTTACAGAGGTGCATAATGTCACATCATCATGTGGTAAGTGCATTTAGCACGTAACGTGACAATGCCTAACCTATTGAGGCGATAATTCACAAGGTACACAGTACAAGGTAGATTTATTTGTCTTTAAAAAAACAAAAAAAACACGCAGTTTAAAAAGATGAAATTAAAATTTGTCCCTAAATTTTGCCACATCTTTTGGCGTTGAAGGAGGAGTTTATGAGTCTAGAAGCCTGGGGAAAGAAGCTGCTCCGTAGTGTGGTGGTACTTCTGTGTCCTTTCCCAGATGGCAGTGGGGTGAACAGACTGTGGCTGGGGTGGGTGCTGTTTTTCAGTATCCTCTGGGCTCAGTGCACCACTCTGCAAGATGTTGTTTTCCTTCCAGTATGAACTCTCATTGTTGTTTATAATACGGTCAATGATGATATTTCACCATCGGTTTTCCTGATGTTTGTTAGTGCAGTCACGATGTACAGTGTGAATAGTAGGTGTTGAGCACTAATGTAAAGGAAACATTGATCTATGACATGTTAAAATGTTATGTAACAGCAGCACAAGCAGAGATTTGCCAAGAAGTAAATGAATTTTTTCAGTCATGTGGGTTACTCAGCAATATAGTATCTACCTGAAGTAGCCACCGACAGCTTCTGGTCATACTTGACAAAGGTAGGCTGCAGCAGCAAAAACACAAATGGTGCATTTTATTTTGCATGGATTCCATTTTTCATTTAAAAATGAGAAAGTCTCTTATTTACTCTTGCAGAGTTTACATAGTATCAAGTTCTCTGTGCCCAGTGTTAAAAACCATTCTTCATTGACACGAAGGCAGCAAGACTTTAAACATCCTCCAACAGTAAGAAAACGGGCTAATCACAAAACCTGGAAGAAGCTCTAAACTTAAGTTGCAGACAGAGCGAACAAGGCAGCTTTACACTGCTTAGAAGACCACCTTTGTTAGGGCAAATGTACCAAAAGTTGCAGATTGTTTGTTATGCAGCATGGAGAAAAAAACAATGTGGATTTAACAGATATTTTCTAAAATCTTTGGTTAACTCAGGGATCCATTGAATTATTTGTGTAAACAAGGGGATCCCATCCACTTACATCTCCCACTGCTATGCCTCCTGGGTAGAAGAAAAGTTGCTGTTACAATAGCTTGTGTTTTTCTCAGTTAGTAAATGTGATACAGTAGTTTTAGCAAGACACCGTAACAGTGGTTAAATTGTATCTTTACTCGACTTATGCTCAAATATTCCAGCTCATTTTCTGACCCATTTTTTTTTCAGACATCATTACATCTTCATGTATTTATACTGACATAAAAACACTGTCTGGATGGATGTCACGGTGCCGTTTTCTTCCCCAATGCAGAGCGAGGAAAATTCTGAGTGAGACATCATGCTAACCCTGAGAGGAATAATTTATTGATGTACGTCAAGCCAAGAGAGGGAAGAGGGTATGTGGGCTCAGTTATACGACCGGCTGAAAAGACAAAAGGAATCCTTGATGAAGTTCCTTTGAAGTGCTTTTTCCAGAAGTCCTTGGAAATACATATTGATGAAGTCCAAATTGTCTGGCCTGGAGGGAGAAGGCAGTCGACTGCTTTGCATTGCGCCATAAATATTCACTAGAGAAGAGGACATGGCTCATTTCTATGTGTGACTAGAATTATTACATTAAAATGATTGGCTCAGAAAAAAATGATAACGAGAGATGAAGGGAGAGACCAGCGCCATCAGGAGGGATCATTTTCTTTAACAATAAAAGGTGTTCTTGTCACTCCAGAAAACATTTGTTTCAGTGCTGAAATTCATAGTCTGAGCCATTAATGCATTATTAATATGAATGTCTGAAGGCAGAAGCATACCAAGTGTACTAAACAAAGTTATCCATAAAACCTATACTCAATGGAGGAAAAAATATGTCATCACATACAGTAGAGTGTCAATGGAACACCTGGACTAATGAACATTTAAGAGATACCTATCTCCGTATTAAATAATAGTTACAGCCACTATGATATCACCTGTTGGTTTGTGGACTCCCATTTTTAAGCCTTGGGTTGGCATTTTGTTTTTTTTTTGGAGCCAGAACCCATCCAAGATTTGTTTACAGGGTTCATATGGGTAGTAAATGGGTTTAAAAATGGGCTTTGTCTTGGACTTTCATTGGTTTTCAGTGACCTTCTGCATCAGCAGTTTACTCTCTGGGGTTTGCCGTTCCCATGATGTCAACAAATGCACATGGTGGGATAAAGCAGCACAGTGCTTATGTTTAACAGCATGTGGACAATGGTAAGGATTAGGCAACAAATTCAGGCAAACAAAGGCAAATAACTGTTTTCTAACATGTTCACCAACTATATTCATTCAGCAGCTGCATAAAAATATATTGCTTTAGATGTTGTGTTTTTAGCGTGTTCCTGTGCCGCCGAGTGGTAAAAAAAAAATCTGTGTTTGTTGTGAATCTTGTAGAAAATTCCCATAGCACAGTTCTTTGTAACTCAAGTGTTTCCGAATCCGATCTTGATAGTCTCAGCGGTCACTCAACCTCATCATCTGAGCTGAGAGCTTCAATGCTTCTGAAATCAAAGACATACTACAGTCTTTATTGGGCCAATTTTACCTTTAGACATGCAATCCACTTTGAATGTGTCCATTTATTACCTTTTTTGCCACCCCCTTCTAAATAATCACATACTGAACAGAGATGGGAATAGAAGCACAGCTTTCAGAGCAAAGTAATTACATCAGTCCCTGTGGCGCCTCTTGATCTAAATCACAAGCAAATGTCACATTTTGAAACATCTAAGAGGCATCCAGCAAAACATCCTGCCTACACACCATGGAATCTTTTGGGACACAGTCGCATGAGTGACAACTATGATCATGCTAGCGACTCCTGTTGCGATTCCGCATGCTTTCTGGTGTTTTAACACCTGTGCTGGGATGCAGAATCTTTGAGTTGCTCACCATGATTTTACCTTGTCGGAGTTTCTTGAAGAAGGGGGAGAAAAGAAACAAGAAAAATTATCATTTTTGTCACAGTAATTGAAGTATTTGTTTTACAAAAGATTTCTGTCCAATCTATCCATCCACATATGGCACTGGTGGATTGAAGAAAGAAAAATGATCTACTTGGTGCAACAAGGATCATAACAAATGCAAGTCCAAAGAGCTTTCATCTAAAAAAATTAAAAAAAAAAACAAAACAAAAAACAGTTTAGCCAATGTGGCTAACGCAAATACTACAGAGATCATTTCTACTAATTTCTGTGACTGGAACTGTCAACAACACAGCTTTAGTTTTGTTTTAATGGCAATGTTAGTCATTTTGTACATGAGGAGCACAGTTGGGTTTTATGTACCATGATAATTCAGCATTAAGTTCAAGTTAATTTATTTCTATGGAGCCCTTTATCAAAGGCAAGTCCCAAAAGACTCAGCAGTGACATCTCTCTCATGTCATATTTTGTGTGAGTTGAAAATTAGAACAGACACTGGTGAGCATTTTTTAAGCGTTCCATAATGTGCCGTGCTAATTGCTTGTGTTTGCAGTGGGGTTAATGGATAATGATAGATGTGCAAATACTTATCCATATGCAAATTGTGCCCCTGCGATGGACTAGTTTAACATAACATAGGATCACTGAACAAATGAGTTGACTCAACTTTTATGCTTCAAAGTGAATATTAAGTTTCACTTTTTTCCCTTTTGTAGGGTTTCTCTATGCAGCATTGACATACCCCACTGGTCCCAGAGAGCGGGGCTTGAACCATTAAGCTTGGCTTCATGCATGATGCCATCTGAGCTATGAATATCTACATGTGGGTGATGAGGTGGAACCCAGGTGGGTGGATGAAATTAAACCTAATTCAAGCAGACTGTCAAAGGACCTGCCAATCAAGGTCCACAAATCCCAAATTGTACTCCTAAGGCTTAATATCTTCTTAATGGAACAAACGTTTTCAAAGTGACCACCAAGACACATATTAGAAAAACTGCTTTAGCTTCATTAGCTTTATTAGCTTTGATAGCATTTAGAGAAAATGACTGTCTTTGCATTTGCTGAGAAAGGTTGACATCCGCTGATGGGTCTCTATTGGTGCCAGAGATTTGTCGGGATCGGCAAGTAGCCATTCAAGGAAATATGGAAACAGAAACCCCAGTGGGGCGGGAAGATGATTCAACAGGTTTCAAACAAAACCCAAGACTAGTTAGATCCTAAAAGTCAGATGAGGGGCTGACCTGCTGATTGAAGAAACTACTCCTTCATCAATAGCTCACTGCTCTCCTATGCAATTTACCTTCACCCTGTGAGGAAACATGCTTGTGAAACATTGGGAACATTGCTGACTAAACAAGGACTGCCTTCCTTAATGGGCAAACTTTTAAAGCAGGGACCGTTGCTACCTCAATTTTAAATATCTTTAAAACAAATAATCAGAGTTCCTAACAGTCAACAGAGGCCTTCACCCACCACTTGCTAGCCCAATTCCACCTTGGGTAGTCGTATGAACCTGACTCTGATACAGTTGAACTGGAGTTGGGTATCAGTTCAGATCAGTTGCAACGTGCCTAGAGACACCTAATGTAATTTACATTTTTTGAAAATCTCATCACAGACAGTCCGAAGCCTCCTCTCTGCAAATATAATCAAGTTTTTAGTTCATAATGAATTGTTTGTTCTCCAGTTATGAGTTTTTGTTACCATACATGTTTATACCTAATTTGGACAGGCACATATTGCCACAGCACTTAATACACCTGGCGAAGGCTTGTTTACAACTTCACCCTTTCTCATTGCCTACACCTAGCTTTGTGTGTGCTCACTGGCTAAACAGTATAAAACACGGGAATAATGTTGGTCTCTTAAAAAACAAACTTTGCAATACATTTGACAAACAAAAAAATGATCAGGATAAGGACAGAGATAGTTAGATAGCTGGCCAGCATGTGCATGCAAAACTAGGACATAATGTCGATGGGGACATTTTTCTGGGTTATGAATATATGATCCATAGCCTTCATGTATTGATGTTGGCAATTGGTGTCTCGAAGATGTCCCTTGAACTTGTAAATTCAATAGCAATTGCCATTTGCATGTGAGTTTGAGTTTTAGGCTTTACTACTCGCTGACACAACTCTTGTAACACTCAGGAAAATTCTTCAAAGGATGGACCATGCAGAGGGTCACCCCAACACAAATAGAACAGAAATAAAAGGGGTGGTGTAAATTTTATTGGCAAATGTCATGTTTGTCTGTGAACCCCATTTTTTGTCTGCTCAATGACTTTTGGTTAACTTTCAGTTTTGCTTGTGTTTCTAGTTGAGATGCCCTACAAGTGGAACCAAAAGGGGAGAGGCCACAGCAGTCATGTGGCTACATTTTTCAACCATGCATGAGCCAATCATTGGCAGGCCATCCACTGACCCTCGCACTGGGATGGACTCACCAAGTGTGGTTGCTGTTGCCTCTGGCAGCAGCTCAAAGTCCACCAAAACTGCCCAGAGCCAGGATGTAATGGAGGATGAGGAGGATCGGACAACAGTATATGGGATTTTGAGCCATCCTCTGCTGGTCCTCCACAAGAACTCTTTGACAGCACTGGGCCATCAAAACAGATGTATTTGTATTTCCTCATGTCTGTGACAGATAGAAACATTGAAACTGCAGTAAAAGCTGGTAATTGTCATTATAATTATCAAAACACCATGTTCACTGTCTATCTCTGCTGACAACCCAGGGAAAACACATGAAGAAGTATCCTAAGAACTGGAAAAGAAAAATGTAAAAGGTAACAAGGAAATTATCTAAAAAAATGCTGTGGGTTATTATTAGATATGCTCAAAAACAAAAAAAAACTATAGTTATTTTTCTATTAATGACATATTTAAAATGAGGTAAAAAACAAAACAAAACTGTACTTTCTTGAGGTCATTATCTTTTTGTGTTTTGTTTTTTAATTGTCTTACTTATTTTTGCTAATTTTTAGGCAACTTTTTTAGAATTTGAACCATTTTCTAGGTATTTTTTGGCCATTTCTTGTTGCCATTTGCCCATCAAATCAATATACTTGGGTTTCAAGGGGTTAAAAACAATCTTTACCTCAGTGCTTCACTTGCTACAACTGTATCACACTGACCTACAGTACAAAACGGCCTCTTCCTGGAGGCCCACAGCTTCATATGCTGTCTTAATATATACAATGTAATTTGGGTTTTCTCTGGGGAACTGGACATATTTAATAAAGCTTAATGTTGTTACTCAGTCAGCCAAACAACAACAGAACAGACACAGAGCCAATCAGAGCACTAGTCATTCTCCACATGCATGTAGCTCCTTTGTGAGTCCATGTGAGGGGGTGTGGGTATATATGTCCCACCGCGCCTATATGAAAAACGTGTCTCCTCTGTGCTCTGTTCTTGATTAATATGCAAAGCACACGGAGCAGAAACAAACTCCTGCTTTTCTCCGCCTCCATTGCGCTCCCTCCCCCCCAAGCACTTATCGCATTTAACATTGAATAACCATTCAAATAACGTCTGTTGAGGAATCATCCGGCATAAAGCACCATCTGTGCCACGTTGCCCATCCTTTCAGTGCCGATGTAAACAGAGGAACACTAGATCACAGGCAAAATAACACACACACACACAAAAAGCTTACATGTGCAAAACGGGTCAGCTGTAATCAGTGATCAATTCTCCCTCTGCAGAACCAAAGCGATGCCATGGGGGAAATATTTGCTGAATAATTTGCAAACATCAGAGACGGGGAGAGAGAGAGAGTCTGGGTGGGGACTGATTGGAGAGGTGACATTGCTGATTAAAACAGCACCGGCTGATGAAGCCCGGGCTATATGCGATAGGTCACAGCTCATCCCTTTTTACTGAACCAGGAAATAAGTGCAAGCCCGATGTGAAAAAAAAAAGGGATTCACGGGAACATCTTTAACCTGTCTCCTCGGCTATAAAATTAGCACTTTGCCTTCCTCAGCCTCCGCTCGCCGTATTTAAATGTATTCAAATGAGCAGGAAAAGGCCGATGCAGGGTGGGACTCTGGCAAAGTAATCAGCAGATCCATGATAATGAGATATTAGCGGTGCAGCTCTCATGTCTCTGGCAGTGTGTGAACCTCGGCTCCAGATCAGACCCCCACGCCTCAGCTATGATTAGCACCAGCGAGCCGCACCAGCAGCACATTTATTGATTAGAAGTGTAATGTAGATGGAGCATGGGCCTTTTCATGTTTTAGTAAGCAGGACCACATGAAACCTACAGCAGAGATACTCAACTTGTTTTGCTTGCAGGCCAATTTTACAAAATGACAGGAGGCCAGTCACCATAGCAACTGGCCTCCTCCCGCATACATCGTTCTAGGATTTTAGTTATATTCACGTTAGGAAGTTTCTTGGATTTGAGGACGTATCTAATATGTTAGGATATTTCTAGGGTTTTAGAACATTTCTAGAATTTTAGCATGTTTTGAGGATTTTAGGACATTAAAGGATTTTAGCACGTTTAGGATTATAGAAAATTCGTAGGATCAAGGACATTTTTAGGATTTTAGGATGTTTCTAGAATTTTAGGACTTTTCTGGGATTTCATGACATTTTGGTGGTTTTAGGCAGTTTGTAGGATTTAAGGACATTTCTGGCATTTTAGGACACCTAGAATCTTTGCAGAATTTTTTAGATTTTAGGACATTTCAGGGATTTCAGAACATGCAAAGGATTTTAGAACGTTTCTACAATTTTAGGACACTGGGGGCTTAGCTAGGACCTCTTTTGATGGGTGTGGGGGATCCTCCACTGGCAATTTTTTAAAATAAACAAGCTCTGATTTAATGCTGTTCTATGCACTCTGGCACCTTATGTATACTAATAAGTACAAAAACAATTCCCAGTGTAATTGACTTCATTTTTTTGGTTGGGGGGCCACTAGACACCCTATCAGGGGCCAGATTTGGCAGTTAGTTGGATATCACTGCTGTACAGACATCAACAATTCATGCTGTTGCCTTTGTCACACTGGTTTCAATGGCAGGGACTTGATAAATAGTGTCATGGTTCCACATATAAAGTTTTCATGAAGCCAATATGTGATGTGCGTAGATATTTAATGATGGGGATGAATAATTTAGAAGCTTCATCATGTTAGGACCCTCTGGGTGGCAGGTAAGGGAGGTTCACCATAGGTTTGAGGTGAATGGGTCCCTCACAATTGATTTATCAAATCAAATCCAAGTAAATTTGCAGAGAGATCTTAGACTAGATTTTGTAGGCCTTTGGAGCCTCTTTGTAAAGGATAAATCTTCAATTTCCAATGAAAATTCAGCCAGCACAACCAGTTCAAGACAAAATTACTGTACTGGTAGATAAATAAAAACAATTATCTGCAGGAAGTGAATTTGTAAATCATGGATTATTTTTTTATATTTCACCATCAGTTTGAAGAGAGCATCTAAGACAAATAAATGTAATTGAGATGATGAATTATTAAAAAGTGAGGCTCTACCGTGATGTAAATTTTAATCAGCAGCAATGTTAATTATAATCATCTTCAAAAATTTTAATCATCTGCACAAAGTCTTATGCTTTTTATTAATATTTGGAGGAGGTGTGTCTGCTCCAATAGGAAATGTGAAGTATTTCTTTATGAAGTATTGTAGGGAAATAGAAGTGGAAGCCTTTTGCATGAAGCAGACCAGGTATCAGCCAAACATTATAGGCCCATGTTAAATGCAGTGATGACACTCAATGTCATAAAAATCATACACACACACACACACACACACACACACACACACACACACCACATATATATATATATATATATATATATATATATATTAGTTCATCAGATGCAGACAAGCTGGACAAGCTTATGTTGATAGTGGATGATTCTGTGGTGCACAATTTGCGTCTGGTGTCATTACAGTAATTGTTGTTGAGAAGCAGCGCCGTCAGATGGGAAATCTGTCATGTAACTTGACTCAAGTAAGGCACGAGTTGCAAATTTGAGAACTTGAGAAATGCTTGATAAAAGACCAAACTTGACTGATCTTTGATTAAACTGAGCAATGATTTGATGTTTCCTGCTTGACTTAAAACTTGGGCTTGAAACACACAAGTCATAACCCAAGGACAAATAGGAATAAATGTAAAAAACCTATTTAAGAGACTTTTTGACAAGCCTTTCAACCCAAAATCATTCTTGTGCATGGACCCAGGTGATCAGAGTCAGTTAATTTTGGCATGTTTAAATTAAAGTTTTTGCAAACTAATCAAATAGATACATGCTTAGCTGCCTCCCATCTAACAGCCATCTGCTGCAAAGAACTGAAGGCATGTAGGCTGAACATGTGCCTCATCTGCAAAGAATCACCTTGAATTTATTGTGTGCACCTGCTCACTTCAAAACTATAAGACTGCAGTGCAATATTTTCTGGGGATAGTGATGTTCCTTAAAATCCAGGCAGAAAATTTCTGGTTGTATTTGAGCAAGCCTTGTAAAACACAGAAGGTCTTGATGATCTATTCTGACATATTCTAGGAACGGGACCAGATAGTGTAACCGTATGAGCAGATGGTAAATGAAGAATACATATCTGGACTCAGAGCGGATAAAAACATGACCCATCTCGGTAAAAAGCCCCGAACATCAAAATGCATTAGACCACCGCTTGAATTGAAATGAGGAGATTTAAGAGCTAAGTGATTGACAGGACGATATCTGAAGAGTCTTTTAGGGACAGAGTAAGTTTAATGTAGAACAACTTGTGGTGACTAATGACCCTTCGACCAGCGCTTTTTAATAATTAAAAGTTTGAACATTTCACAACCAGAATAAGAAACATGGATTCTGGCCTTGGACAGAGGTATGATAGATTTTCAAAGTTCCCACAGACGGGGGGTAGTGAATGTTTAATATTTCCTACTAGCCAATAATGTTGTAGCTTGGAACTCAAATTGGTGGACATAAACTATGTGTTCTGGGATCTGGAGTGATTGAAGGATGGTTCATGGAGGGGACAAAAAGTTTGGATATCCTAAGCTTGGCTGATTTTGACTATTCTTGATCAGTCTAAGGTCTAGTCCAATATGTACATATACATATATTTAAAACCGAACTTTCTTGGGATTGTTTATGTTTGGCTACCTGCATTTTAGGTACGGGAAAGGAACTGAGGGAGATTTTCAGAAACTCTGTTTTCACTGATGTGAAGACAGAGAAAACAGGTTTTGTACATCAAAGTTTGCACAGTAACCTACGTTGTGAGGCATCGGCAGTAAGGCAGCATTTGCACACTAGCAGATGTTGCCAAAATAGTGCTGGCTTTAACTTCTGAAAGTATTTTTGCATTTTTACACAGTACAGTTATTCTCCCATTATGTTGAAGAACAGAGGTGTCAGAAAGTGAGGATGTCACTGCTCACCAGTAATAGCTTTTTACAGATTTCTGATAGGCCAGCATCGTCTTTGTGCGACTGGCTAACATGGCTTTCGGGTTAGGGTGATATCATGCCTAGTTGGTCTGGCGTGTTCTTGAAAGCACTAAAATTTTGTTTTTGTGTTTTTATTTGGAATTTTCTGTTTAAATTCAGTGCTTTTTTAAGACTGAACAAAGGATAAAATCTGTTATCAGAAATACCAGCCCATTCGCATTCCAAAGTCATCAATCCCATCACTTTTGCAGCGCTTTCAGTGTAAGATCCCAACACCAAAAGCCAATTTTTGAGTCCACATGATACACCACTGGACATTGACAGCTGAGAACTCAGCTGGACAGAAACTGGTCACTGTGTTATAACAGGCCAGTGGGATGGCCTGAAGGCACCTGGCGCGTCTGCCCGATACTTGTGCAGGCAACGTCACTTGAGAACATGGCTGGATGAAGCCTGTTGCGCGAACGTTATACACAGCAGGATGGTGTCAGGGTAAAACCTTGCCAGTAATGACATAATATAAAAAGCGTAAGAGCGCCTGTAGGTGGGCAGCAAGGGTGGTGGATGGGTCCAACAAAATGGACTTTGATGCGAAAATCTAGTGTTTGCTTCCCATTTGGGAGTGATATTTATTTCCTACACCTTACCATGTGCCACCTGCCTTGAATCCTAACCATCTGTGCCAGTATGTGTGTTTGTTGATATCCCAGCATTACTTACCTTGTGCTGTTGTTGTCTAAACATAACCACATGCAATGTCATCACACTGTGTGCATTTGTTGACATCATCGTAGCGGCATCCTGGAACATTAATTGTAGATGCAAATGGATACCAAACTCATAATATTTAGATTTTGAAGTCCACTTTAAAGTGGCAACATGTGACGAGTTGAGATGAGAATGTGTTGGGGATTGCGCCCCCAACATCAGGTATTTCAAGCCACGATATGATATTCCCAACCATAACATAGGCTTTTTTGCCTATCTGTATGTTAACCACAGCACGGTTGAAGCGTAAAGTTTCAGTGTAAAGTTGAATGGTATTCACAACATAACAAGTGCAAATGTAATGTTCTATTATATTCAGAAGTCACGTTCCTCACTGGTTAACTCTGCATGTGTTTCTTTCATTTCTCAAAGTTGGGAATGTACATCTACATTTATGTAGAGGTCATGTGACCTGAAACCATCACATCCATATAATATGATTAAAAGGATGAACTTTGATGCAAACATATGTATATGCTTATGTTTATGCTTAGCGTATAACTAACTAGTTAAGTTTGTATTAAAGTTGTGCATTAGCTTGATGTCTCTACAATTACACAAAAAAAAAAGAAAATCAAGAGCAGTGTTGCTTAATTTACCAGTACAGTGATGCAGATTATTAAGTTATTAATGATAAAAATGCAGTTGCCATAAATGATCACTGAAGCAGCCACTTTTTGGTGTGGATTGACACATTGTTAGAAAATACAATATTTCAACGAACTATGTTATGCTAATATGCAATATTTTATTAATAACAGTTTAAATGTCCACATTGATTCGCCCATGTCATGGAAAACTGGCCAAATGAGTCTTTACTCTAACTCTGAGTTTTAGATAAAGAAATATTTTCATAGCACATGTTGTGAATGGCACCACAGACTACTCTTGTGATATCCTGTCATTATAAAGACAATAAAACACAAACATGCTCTGGCAGATTCAGCTGATCCCAGAGCAGTGTGGAGAAAACTGATTTGCTGTGTAATAAGACGTTTGTCAGACTGCTGTTGAAGAAAGTCTACAGTGTAGTTGCAGCTCTGTTAGTCCTTCACACTGGCAGATTTCTTAATATGTCGACACACAGCAGATGACAATTTACATGATGTAACACATTTCCGTTTTCGGTGTGGACAGGAAGACAAAATAACGATGTAAATCACTGGCCGGCTCCTTTAAAGCTTACTTCCAACTGCAAAAAAAGCAAACAGTCTTAGGGTCTTTACCTGCCTCTGTTGGATTATTTTGCAGCTGTGTGCCATGAGGGAATTCCTGGCGCCTGATTTCAGCTGGAGCTCTGACTGATCTCTTTATCAACTGTGAGGGATGGGCTTAGAGACGACTGACATGCTATCTCACATCTGAAGGCAGACCATGGGGGAGAGCAAACACCCTGTTCTTAAAACCTCAACAAGAACACAAATACCTCCGAGCTGCTCGAACCTGCACTGTAATTACATTTATATTTCAGTTTCTAAATAATTTAAATAATTTTTTAATAATAAGAAGAACAATTTAATATTTTTTGATTTCTTTCAAAATATGAGATAAAGGGAATGAGAAACTTAGGAAGAAATGTCCTGCAAATTGTAAGAAATTGGTAAAATAAAAAAAATAAAAAAATAAATAAAAAGATATGGAAACATTCCCAGAGACCTATAATCAAAATTAGCATAATTATATACTGGAAATTTATTTAACAGAAATATTATAATTTTTTTATGAGCATTTTCTTCTTCAGATCATTTCCTTTTTGTTCTGGATTGTTTTGCTGGGGTTTTTTTTTGTTTGTTTGTTTGGGCTTTTTTTTTTTTTTTTTTTTTAGATAATTTTCTTGTACTTTTACTAATTCCATGCAAATTTCTGGATCATTTCTTCTAAAGCTGTTCATGTTTTAACAAAGAAAAAAAATCAAGTCTGTTTCAAAGTGTTAACATTTCTATACTCTACATTTTCTTCTATTGTCATCAAATCCCACGTTCAGTCCCTCCATCCTATAAAATGTTTACATGTATACAACATCTGTCTATTTATTCTTGTCCACCAGTGACGTCAAAGTCATCTCTGCCATCAGTAATACATATTTTCAGTCTTTGATGTACAAAAGCATTGTTCTGTGCGTAGAGGGAGAGGGTGGACTGCATCCACCCCCTCATACCCCTAAAAAATCCCTTACTCTCTCACATAACCATGTCACAGTAGTCATAAGCAATTGAAGAATTTCAAATTCTGTGTCATGGCTGCCAGGAGGGGTTTCACCACCATCAAAGCTGATGCACGCTATTGTCCTCCTCCTTACACTTCACACTGAGTCTACCGCAAACAAACTCAGCTTCTATATTTCCTACTTTAGTGTCAACTCACCATCCTCGTGGTTTGTCTTTTGAAAATGATTTTGCTGCAGATATAACTGAATTGCAGCATAACTGTAACACTGAATCACAGAATGCTGCACATGCTTTGCAATACCATATGGATACATAGATCATTTATTCAAGAATTAATCTGCAAACAGAAAAATATAATGCATTCTATGTATTAATGCTGTGTGCATGTTCTAGCAACACATTTTCATTCCCAACTCGTTAAATACAGCAGCTTGGTCAGCGACCCTGCGCTTCAAACTATGATGCTCCAGGTAACCCTCTAACATTAGTTTTGGATGCTTAGGGATGATGTCAGTTTCTACTCATCATATGCATAGTTTACTTTGAAAATGTATGCATAGTTTTCAAAATTAACAGTTAAAAAAATATTTCCACCAATTTCACAGGGAAACTGCATGTTGTGATAAGTTACATGTTACAATAACATTTCACATTGTGATAATGAAATATCATAATCAGTGACTATAATGGCTAAGTGGGTAAATACAAATAATAGAACAGCTAGAAAAGTTGTGCAAGTTCACATAACTTTACTGTAATTCAGCCTTTAACATCCTGAAAAGACAACACATACATTATTACGATATCAGGAATCTAAGCCAATTCCTGGTCTTATATCAGGACACCAATATAATATTGGTATATTGCCCAGCCCTAATAATTAACAATACAATGTGGTTAAAAGAAACCTAAACTTGACAACAACTATTTTCTGGTTGTAAGTTCTGTGTTTGTTTGACCCACTCAACAATCCATCCTTCATTGCTGTGGACAGGCTTATATCAGTAGTTAAAAGTCCAGTGTGTCTAGTACAGATGCCAAAGGGTGCCTTGTGCATCACAGTGCCAACATCCATTGACCAAGCTGCCACATCGAAGTCCTGGGAATAAGAAAGAGCTGTTTTTTGGAACGTAATTTACACAGCCAAGTCAATGCTGAATTTGACAACAAGAAAACCGTATGAGTCAACATCAAGTGTGTATTTTGATACCTGGGAACAGTCAAGAATCATTTTCTACTTCTACAAAACTTCTTTTACAAATGATCCAGATTTCATGACATGATTATGTAATTATATAGGAGTTAAGTTTAATTTACAGTGGCGTGTAAACAAATAGCTCAACCCAGGCTGCATGTGTAGCTCCTGCTCCCTACCTGGCTGAGTATAATTGAAGAGGATCATTGAGGCTTGTAATACAATAATGATAACTGATTGTATCATTGCCTACCAGTTGTGATACATGAGCGCTTCTAATGCGACACCTTGATGATCAGTTAGAGAAGCAGTGGAGCTCCGTGCGGCTCATCCCGCATTGTCCAAAGGGACTCGGCATGATAGAGAGCATAATAGTTCCGACCAGCTTCTCCGCCCCGAAGAGGTGAGGGGAGAAGACACTAAATCATGTTTCCGTCCTCCTTGCCTCTCCTGTTCATTTAGAAGCGGAGACTAATTTATTCAGCCTCTCTGTGGGTCTTTCTGCTTTTCTCTTCTCATTTTGCTTCTCACCAGTGAAAGCGCGGAGAGCTCCATCCGTTTGAGGGAACACACGCAGCAATAAATCCTAGCTTGGCATCTACCAGAGCTTTCTCAAGACAACACCGGAGCCTCATCAGAATACACCTGCCCTTGCAAACGCTAAAGCAGATTTCAGCTCAGCAGTGTTGTATGGGTACGAATATGTGCTGATATCGGAGTACATGGGCGTACAGTATGTGGGTGGGAATTTGCATCTCCATGCACAAGCTGTTACAGTGGGACTTTTGTGTAGAGCAAGGCTTCATCGCCCAAACCAGCTGCTTGTGGCCCATTGCCCATTGTCAAACACATTTAGTGATACATGATTTTAATCTCATTGTCCCTGTGTGGAGGGACTAAAGAGCTGCGGGTGTTAACACTATCAGGGCTGTTATGAGTGTGAGCGTTGTATGCGTGTTCTCCCTTGGTTGGTTTATTACCTTTTATCTTTAGCAACATCAGGCTCTGGTGTCTATTGAGTAGATTCATTGCAGATTACTTTATTTCTCTGATTTTAAGACCACAGTCCTAAAACTAACCACTTTTGGATAAAACACACTTTATGAGGGATTTATTAACTTCATCTTCATGTATCAGTTGTCATCCATTTATAGAAATTAATTGTCAGTCAAAAGCGGTGTTGTGCAAGTTCAGAATGTTCTCATGCACTCTTCGGACATTTATAGACAAAAAAAAAAAAAAAAAAAAAAAAATCATGAGCAACTAATTTTTGTAAAACTGACTCATTCTCATTTTGAAGTTGTCACATACCACCCCTTTTGCAGTCAGTCTGAATGGGTTCCAATGGAGCATTTCTTTTGCACTTTACATTACGAACCAACGGTGTATTTTAGACTTATTGTGGGAGCTTGAGAAGGAAATTCCAAGATTGAATGAAAATCTTGCCAAAATGTATGCCATATGCATGAACACATCCACAATTATTAAAAAAAGAAAAAGAATGAAAAGTGCATTAAATGAGTCAAACAGCTCCTAAGGGTTAAGAGCATAACGCCATTTAGGAGTTACGGGTTCAAATAATGTTGTTCTGCCGTGATGTGTTCTTGAAGTCATGTTTTATAATTAATTTTCTTCAGTCATGTTTAGTGTTTTATTTTGTTACATCTTGTTCTGCAGTCTACTCACCTATTCTCACTTCCCCAATCAGTGCTCCCTACTTTTACCTGCCCATTTCCTCTGATCTTTGTCTGCTTCATTTTTAGTTTGGACTTCTGTTACGTGCTTTTACCAGCTTGATTTTGGGACTGTAGGCTTTTTTGAGATAAATCTTTGAATTCATTGAGCTGCCTCATCTGCCATATGCATCTGGGTCCAAACCTGCTGCCTGCTCTCCAAAACCTTAACAAGATATCATATGACTCACTTTGTATGCATTTTCATAGATCTAATTGTGTCAGAGTTACAGCTAATTTCACAAAGCAGATTGAGATCTCCTGCTAACAGGCACTGTATGTGAAATATAAATACTTTATAATTATGACAACCAAACACATGATCTATTAAGTGTTTGGAAAAGGAATCTCCACCACCATTTTTACTCATTCATGTCATCTATAGACCTGATATTGAGGTACAAGGCAGTCAAAGGTCACAATATAACCAATTTCAACCCGTTATTACAAATAAAACCAACATAGGAGGTATTATATTCTACTACAGCCACCTCCACTAGAAGAACAGATCACATTTTTCCACAACTACAAATAAAAACTTTCTAACTTATAGACATGTATTTCCAATACAGATGACAACATGCGCCTGCCAACCCGATATGGGAAAGAGACTTATCTTCTTCACCCTGACACCAACCTCTGGACACAGGTCTGAAAAAACACACTTGGAAATGACAAAGAACACAAATATACAACTAATCCAGTATAAAACCCTCCAGAGGACACACACCACTCAATACAAAATGAACAACGCAGATGAATGCTCCCTCTGCACTCCGGGCACCACACAGCTTCATCGTTCATGGCTCTGTCCACCTGTACAGTATGTATGGTTTAACAGAAGCTCTCCTCAATCTTTGGTTGCAGCATCTCTATCCTCAATTCAACTTCAGGCAACACACACAAAACCCACACCAGTTGCCCAAGCTGAAACTAGAAGTCTCAAATTTACTTGTACAAGCATGACAAAAATACAACTTGGAATAATACAGCTTATCAACGCACCTATTTATTTTTTAAAAAAAATTTTTATCTAGTCATTCACTGATTTGCTTGCACATGTATTTATCTTTTTCTAATATATTTTTTATTTATTTATATTTTATTTATTATATTTTTTCTTCCATATTAAATGATTCCCTAGAATGTGGGGGACTAGTTCAGTGATGCGATAGGGCGAACAGGTCTAACATCCTTTTAGGGGTGTTCTAAAGGGGATTTGAAATGCAATGGGGCCATCAATCGCCTGGGAGTTTAGGGATGGCCTAAAGCAGAGTAAAGCAAAGCTAGTGAAGACAAAGATGGAGGGGGAAAAACTTGAATCAGTTCATCATTGAGTCCAAGAGGATGTTTGTGCCAAAAAAATATCCCCCAAGGCGTTCATTGTGTTGATGAGAAACAGAAGGCAGGAAAGGTCACAGTAACCTTGACCTTTGACCACCAAAATCTAATCAGTTCATTTAGTCCAAGTGAACATTTGAAGAAATTCCCTCTAGACCTTCTTCAGAAATTTTGTTGACAGGAAAAGTACAGATGTCGGGATCATTAGACGGACAACCCGAAAAGAAAAATGCCTTGGGCCATGGCTACCTCCAGCGCGGGGGGCATAACAAACAAATTAACCATAAATAGACAAATGAAGAAAGGGAGAACAAATTAGGAAAAAATGAATAAATGAATAAATCACTGGCCTGATCTAGCTGTTCCATTTTCACCCTCACATCTTTGTCCCCAGGGCCCAAACCAGAGATGCCCCCTGGCAGCCTTTTTTCCTCTCTTCACTCTTTCTCCACATCATTATTACAATAACCATTACTGTTAATTCATTTTTTTAAGTTTTGCTTTTCTCCCTTCTCTATATATCCTCACACGTGCATATACCTACACACATGCTCTGTGAAATCAAAAAAATATAAAAAAAATCTAAATCTATCATGTTTGATCAGCTACCTCCTGTTACTATTTTAAGTTTATCTGTTCTGAATTGTTTGTTGTTCCTCTCTTGCCTTGTCATGTCTCATGTGTCTTACATTAATTACTTGTCTTGTGCTATTAATAAACAACCCCAGAATATAAAGGGTTCTTATAAAGACACAAGCCTGCAGTTTTAGATGTTAATAGGTTGTTAAGAAATTCAGATTAGAGGTCAAATGATACATTGGAAGAGTGTTGCAGATGAATTAAAGACATAAAAAAACAAATCAAGTGTGATAATGAAGTAGGACTCTCCACAACCTGGCAACCCAAAAACAGGGTGGCTAATTAGAGAGTGTTGCCTTAACATCTTAACCTGAACTTTTTGCAACTAATCCTACAAATTTCCTCTCTAAACTGCCAGTTTTAGCTCATACATTTAGTGTAAGGGCATTGCACCATCAATACTCATCAAAAGACTAAACACTCTATGTGTAAGATCACAATAGCCCCTTTTACACTGCCTGTTTGAGTTGGGAATATTCCGCCTCACTGTTGTGTAAAAGGTACAGCTTTGGAGTGCAGGGACAGGGGAACCTTTCCGAGAACAGGATGAGATCAGCTGCCATTAAAACAGAGAAGGAAAACAATTGTTAATGCCATGTTATGCTATTGTTATTGTATATAGGGTGTATGCCACACTAAAAGCAGATGCTGTTGTGTGTAACGTCATGCCTGTCACCTTCACGCCTCTTTTAATTCTGCTATGCTGGCATGCTGTTTAAAATCACACATGGGGCAGAATGACCATTGTTTGGTTTTGTGTAAAAATGCAAAGGTGGTGCAAAGAAGGAACTTTGTGGTGGAACTAATTGCGTGACCTTGGTGTACAAAGGGCTGCCTTAATATGCCCCATTAAAAGCTCTTAGAAATCCAATATTGAACTGCGTATATACTTATACTACATTATAATGCAACCAAAACACATTGTACTTTGCAAATGATGCTTAACAAATATGCTTGGAGCTCTCAATAATATAACTTGGGTCATTTGATAGTTTTAAATCATGCAAAAGCTGTGGTTTATTCAGTCTTGAGGGATTAAACTGTCAAACAGAATCCTTAAGGTCTGATCAGATCTTATCTCATCCCAAATGTAACAGATTTTGACAGGGTATTTTTTATTTCTTGTTTATGCCTTTTGATGCACATCAGATAGATATCTCTGACATTTAATGATTGAACTAAAACAACAAAAATAGTGCACAAGCCCTGAGACAGCTGGATATGATTACACTAGTTGTTAGACTGTCATATGATCATGCCAAGACAAACTGGCAGGTCTGGTGCTCCCAGTGTGAAATTTGCCCTTTATTCTGACCAAGTTGGAGTGTGTGTCAGAATGGTCAAGTTTATATTCTATGTTATATAAAATTTTGGGCAGAGTTCATTAAAAAAGTGCATATAAGCCATACAGGAAGAAACCCAACATTTAAAATGGATTATTTTAATCTGATTCATTTAGAGAACATGAAAGTGAGTGCACGCACAATAATCACCTGTATTCTCTCCTCCATATAAATCTGGCTATCCAGGGGTTTGTTTGTTTACCACCTGTATAATCATCTGACCCTTTGTGCTTGTTGCCCCATTGGACCTCCTGTTGACAATGACGCCACATTCCAAGATCTCAGCAGGTGAGTACAACAGAATCAGAGCTAAATAAACATAGAAAAAAAAAAACAGAAGGTGTTGGTAACTAAAGCACACACAAAAACCAAGGCTTTGTGAAAATTAAGGATACACCAGGTAAACATCATGCTCAGGATGGATGAATACTTCTGAGTGAGTTTATCACAGGCTGAGAGATTTTCCAGGGAAAGTGCAGATGCCGGCAAGTCACATCTCAAAAGACATAAAGTAAACTGCTGGCTGTGTGCAGCAGAGAGCTAAGCCACCTTTACCTTGACAGAGGCATGAGCATTTGTCATGCAGATTATGTGGCGCTATTGTTTATGGTTCATTGATTTTTACAGTGTTTGTCTTCATTTGCATTCTGCATCCCTAATTTGATGCAAAGTACGGTGTACAGGGGAGGGGGGAGGCATGGCAAAAAGGCATGCAGTGATAGAAAATGAAATCAAACAGCAGACAGCACCAAACAACCTACTTCAAAGTCGTATATTGTAATTTCAGTATTTTTTTAAAAAAATAATTCTGACATTATAGGTTTTTTTTCTTTAAAATTTGTGAAGTTATTATTCACTCATTTATCTCAGTGTCAGAAAGACCTTGAATGTTCTGCTCTGGAGGGCACAAAAGACATACATTTCCAAATTCTAGACATATGGGGGCTTTAATTCATGTGGGTGGTTGTTATACAGCATGAACTCACCAAGCTCATCAAACTTTAAATAAAAGTTGAGCAGTGAAAGGCACAGACAAAGGCTGATGTATTTCAAGCCAATAAAAAGGGGGGATTTCTAAACTTAAACTAACCTGGTCATTGAGTGCTGTGTTTTAAACCAAATATTTGCACTTAATTGGGATATTATCAGTCCATTAAATGGGTGTTATCTGTTCCCTCTACTTGGAGGTTGAAAAGCCTGTTATCTATTACTAGTTTGATAGGTTTTACTTCAACTTTTGTTAGACTTGGGCACCAAAACAACATGGTAAGGTTCACAAAAAGATCATGGTTGGGTGTTAAAACTGGTGTTATATGGGACACAAATCATGGTTTTCTGGGTGAAAGTTGTGTTTGCAAAATTCACCAACAATTCCTTACACCCTATGGGCCTTTTACGGACTTGACAACATAAGCATTCTAAATGTGTCCAATTGTATTTCCTGTTGCGATGTCTGGTAATTCAGTAGCAGATAGGAAGAAAACAGGGACCAAAGCTGTTCTGTTCTGGCAGAAAGTTGTAGTTCATGGCCTGATTATGAATTTCTCAACCTAATAGTAGGTATGACAGGCCCCTATAACCCTTATCCCTGACACTTATCACCACTGATAATGGCCATTTAATGACTTGATAAACACCAAATGGGCTAATTGTTCAATCTTACCCTTACCCAAGCTGTTTCCAAAATCCCATCAGCTCATCTTTCACATCGCTAAAGTGTTGATATCCAACCCAATATGTCAACAACAACTGCATTGCCATTAAAGCTCGCACAGGTATCCTTGTGGTCGTATGTTGTTGTTGAATGAAGCCCCAACTCACTTTGGGGATGGACGGATGCATCAAGCTGAAGCGTCATAAATTGTATTATTAACCAAATTAGCTAGTTCTATTTTAAGCTTGAAGCACTGTGCTAAGATGTCCTATTTCTGTAAACGAGAAGAAAATAAAAGGTTTTCTAAAATCAACTAGCTCGTGTACCAACTGCATACTAATTCATATTTAATTTGTCCATTGTTTTGGTGAGATGTCTATGAAACACGCCACTGTTATTGAGTTTAAAACATTTATCTAACTGAACTTTTTACAAACCCTAAGAAATGTAATCTTGATCTTTAATGCAAATAAACTGGCCTGTTTTCGGTCATCAATAGGAGACAGAAGGATGGCTGGAGGACAGGGTGGAATCTGAATATCTGGCACTGCTAATGTTGGCTGCCTTCTCTAGTCATGTCCTGTGGAAATGTGTTCTTGAGAGTGAAAGACTTTTATTTGAAATCCAGTTAGCTTTAAGAATACGACTGTTGAATGAGATATGGGATACAAGAAATCTATATCATCTACAATATGTTAATGCCTAATAAGAGATTTGTTTGAATGAGACACTTCTTCAGATTCGAGAAAGGAGACTATCCAAAGCGTTTATTAAGTCCTATCTTTTTCTAAAATACGATTTCAGAGCTGGCTCACTAAAAGTAATGACAGCAAGAGAATATAATGGACTTTTAAGTGGTCTGGACATTCAGACTGAACTGGACCTTGGCTTTAATTTTACAGTAAGAAATGACATAGCAGAGATGGGTTAGCACTGAAGAGAGATTTTCACAGCTTAATGGCCCTCTATAAATAGAAGAATTACATAGCAGACACCAGACAAATCACTGCTGCAGCCATAAGCTTACTATATCTAAGCTCTCCCCAGGGACCAGTGAATAATGATTATGAAAATTGGCCTAATTGTCTTGAATCTGTAATGTCTTATAAGGTTCACAGGACTACAAACAAACTGGTTAACACGGTCCCCAGAGGTTCTAAGGTAAAATCCAGACTGCAGAGTCTGTACAGACAGAAATATGTAAAATAAACTCAACAGGAACATGGCATTCACTTTAAAGAGGAGAGTTCAGGGCTACATGTGTGTGCCAGGTGCACTCGCTGATACATTCCTGGATACATTCAAGTTTCACTACATGATTAATTCTAACAGACCTTCCTTGCTCTCTGAAAGACAATATGATCTCACAGAAAAACGTGAAAAGACCGCAACCTTTTAACATCTAATTTCATGATGGTACAATATGATGTCTTAAATACTTGGTGGTGTCATGGTTGGCTTTAGTCATCACAACTACTTGGTTAGAATTAGAAAAAAAAGTGGTTTCCGTTAAAATAAGTTAGTTAACTACGAAGTTACACGGTTGGGTTTAGGCACAAAAACTACTTGGTTTAGTAAGGATTAAGACAGTATTTTTGGTTGAAATAACTAAGTTTGTCACATAAAAAATGTAAGTATGTCATGGGTATAAGTACCCACAATGTGTGTGTCATAACTAAGGATGTAAAGGACTTAAGTAGGCCTACATAAAGGAAAACAATGTGTCCTAATGCAATAGTTCATATGATATCTTGAAGACAATGGCTCCTAACTTTAAGTTATAAAGGCTAGATTTAGGCAAGCAAAGTTTCATAGATTAGCTTTAGGTAAATACAGTTACTTTGGTCAGGTTTAGCAAAAGAAACATGGCTGGCTGTCTTTAGGTTTAGGCAAGTAAAGTTACATTGGTTTAGGAAAAGAAAAATGGTGATGAGGGCCTTGATGATTAAACCTTTATGTCTCAGTGTTCACTTGGTTTCACATGGTTACAAACACCTGTCTCCTGGGGGAAAGTCCTGTGTTGGAATGTCTTGTGTTTTGTTACCCATTCACCACCGCAAATTACTGGCTTGTGATTACATGTTATATAAATATCAACTGAGGTACAATACTTTTTGTAGGCATGCGTACAAAAGCGTAAAAGAAAACATAAGCTAAAAGAAGTCAATGATTACCCACAAGACCTGAACTGTGAAAGTCCTATGTTTGTTTGACCCTTACACTATATGTTAAAGCAGTCCGTTTTTATTCCTAACTTGTAAAATGGCGCCACTTTGTCACTGTTTTTGGTGTGAGGATGCAACACCAAAAGGCACCTCTCATTCGCATGAAACGGCGCTGGAAGGTGTCAGATGAGAATGCAGTCGTGGTGTTATTATAGACAGTCAGAATGCCAGACGGCAGCCCGAAAATGACAGCTCCCCAAAAGTGAAGCTAAAACACCTCAATCGCCTCCTGGTGGCTGGCTGTAACTTAGGTCATAACCCTGCTATCATGATCCTGGATTTTTATGATATTCTGTCATCTTCTGGACTTTGTTGTTGGGTTTTTTTTGTTTGTTTCCTTGTTTCGTGTATTTATCATGGTCAGTATGTTTCCCGACTTATTTTGTATCTCCTAGTCCCTCCAGTTGCACACCTGTCCTTCATCAGGCTCATTATTCCCTCCCTTCTCCTCAGTTTTTTTCCTGCCAATCAGCTCCCTGCATGTTTTTTTTCTGCCTGATCACCTGAGCTTCTCCACCTGCACTGCATCCCCTTGTCTACTACTTAGTAGACAAGGGGACTTTGTATTTAAGTCCTGGTTTTCGGTTCAGTCTTTGTTGGATCTTTTATTTGGTTATGTGATGTTCAGTGTCATGTTCCTGTTGCCTGTTTTCTCCTGCTTTTGGATCCACCTGCTCCACATTACATCACACTCAGGAGGGGACATTAGTCCAACTAAAAGATTAAAAAATCACAGCAAATAAATTTTCCCAAAGATGTTTTTTTTGCATTTTAGGTAGTTCTTATCACCCTGGTATTTGTTCAACTGTTTTTTTTCTGAAAATTTTGGTTACAGCTACTTATTTGATACTGTTAAAAGGGACAGCTGTGTGCCATTGGGGTGCTCATCATCGATAGTGAATGGGCAGAAACACAATACCTCAGAGATTGCTTTTGCACAGACTCTGGCTCGAAATGACATTACGATGATGCTACTACCATGTAATATGGCGCTAAGAGGTTGTGGTCATTTCACATGTTTCTGTGAGACCAGGTCACTTATAGACCATAATTTCACTGCTTTTGACACAACTATTTGAGAAAAAAAAAACCATAAAATGTAGTTTGGAAGTCTGTGCCAGCAGCATCAAAAGATTATCTCTCCCCTGAGCCCAAAAGACAGATGTTGATGGAGATGAGACAGAGCATAGACCACTGTATCAGAAGCCTGCTGGGCGAGCTGGACAGAGAGGAAACAAGCATCAACTTTCACGTTCTCTTGCAGGTTGCCTGTGTGCCGAACACTCCCCAAAACCACCTCCTCCCATTCCCCCTCACTGAGCATACTGTACCTCCAGACCCCATCTGGTGCCTGACGGCTGATTCTTCACATCCTGCCGCATTGTCTCCCTTTGGCCAGAGAAACAAACAGTGTTTTCCCACAGGAGTACTTTCCCTGCTTGGATCAAAACCAACCCAAATGAAAATAAAATGGAACACAACAACAAATCCAGAAGCTGCCTCCAACACATACCATCTCTGCATCTAAAGCATCAGTACGCACATGTTGTGTTGTGTGTATAGTGGAAACTATACCGTTTCTGCTTTTGTGTCCCTGTTGAGGTTTGAACTTATGGTTGCCAGCTAATGCATAGTTTATGACCTTAAGGGAAAGGAGCCGAACCTGTGGGGATGGGAGGATCATCTACCCAGACGTGGGTCATCTTAAATCCTCAGGTCAGCGTGTTTATTTCCCCCAAGGTGCCCATCATGATTTTACACACTCCCATCTTGTGAGGTTATTACACTATGCTACATGAGAATGGTGGGACTATGCCAAGACAGAGCTCCTGTAACTGACTGTACTGCAAGTCCACTGCAAAGCGGCAATATGTGGCAATACTGGGATGAGAACATGTTGCTTATCCCAATATAATGTCCTCATAGTTTACACTAGCATGTGGAACAGTAAACAGAAGTGTATAGTCTTTATTGTTACTGTGAATAGTAGTATTTTTTACTTTTACTTTAGCTTTTTCTATCATTCTTTGTACTGAAATTCTTATCATCATATTGTATCGTATCATATTGTATCTTAACGTATCATATCTTATCTTAAGGTCACTTCTGGCACCAAAAACCACAAGATGGCTCGAATACCAAACTCTAGGCTTTAAATCGGCACCGGTGGGTGACGTCATAGTTGCTACATCCATCATTTCTACAGTCTATGGTTTCATGGTCTTTGTTTCCGCATAGGCGAGTGTACATGTTCATGGCTGTGCGCATGCCAGTACAGTCCTCAAACACACATACTCGTCCTATCATTTTGGCCCGCAGATTTCATTGCTCTCCATGCATAAGCTGATTATTTTGTTAAATGAGCTAATGGATTTCGTTGAAAGGAAATCCCATCGCCACACTCGGAAGATTGTGCGTCTTTGGGTGTCAGTCATTCTTAATCTCGATTTGCACAGTTCACAGCGTATCATTGGTGCAGTCTGATGACTTTCACATATTTTATGCATTCATGTAAACATTTCACATAATGAAAACAGCTCTCGCTCTCTAATACACCTATATCATTTCAGGCTACAGATAAGCTATGCGGTAATGGAAATATTCTTGACACTGAGGTCAAACACGACACAGGCCTGCCAAGCCCCTGCTGACACTCTTGTCTTTTTAGTCCTATAAGACGAGATTGCCGTGTGTGTGTGTGTGTGTGTGTGTGAGAGAATATTTTCTCTGTGTCGTTTGTGTACTCTCATACCTTATTGCTGACAGTTCCCAGCTACTTGACTCCCCACATCCTCTGAGCCACGAGGTCAGACACCCCCTTGGGCTCTTGCCAGCCAACAGTGGCGGGGCCCCCCGAGTCAAAGAGAGGTCGCATCATGCGGGAAGAGCGCGGTGAGGGGGCCTCTGGTCTTCGGCACTGACACTGAATAATTGAGTGGGACTGACTGTGGATACCTGCTCCACAATCATTCCTCTACCAGCAACGACCCATAGGCACACTTCACAGACTGGGGAAAGGAAGCTACAAACATTACTCTCTCTTCAAAGGGACATATGTATTGTAGTGCTTTGATGTGTGTTTTTTTGGAGATGGGGGGTAGCTTTACCTTGGGCCGAAGAGGAATGAGAGAGAGAGAGAAAGAAAGAAAGAGGGACAGAGACATGCCATGTTGACAACTTTCTTACCCCTCCACTCAAGGCCAGTGGGATGGATTTGCTGAGTGGTTTAAAAACCTTTGAAATTAATATAATTCTAAACAAATTCAGTCTGTGAGAAGTGGCAAATAGCTTAAGGGATTAGAATGTTTTAATTTGTAAAACAAATGGCTGGAACCAGATACAGAGGCTGCATGAATTGCCTTCTCAATCCACAACTGCCTCAATTTGCAAACGAAAATGGCTTTATGGAAGGTTATATGGGGTTCACTTGAAGTCGAACTGAAGAGAAACTCTTTACTCACAAGTTCTAAGGTGATGAGCAGAACTTGTTAGACTGGATAATAAAATATTTATCTGTAAGACTTCACAGGAGAAATGACTGCATTGGTATATATTTTTTTAATGCCTAAAATAAACTATTGCGTGACTAAGGTCCATTCCACGCATAGGTTTTTTTTCAAAATGGGATTTTTTTTCTACTTCATTCTCAAAAAAGAGAGCTTGTCCACATGAGCATCTTTAAAAAAAATCTCAGTTTGAATGAAAAGGCAATAACAAGTGCAGAACTAAGTCTGAAAACTAGGAAATGAGTTAGCATTTTAGCAATTCCAGTTCCATCGCTTTTAATTGAATGGGTTTTGGGTGGATTAATTGTTTGCATACATGAAATAATGTCTGTAGACTTGTATTTTTTGTTCTAGGATATGAAATTCATCAATAGATACCCCACTTGAGAACTGTTATGCTCAATGGTGTCTCTAAAAAGGCGGTTGCTAAACAATTGGCTAAATGAGACTAAACACATACAACATGGCTTCACAGCTAGTTGGAGTGGTGATGTTGAAGTCAACCAACCATGGTGTACTTTACCTATAGCCTAACATTAGCTTTTTACTTACTTTGATTGTATTTACACTTCAAAAATCATAAAAGCAGTGTTCATTTTTTAAGACATGGGAGACTGCAGTGTGTATCCTGTCTCCCATCAACAGTCAAGAGGTGTCATTAAGCTTCAAAGTTCTTGTCATATTGTCGATCAGCATGGGAAACCTCTCCCTTCACACCATTCTGGTAATGGAATTATAGTGGTCGTGTCTGAAAATTTTTCAGCCTGGTTTCACAGAAATACATGAAATGACCACACAACCTTTTAGCACCACGTTACATGGTGGGAGTGAGTATTGTGTTGACGTGACATGCTGACACCACAGACAAAGCGCCACTGAAATTCCCAGGTTAAAGACCGCCACATATTGGGCAGTGGTTAACACTACGACCCCCATAGGGCATACAGGAAGAGAGGGATATTGAGGAGGACCTGGTGGGGGATGGGTCAACAAACGTCAGACTTTCACTGCTGGTCATGTGAAAGTAAAAGTCAATGTGGACTTCTTTTGACTCACTTCTTTGAAATCACTTTGCTTAAATCCTGTATGTAGTTACATCACTTTAGGTACTTAGGTCACTTTACATACTTATGTCACATTACGTACTTGTGTCATATCAGGTACTTTTGTCACTTTACGAAATACTTACATCCTGTATGTAACATGCATAGTTATTTTTATCAATCATGATGATGACAATAATCTACTTCTATACCTAACCAAGTAGTTATCATTTGTTAACCCAACTGTACTGCCATGTATGTAACAAGCATAACTGAAAACAGAATCTTTTTCTAAACCTAACCATGTTATTTTGGTGCCTAAACCCAACCGTACCACCTCCACATAATACAGTTTTCAGAGATCACAGTAACTTTCTGAAAACAAGAAAATGACAAGCATAGCCACTGTAACATCTGAAGCTACTTTTTGTCACTTTTTGTGTGTACAACCAAGTTCAACATCACAAATGTCTCTCAGGAAAAAAACTGTTAGTGATTTGTATGATTAATCATGTTTTTTCTCACTCAGTGACAGCAGGCTTTTCAGCCGCTCTTTGAGTGGGGCCATTCAGATAGCCAGCTGACACTTTATATGAGCCAGCGATCTTAGAAATCACCCTAGCCTTGAGTCTGGAACCAAAACCACCATTATTCCTCAGCCAAGTAGGTTATGTGCCTAAAACTTTATCAAAGCATCATATGGGTCATGTCTGTAATGCCCAACTTTGATATGTACCTTTTGGAAAGCATTGAAAAATGATAGCATTCTGGCAAAAGAGGTGCCAGAACAAAAAATGAAAAACACTTAATGGGTCGATTTGGAAGCCTAAAACAACATAATTTGTCTGTTACTTTAAGGCACTTGTTACCACTGGATGCTTCCATAGGACACATTGATGTTCAAGGTCACCCTTATTTTTCAGGCAAGATGGCAAGATGTCTCTGATAATCATAGTAGCATGTTATCTGATGGGGCGAAGCAATTCAGATCTAATCAGCACGTCGTGATAATGTTTTTCCCTTCATCTGACATAAGGTAAGACAAAGGAGCCCAGGTGACTCAGATGAGCTTTTTTCTCCTTTAGTCAATCTCCCGTGGCAAAATGGAATCTCACATGAATTCACACGGAAACTTTAAGATTAATGTGACTATCCCTGGAAGAGACAGAACACCGGTAACGCTCTCCGCTGCTGTCAAGAATCTGTTTATGGTCGCATAGTTTTTGTTATATTTGTTGCTGATGACTTCAGCAGCAGAGGAGGGTAATAATATTTGAGGAAGAGCAGAGCCTTTGTCGCCTGTGTGCGCAGACGGAAAGCAGTGGCCCCATGTCACCCTCTCAAGTCCTTAATCCTCACCTCTTATTATTCACTCTGTCTGGGAGGTTCAGACTATCTTTCATTTAGCCCACCTTTTCTCCTCATACTGCAGCAGCAATCAATTTTTCACAGCTTACTTATAGACAACTTTTAGCACGACTGTTTAGGTGCCTGTTTGTGTTTCACGAAACTTGAGGTGCTATGCATTATACTAAATATATATATAATTTCACAAACAAAACATTACAAGCTGCCAGTAGTACACAGGGTGAAAGAAATGATGTGGTGCAATAGACTGTAGGCGGGTTTCCATTAATCCTAAATTTGAACAAATTGAATTTGTGAGTATAAAAAATGCTTAATAGAAACAAAAACACACATTTATTGCCATTATGTTTTTATGATCACATGAGGTAGTAATACAGGCGAATCCAAACAGCCATATTTTGCAAAACTGCAATTGAAACACTTTTTTTTCCGCTTTTATAGGTCACATGATGTACAACAAAGAGTCAAAGAATCGCTACAAAAGGTGTTATTGCATCGCATAACTCTTCAATAGTTCATCCGGAAGTTTTGAATCCACAATTCCTCTATAAAATCTTGGACTATCACCTCCCAGAAATCCCTCATACATGGCTGCTCCCACATATAAGGGGCTTGCCTTTCCATTATTGCTTGCTTGCTAACACACCTACGTAGCATTGGATTGGAAATAATAATGGCTATTGTGGTGGCTGCAATAGACATAAACCTGATACATTTTTGAACATTCATCGCCATGCTTCTTGGAATGTTATCACGAGAAGAGAAGTCACATAACATCACTCAATAGAAGCGCAGTCATCTTGCTGTTGTGTTTCATTGCCATTTCAAGAAAATGTTGCTTAAATTTTGTACAAATCTGTAATGGGAACCTGCCTAGTTGAAGTGTCTGCGTCATTTAATTCAGTGTTTGGTTCAAATTCAGCAATTTCCACCAAATTGTGCACATTCATAGCATAGGTGCTCCTGGCATGCTCAACTCCCTACGCTCAAAACCCTGGCATTTACAGCAGACTCATTGTAATAGTTATTTTGGCAAATGTATTAAAGTATAAAGAAGATTACTGGCTCAAACATATATTGCTCATTTGTGACACGTGTAATGTGTTACTACCCACCCCTGCTTTTTATCATGAAGTGGTCCGTACGACAAGAGTGATGTCACAGTTAGATCTTTAGATCCCTTCACTTCTATTGTATTGGATACAGAGGCATACATTTGAAGAAACAAAAATTGCATTTGACTTTGATCTCTGCCAGAATCTTCACTTCTTGCCCTTTTTTAGTTGATTATTCTGTCCACTTGGGGGCAGAAGGAGTAGGTATAAATTACCATCTTGCAAAGTTAAGCTAACATTTTAGCAAATGATGGGCTATTTACTCATTCATTATATACAGAGCTACATTAGTTTCTGTATTTTCTGCCAGCTGATGACTTAACTGATAATCAGTCTGTTTATCAAACACTTTTAATTTTATCTCAGAATAGTGACAATTATGTGACCTCAGAGCTATGTGGGTAGCTCACCTTTCTCTCTGGCCATGGCTTACTAAGTTATGACTGAGTAATTCCTCATTTCCTCCTTATTTTAATTGCTGTGGCTCAATTGTCTGCATGAATGGGGTTGGGGGCCAATGGAATGAAAATGACACTACAGTTGCAGATGGATTATTGGCTTCAGGGTGTAACGCTATTACATCAATTACACAAGCCTCTGTGGGAATTTTAGGTGAGTATTATGTACTCCCCCTCTCCACTTTATTCACACGTGAAAAAAAAAATTGCTTTATCACATTACTCACACTTTGACTCGAAGCGCTGGAAAGTGACACAGTATCCTCTGCAATGTGACAGCATAAAAATGCTTTCCATTGTGCCGAGGTCCACAGCAGAAACAATAACAAAGGAATGCAGAGCGACACTTTAACCGCGCTCGGTCCTGGCAGAGTTTGAGTGACAGTGAAGAAGAGAGACGTCTTTCTTTGTGTCTCTATATGCAGCTTGAAGCGGGTATCACATTCCCAACCCTCAGTCTTTAAAGTAACTCTCCCTGCTACCTTATACAGCATGGTCATCATAATTGACCAAGAGGGAATGATCTACTCTGTTTCATTATACAGGCTCATCCTGATGAACGTATGATGCAATTTGCTGTATAAAATAAGGAAAGATTTCTTTTTTTCTATTATCAATTATTAAATATTCTATCTGCTTTATTGCTACTTTGGAGTTTATTTTAAAAAAAGGTGATTTTATGTTTAAGTTTGCCACATCTTAAGTGGACTGTCTCGGTAAATAGATCACACCTTCTTTTAATCCACCGAGGAGTCCAACTAAGGAGTCTGGCAGGCGGGAGGAATGCTGACAAGAGCATGGAAAATCCCTTGATATCTTATTTTAGGCGGAGTAACCCCGGTGGAGCCCGCAGCAGGCCAGAACTGAAGAGCCCTGGGGGCAGAGGGCCCGGTGATGAGGCCCCGGTGGTGGCTGATGTGTCCACATTTCCAGACGCACTCATCTCCCCAGCAGTATCTGTCTCTGTAGACTCTCGGGCCGGGTGCTCTCCGAGCAATCAGAGGATTAAAATAATTGGGTGTGGAGTGAAACAGTACACTGCGTGAGAGCAAGAAGGGCGTGCTGGGTCTAATTAGGAGATACTTGAAGGGATTCGGCGCGCATTCCGGCCGTATACACATCAGCAAACAGACGCTGCTCGCACACACATGCTGGCCGGCGCCTGGAGACACTGACGTGATGTGTAAGTGCTGACCACAAGATCCGCCATAATTGTCATTAATTTGATGTGCTGTGGGCTCAAAATAATCTCCATCCTGCACTGCCATTCAGAGAGGATGCGGGAGTCCCATTGCCCCCGTGTTTGGGTAAAGTAATTAAAATTGCTTCATATGGTGCGACTTTAATTCCTGCCGGTTTTTCACAAATATCAAACACCAGTTTGATTCCAATCATATCCACTCGCGAGAGATGTCCCTATGGCAGTTTTACAGCAGTAATCACAACTAATTTGCATGATGTGCTCGAGCATCTCTATCACTTTTGAGAAATATGTTTGAAATCATGCACACACTGTGGAGAGGAGGAACGCTGAGGAGTTCTTGTTATGTTTTTTTGAGTGGAGACAATTCTACTTTCCCAGCGTGTCTTCATCATATCCCACATTTTTACAAAAATGATTCTGCTTATAAAAGAAAATAGGAGAGAGAGTGAGCTGTATGATGTAAGCCCAGGGATTTTATAGTCTGTCTCAATTTCATTCAATAGGCCTTATTAGCATGACATCTCTCATGTGTTGCCAAAGCACAATTACAATTAAAAGTGAAAGAAATAAGTAACAGATCATATAATATTATTAATGGAGTTAAATAGGTATTAAATTAGTCAACAAAATAGAAGATTATATACATATATATACAGTACATGTATAGACATACATTCGAATCTCTTCGTAACTCCAGCTGTTAGGTGTTGTTGTATGGGTGCATCCATGGACTGTATGTGTGTGTGTGTGTGTGTGTGTGTGTGTGTGTGTATAGAAACATTTAACAACAATATATGAATAGTAAATACCACAAATCAATTGTAAAAAAGGAGTAAATAAAAGGCAAAGTGTGAGCTGTGAGGAGGTGAACTCCAGTTATATGTTGTGTGTGTGTGTGTGTGTGTATTATAGATCTGCTGTAGTAAGTAATTTAAGTTCCTTTTTCAATTAAAAACAATATATCAATACAAAAAAACAAACAAACAAACAAACAAAAAAGCCCCAAGAGAATCTTCAATCCTTCAGTTTCCTTCAACTTCCCATGTGTCCTCAACCACAAACCCATGTGTTCTTAAGATGTCAATCTTTAAAAACAGGCAGTTAATATATCTTCCTATGTTTTCCAGCAACCCGAAGTCCTCCACTGAAGTATTGTGACTTTTACCACTTAAAGTGGGAGTGGGTTTTGTTGAGGAGGTTGACAGCTTTTCGCCTGCATTTAGCAAATATTCTACCACTTTTACAGTTAACAAATGTTAAGGACTGCCACAGCCGGAGAAAAACTTTATAGTACTATTATACAGTTTTATGATCTAACTAAGCATTTTTAACCAGTCTGTTCTCATTCCAAACACGTGCGGCTGGATGGCGTCAGGAGAGAACGCGGTTTGACAGAACCAGTCACGTTGTTATTATACACTAGTGGACAAGCAGACAGCACCTGCCATGTCCGCATGATACATGACAAATACGCTGATTGAACTTTATTGGTAACATGCTAACATATAATAATAATGATAATAATAATAACAACCTTATTTATATAGCACCTTTAAAAACACAGGTTTACAAAGTGCTTTGACAGAAAGCAAAAACAGAATGAAAGACCCAAACACAGGAGTCCCACAACACATGCAGATAAACAAAACAAATGGATATATTAACATATATATCCATACATATAAACATATACAGTAAATACAGTATGCATACACACACACACACACACACACACACACGCACATAAAATGTATCTATATGTTAGAAAAATAGGCACTTTCTGAAAGTAAGATGAAACTTTTGAGTGAACTGTATGTCTGATTCATCTCATGTGAAACACCCGAATGCTCAGTTTCATAGAGGAAAGGAGGTTCCTGTCTAGAGAAAGAGACATTGCTTCAGTTTGCCTGTGTTGTATGAGGGACTTATTTCTTTTGTTCTTCAACTTGTTTTTCTCTTTGTATAAAAACTGCATTTTCTTAGCGTTTGAGAGGAACTTCACTTTCATCTCTAAAGTGTATTCTTCTTATGATGAAATGTGAAATACAAAATATGAAGCTACATTGAGATGTTTCTTGGTGTACAAACACATATATCTTTAATGGACAAAATGTGACAGTCTGCACTTTGAACTTCATGTGCTTCAGAATGAAAACCATCATGGTGTACATCAATATCAAATAAAAGTGGCTGGATTTTTATTTAATAATCACAAGTCTCACTTAAACACAGTACCAAACACATTTGAATGAGCTACTATATTAAACTTCTTAATGATTTGTCTCTATGTTCTCCAAATTCTTCATCTTGTAGAAATGGATCCTATTGTTATTTTGTAGTTTGATGTATTAATTTGGTTTTTTTGTTTGGATTTTTGCATTTAATACTTTCTCTGTGTGGTAGTGCTAGGTATTGCTTAAAAACAATGATGCAAATACTAATACCAATACCCTGGAAGTGATAATGATAAAATTCTAAGTACTCTCTTCAGTTTTAGTATTGCTTGATCTTACTGCTGGCTTTGACTCTGCAGATCATGATTTTTTAATTCAAAGGCTCCATGTTTCAGTTGGCTTAGTTGGTCTTGTACTTAACTGGAGCTGCAGGAGCTGTCATGTTTTGATTGGAAGTTTAAAGTCTGCAGAAACAAAGATTTGCTCTGGGTTTCTACAAGGGTCAGTTCTTGGGCAGCTGCTGTATAATCTATACATGCTTCAACTTGGTATTATCAAAAAGAAACACAATATTTCTTATTACTCATCACATGCCTATGACACGCAAATATTAATTTCACTTTCCTCTGATGATCTCAGTCTTGTTAACAACCTAGTCAGTTGTATTAATCATTTAATTTGGTGGATGTCCAAAATATTTTTACAGCTGAATAAAGACAAGACTGATATAATCATAGTTAATTTAAAAAGTCAGAGACGTAAAATTTATTCACACTTGGACTTGGACCTCAATCTCAATTTTTACCAATATCACAAGCAAAGTGTTTTACCACTTCAGAAATTTGTATCAAAATCTGAAGCATTCATATCTCAAACTGTCTCTGAGAAATTGGTACATGTTTACTTTTGCTTTTTTTTTGGCACGGGCCTGTTTGCGTGTCAACAGAGCTCATCAACACTGCCACTGCCTGTCTGCTGTGCGCCCAATGTGACAGCTGTTATCTCATCATTCTGCCAAAGCTGAATGAGAAAGGGTTTGTGGTGGCATTCATCAATGGCCGCACCTATCTGCACCATCACTTCCTCCTCAGGAAAATATTTACAGTTTCACAATCTTGGTCGTCAAGTCACACTTCCAAGACCAAAGGTTGATTGGTACAGAACCAAAATTTAAAATTGCAATTATACAACTATTACTGATAAAATAAAAACGTATAATCAAAATATCTCAGATTCCATGGAAACACACAGAGTCTGACTTATTCCTGGAAAACAATAGCTGTGTTCAAAATCGTCCCCTATCAAGAATATAGTGCACTATATAGTGTGTTTGGCATTTTGTAGTGGTATTTGAATACTCAGCGGCTAATTTCATCCACTATACAGTGCACTATAAAATACCCACAATGCACAGCAAATTTGAGCGTATATATGATACCATACATTTATCTTCTGTATACCACAATGCAATATGGCTGCATATTAGTGCCTGTACCCTATATAGTGCACCAGTTAATACACACTACACAGTGAATAGTGAGTGAGTGAATGAGGGGACGGTCTCAAACACAGCTAATCAGTCACGTCAGTAGAATCCTATATGAAATGAAACGTGGTTTACTACTCCAGCAAGTAGGTTGGACCTTAGTAATGACAGTACAACAGACACATTTTCTAGTCCCTTTTCAGTCCACTGGCCAACATGTGCACACAGCGTTCCTTCAAGAGATCGTGGGATTTCCCCAGATATAAACACAGAAATGCTGAGCTTGCTAGTAGCTCTGTGTCACAGCACAGCTGATGGAGGATAACAAACATTTCCAATAACTGCAATGAAAAAAGATGGAGGTATAATAATTTCCAAAATTCATAAAATGTTGTTATCTACAGAGGTATTCTGCGTCTTCATCCCATTTAGTCTTTCATGTTTTACTGCGGTCCCAATCCCGTAGCCCTTATTACCCATCATGACTAGATCTGAACTAAGTAGTTTTTAGGTTTGCTGTTTTCTGGTCATACACACGTGTCACTTTTTGGTCACTGTTTATACATGTCTGTGCAGAACATGGTGGTTTATCAAGATTAATGATTAATGATTTTCAGTACAGGATTTGGTTTCCTTTTTAATTTGTGGTAAAAGTTGTTCAACACAACTAATGCAGTTGTTTGCTAGAAAGAAACCAAGCAAACATCAGAATCACATATAAAGCCTCATTCCCACTGCACAAAAACTCGAGATAAGACCTGCTAACATCTGGCTTTTTTATGCAATGAGAATGCGTACAATCAGCATTTACACCTGGGTTAAATTACTCTGCAGTAGACACAGGTCTTTATCATCTTCAGCTCTGATCAGCATTGATGGGAACATAACACCGGGTGAACGCTGTAATTTCAGCTCCTTAACCAGTGAGATGCAATGTCACACCATCAGGTATTAACATCTCCTAACGTCTCCTCCTAAGCTGCGCTCAGACATTATTCTCCACCAAACCTGAAAGAGAGACTGAAAAAGTAAGAGATATGAGAGAGAGTTAAAAAGACTGCTGTTTATGCTTTGGTCTACTGTTTACCTGCCTGAAGCATTTGTGGGCATATTTACTGATCTTTCAAGACCTATAGAATATTCTGTGTTTTGAATATATAAGGAATGAAAACATCAAGATAAAAACAGATCTTCAGCTTTCATTCACAACAAACCATTTTATTCTATCTTCTTCCGTTCCTTCTTATCAACATCTAAATTTGTGCATTTTTATCAAAAAAAGAACAACATTTCAAGAGCAAAAGCAATTTCATCTTTACATTTTTGTTTTTTTTCTCCTTTTGTTTTCTTTTGTTCACTTGAATCGTACAAAAATAATTCTGAAAATAATATTCTGTTCGAGTTATTGTGGAACTAAAGAGTGGAACATTCCCCAAAATGTCACAGCTACAGAACAGTCACTAAGAAATAGCTTGGAATGGATTCAAGAGATCTGCAGTTTTTCTGGATTGGAGAGAAATGGATAAAATAACAAAAGCCTAGAGCCACACTAGCAGGTCTGTACGTAGGAGGTGGTTCCTTTTTTTTTTTGACTAATGTTACTGATACAACACCACCAAAAAACTCTGATTAGCCTGCTGCACACATGTCGAATACCAGGAAACAAGCTGGATCAATCATTGCAGCTCTCCAATAGTAGCTCATATTTGCAGAGGAGTCTCACACACAGCTAGCAATGCATAATTTATGTATTTTGTTTCTTAAAGAACTGTTTTCTATATAATATGGTGCTGTACTAAAAAGTGAATTAAACACTAACATGGTGATTTTTACCAGGTGTAAAGCTTACGAAGACTACAAACTTAGGTTAATACGCTAGCATGCAAAGATTTGCATGCTAGCATAATAATGTCTTGAGGGTATTTGTACATAAAAAAAGGGTTTTGGACAACAACAAAATATATATATATTATAATGATGGTGGTGGATGAAAAGTCAGAGAATCACCAAAGTTATCACAGTTTCTCCTGAGGTCAAGTTTATCCTTAGTCTGAACCAAATTTGAGGGTGATCCAGCAGAAAAGCTGTCAAGACATTTGCCTCAAAGTCACAAATATTAACCTGTGTGACAGCTGACAAAAAACTATGAATCGACTCAGGCTCTGTAAACTGAGTATTCCTGATCCCGGTCAGTCATAAAATGCCTTGATCGGCCTCCGATGTTTTGGATCGGATCGGGACATCCCTACTGTGGACTAATGTAATGTACCACTTGAACAACAGACTGCCATGGCTCTAGAGATGGAGCCGCGCCACTCGCATTGCTAAAACATTCAGCTTTTAAAGTACATTTTGAATAATATTTGTGTCACCATGATCATAGTGCTATGCTTCAAAGAGTCTTAGTCATCTGCCAATCATTCATTCATTGGAGCATGACTATGGAGGCTGGATGCCAAACACTCCCACCAGCCTGCAGCTTCCTCCACCAACCACAAAGAGAAGAACAAGTGAGGCCACTATACTGCAGACATTACCTGACAAGGGCACAACAGCCAATGGAATGGCTGCCTTATGGTTACTCAGCAAGCCATCCCCTGACTCGTAAATGTCTGAAACCTTGTGAAATTGTAATGACATAAATGGCATTTATGTGCAAGTTATGTATCGTAGCAACCAAAGGTATCCTATGCAATTAAAGCAAAATACCATCTTAGAACTGCTGAAAAAAGTCCTACTCTCATCCTAAAACTGTAAATTATATTGCCAATAATATATGTTTGATAAATATTAAATGTTCGTGGGAAAAAATACTTTTTACTACTTCTCTGCATCAACTTTATGTGTCATAGAAATGTAAAAAAAAAAAAAAAAACATGTTGCATAGGTAAATAAAAATAATTAGGGCGGATTGGGACTGAAATTCAGCTCGGGGCTTTGAGATGGAGAGGGCAGGAATTTTAACACGTGCAGTTTTGTCATATAAAGAGAATTTGATGATGAAGACCTTCAAGACACATGAGGATATCTTGGTGACATCTGTGTCCTCAGTTTATACAACACCTTATCACTGCACTGGATAAAAACACAGCCTGGCCAGGCAACCTTAGGTGAGGTGGACACTGAGTCACAGTATACTGCCAGCTGCTGCTAATTTCTATACGACAGCATCAGTCAATGGAGTGCTAAAATTGTTACAAATGCACACACAGTATTGTTCAATATGAAATCAAAAACTATAACGCAGTCCCTTAAAATATAGCAAAAAACCTGTTTGAGTGTGTATGTTATTAGTTATAAAAACAAGCTGCTTAACTTCAAAATCAAAGCAAACATGTACTTTCTCAAAACCCCAAAACAATGACGACTGTCCTACCTTACATCCACAGCAAGCCTTGTAGCACTGGTGCTTCAAGGGGACCCAAGCAAAGAAGTCCACAGAGGGCTTGATGATGGTGAGACTGTTGCTGGCGATGGGGGACAGGGTGTCCTTGTTATCATGGTGAGGCAGACGATCCTCTTCCACCATACAAACGTCCCCTGTCACACACACACAAACACACAATAAAAGAGAGAGAGGGAGAGGAAGAGATATGAATGTTTAAATATAGTTGTTTATCTGCTTTGTTAGTCTGTGTGAGTGTATTTTTGCACAATATTGGGGTGTTGTTGGGTGTATTGTAAAATGTTAAATCTTCATATGACATCCCATTAAGTTCAGTTTGAATTTGAGTACTGCCATTTTTCCTAACTTAGCATGGTCATCATTTATCTGTGCAGTTTCGCAGAGGAGAGTAACAGTGTAAACTTTTTGGCCTTAATTGGCCACTAGGCAAAGCTCTATAATGGCTTATTCCCACTGCAGAAAAAAAAGCAAACATCTGGCTTTTTAATGCAATGGGAATGCATACAATCAGCAACATCTGCATCAAATGACTGCAGTTGTCACATATATTTATCGCCCCTGGCTCTGATCAGCATTGATGGGAACACAACACAACACAAGGGTGAATGCACTAATGTCAGCTTGTTAACTGGTGGGATGGAGTGACGTGCTGCCACTAATTACTGTCCGTCTCCTCCTAAGCAGCATTAAACATTGACCCCTGTCCATGCTGGTGTCTACTGATTACTATCCTCCGGTCTGTCTGTGATGTTGCACGGACACACCAGCAAAACAACCCACACAATCATAAAAGCTGACAGACAGGCACACTCATGTGCTGCAGCGGTGTGTTCACTGGCAGTGGGAATGCAGTTGATATGGCAACAAAGTGATTTTGCTCATAGATTAAGAAAATACGAGCACAATTAACCTGTATTGGGCCAATGATAATATATTACATGGCAAAAACAGCTCTAACATAAGACTTTGCTTCCTAAGTTAACTGACTAACAGGAAAATTGTGTGAAGCTAAGCCCTACCACACCACGGACCCCTGCTGGGGGCCTCAAGGTGCTGGCAACACAGAGCGAAGCCCAACATCTGCACACTGCGATGACACAACCATCAAAATTACTAATATGTTAGCAGAGTTTCCTACATTATCTTATCATGCATTTGTCTTGAAGGATTTAACATAATTCATAAAATAAACCCACTAAGACAGAGGCTAGTCCACCGTAAACTAACTGGGTAGTTAGGTAGAAACTTAGCCAGCTATCGTACCATATGTAAAAGTTTGCTATTATGTTGTTATCACTTAGATGATGTTAAAGCCTAAATCAGCTTGTAATTTGCTCTTTATATAGCCTATGTCTTTGTGTCATTTTGCAAATGGCAAATATCACTTGTCAGCTGATTAGAAAATTAGTTTTTAAAGAGACGTTGACACAAGCAGCGTGGGTCATCAGAACAGTAATACTTAATGAGATTAATTGATGTTCCCTACACAACTAGCAAATTCTTCCTCCTGTTCTCGTTCTTTCTTTTGCTTCCGGGTACCAGCAAGATGTTTTCACGTTTCATTGTGAATGGGCCACAGTGCATGTGTGAGCAGCATGTGACAGCTACCTGGCTAAACTACTGACGCTTATGCGCTGCAGTGTTCACACAAGCAAAATCACTGCTGCAGAGCTGCCTGCTGCTATAAGGAATGTATTTCCACATTGAAAATCAGGTGCTCCACCAATTTATGGAGCCGTGCATGCCATTGCACTGTCAATAACACATATAACAACACATTTCAGTCCTTTCGTGAAACTCATGAATATAAAGAAAGGTGATCTCGCATTAAAAAATCTTCATAAGTGAATAAATTGTGTAGACAGATATCTGATATCCAGTTGTGAAGCGATTCCCAAAAATCAGTGTAAGTACATTCAAAAAATAAATGTTTGAGAGTTTCACTCTCAAAATGAGGAGAGAAAAAATTTACAAATAAAGTTATACAGGGCATCCTTAATCTGATCTTTAAAAGTCTTGAAAGGCAATGAAGTCATTCATATAAAATAAATAAATAAATAAATAAATGATCAGTTTATGTCCTGTTTAAAGAAACCTTTATGATGTGCAAAGCAGCTAGCCCTTGGTATTTTCATATCATCTAAGCTGGCCCCCCAAAAAAGTTTGGACACCCCTACTCTAACCTAAGTTTAAAACCCTCCTCCTTGGCTAGTTTTGTATTGAAACACAGCACCAACTCAACAGCAGCCTGCGACTAAAACAACAAACCAAAGTCAGAGTAAAGCACAAAGAGAGCGAGACATATAAAACCTACGTCTAGATGGCATTCAGTCCTGCCATGTACATCAGTCGATCCTTCCAGTAAACTCTGGGGATCCGGCTCTAATGGATGCTCTCTGATATGTAACAAAACTCTTCCCTATCTCTCCGAAAGCAGTCCTGGTAATCCACACTGAATAAACGAAGCACCCCGAACTGCAGGTCAACACACAAGTCATGATAAGTCAGTTTTATGTTGTGTTCCATAATGTGGTTAAAGTTCATGTTTTTATGGTGCAGGGCTGACATCTCAGCTGACTTTAAGGATGTGACACTTAGACGTGGCAACCTTGACTGTCAAATACAGGTTGTGTTGTAAATACCAACCATCATGTACTTGAAGTACTCTGAAAAGTGTTTTTAGTGGTCCAGTCATGGAGTCCAGATATCTCTTTAAGTGAAAAATTTCAGATAAGTTTGGTTTTAATAAGTTATTTGATGCCTTAAAATAGGGGTTTGACATTATGACTATTAACTGTGCGTGCCCATCGGTGTGCTCACTGCCAATGGCGCTGCTTGCGATTGGTGGGGTGGGAACTCAATAATGCGGTTATCTCTACTGGGCAGACTATGGCTCCAAATGACACTACCAGCACAAGATGGCAGTGGCCCTATCCGGGATATTTTGGCTTCATTTTTAAAAAGTGGATGAGCATGACTTGCAACAAGCTGACCTGCCACATATAAGACACTAAAAAGAGGTGTTTGGATAGTCCCTTAGCTCATTCTTCGCCCATCAATACTTGAAAATACATTTAGGCAAAAGAGTACTTTGTGTATCTCTCTCTCTCTCTCTCTCTCTCTCTCTCTCTCTCTCACACACACACACACACACACACACACACACACACATATACATTCATACATATATACACACACACACATACATACATAAATAAATACAACAACAACAATAATAATAAATAATAATAATCTAACGTGGTTAAACCAACTTTTACAAGAACAATCATAAGGACCCAGGCAACACAAAAACCCAAACAACACAGTTCTTCGGGTCTCAGACCTGGAGAAGTGTAAATGATGTGACATATAACTGATGACTATTGACTATAGGCTTCAATATAAAAATATAAAAATATCAACATTTCCAGTCCAAGGTGAGCAGAGTGCTTTAAACCATTAAGTAACTTTATGTCAGACATACGTTCTGTGGTGTCTAGCCATTGACTCATATATGTGTATGTGTGTTCCCAAATTTTAGAATATTTATAGTAAGCTTTTACATAGCTTACTATAAATTTCCACAGAAGCTGAATAAAATAAATCCTAATCTGTGAGGCCTTTGTTGACATATCAGTAGAGGGAAAGGATCTTTAATACATATATTACAGCACTGCCCAGAAAAAAAGACAATTCTGGGAAGGAGTCCAAAATACATTATGTTTAATATTAAATGTAGATGCATCATAATGCCTAGAAGTGTGTCTGCTGGGAGTTAAAGGGGGTGATCTGAAATCTGCAGTAGCACAACCTTTGATAACACTGGCATTCCTTTCTGTAAAAAGGATCATTCTCATGAACTGAAAAGTAAGGAAACCGCATTGTTTTTGTTTAAATTACTGACCAAAGTACTTTTTAGAACAGATAATGATGGAGCTTTGAGGAGATCATGACCTATAGTTGAACCATGGACACTTATGAAAAACTGTATTCATAAGAGACATTTAGTTTGAGAAGTGTTTTGACTGCTCAAGACAGAAAGCCAGTTCAGTAGAAACCTCAAACAATTTACTGTAAGTTAAAGGAAGAAGTCTGAGAATGTTTGGTGATGCAGTGACCCCCCTAAACAAGCATGTCATCATTATATCTTTTTTGTTTATAATCTCTGGCCTATTGTCCTTAGGTTGTGTATTTGTAATTTGTATTTAGTCTTTTTTGAGAATGTATTGTGTGTAATCAAAATGTAATGTAAATATATGTCTGTGTGTGTATGTGTGTGTGTGTGTGGCACATCTTGCACATTTGGTACCTAAGGCCGGCTTCCCTCAAATAAACTTACCTAACAAGTAATAACAACCGGATATCACAAGTGTGTACATTCAGAAAATCTATATGTATATATGTCTATGTATGTCTGTATATGGCTATGTGTCCTTTTTTTCTATAGGTGACTGCCTATGTTACCTATAGGAAGATCTGCCACTGCACCCAGTGCAACAGTATGGCTCATTGATATGTGACAAACAATATGATTTACCAGGTCCTGATAGACACACAATACCTGTCAGCAGATACAATCAGTATTTGCTTTAAAAAAAGGGATTTGTTGACAAAAAACAAAAATATATATATACCTCCTGCCTCATCTTTTAAGATTTTCAGGCTGCATCCTTGTCAACTCTTAACCTCAGACATGCATAACTTGAATGTATCATGACTTATGTTGCAAATACAATATGCATGCAATCAAGTAAAATATATGGCTTTCTGCCAAAATTGACTGAATATGATTGAGACAGCCTTGATACTTTTCAGAGGAGTTCACTGTTTTGTTTTCACTGCTGGAAGCCTTATCTCAAACTGTGCTCTGGCTTGAAGCAGACCTCAGCCCCAGTGAATAACCTTAAAGTGTTTTTTTTTTTTTTTTTTTTTGCGCTGGGGAGGGTACACACGCATGCAATCGCTCACCCTGAAAGAACCAAGCACAGGGACTGATTGCTCTCTTCTCGACTCAATGAGAGGCCCTGCATTAGTCCACAGCATTTGTGTAAGGAGAGCCCCTGGTAAATTAATTTACCCCATTTAACCATCAGATGTCAGCAACTAGCTGGCAAGCTCTCTGTGTGTGTATGTGTGTGTATTTGTGAGGGTATGACTTTAGGAACACACACCAGTCCATTGGGAATGGCTTGTTCAATTGGGGACAAAAGCTGTGTCCCCAATTCAGGATAAAAAGATGTTTTTGGGGTCAGTCAGTACACTTACATGATGTTAGACAAAGACAAAAACTGGACTTTTAAAAATCGTATGAAGATGTTAATCCAACTTAAATTGTACCAAATCGAATTTCTCGTAGTTGGACTAACAAACCTACATAATGTGGCTGAGAATAAGGATACTCTCTCATGTATATGCCTCACCCTGACTGAACTGGTTGAGGTCTTCTGCGCATGTTCCCAATCGTTGTGCCGGACATCGACGCAGAAGTCCAACAGCATAAATTTGTAGAAGAAAGCTGGGATGAGCAAAAGAAAAATAAGTATGCAAGAAAACAAAACAAGACAAAGGTAAAACGTAATGGATATGGTACGTACCAAATGTACAGCACCGAAAAGTTATGTTACGTTTTCACCATTCAACATGCAACCCGTTTGCCACTTGCTAGCTATGTGACGGAATAGATCAACCAGTAATTGGTCCAATAGCAACTAGCAGAAAGAAGAGGGCATATCGCCACCTGCCATGGCAGAGTTGGACATACATCTGTCAAGAAATGGATTCTCCCCTGATGCATGTATACTTTGACAAGGACAGTAGTCCAATTAAATGGCCTAATTGAGCCATAACCGTAGCTTGACTTAACTGTGCATGTAAACCTGCTGAGTGTACTAGGTTAGGGTATGGGTAAGACCGAGACCAAGGTAAGGGTTGGGATAAGTGTCAAGAAACTGCATTTATTTCTCAGAAGTGACCTGAACAAACATGTGAATGTTGACATGAAACCCAATCATGTTGGGTTTCATGTCCTAAAAACAATCACTATTGTTATCTTTGAACCATCAGCACGATGCCAACCTGGGCCGACAAAGTTTTAGCCTATCCTTGCCTAATTCCTTGGCAAATCAGCATACAGCTGTCACTTTGACATAGATGAATGCGGTCTACTTATTATTTTTTAAATAAAATTGTTTTCTTTAACAGAGACCACAATCTTTCCTCGACCTTAACAAAAGTAGTTTTAGTGCCGAAACCCAAAAGGAGTGTTTGTGACAGGGGAAGACAACCCTAAAAGCAGTTCAACTGAGTCATCCTGAGGCCTTTGAGGAGGAAGTTGGGTAGAACGAAGGTTGAGTTGGGCATGCAAGATGTAAGACATTAATACCAGAGACCTCTCTTCCCATCACACAGGCATTCATTTAATTTTCTTTTCTTTTCACCAAGAATATGATCTTTCCTAAACTTGAACAAAGCTAAGCCTTACCTTCTCCAATCCTTGAAAGATCAGGCTACCAAATATTCCCACTTAAACACAGGAGAACAGTATTCAAATCAACTTTCTTGCCAGTTGTCAACATTGTTTTTTAACCATGTTTTAACCATTTTACCATTATCAAGTAGCTTCTGCTCTTATACAAAAACAAAGGTTTTTTTGGATGCTGTAACATGATCAAATATGCTTTTACTTAGTATAACAACCATTGATGTTGTATAATAAAAAGCCCTCTGAGGCAAAGAGTGATTTGTAATATTGGGCTATATAAATAAAGCTGAACTGAACTTAATTTAAAGCATAGTGAGGCCTTTACTTACTCTGCATTTATCTTACTGTATTTTGTATTTCAGCAGGTCAGTAGCAACCCTAACATGGACACAATCTTTTTCTCACGTGAACCCAGTAGTTTTAGACAAATTAAATCATTAAAGTTTAGCAAACAAAGTATGTAACATTAATATTGAAGATCCTCTTGTCATCTTGTTTCTGCCCAAGAATCAACACTTGGTTACTAAAATAAAACAGGTTTCATCCTCCTGCCCATCCCCTGAGTGGCAAGTTATCTATGTTCCACAAGTTCTCTTGGCCTTTTAGTATAAAAACATGTCAAGAAAGGAAAACATTCTTACACCAATTTTCCATATTAAACAGAAAAATACAGCTGTGCAAGTGCGTAAGTAGCAAACTAGACAGAAATAAAATAAAACTCATCAAAACCATATCATTAGTGTTTCCACTTTTCTAACAATCTGGTTTGGTCAGAAAAAAAAACCCCAAAAAACAAAAAAAACTTACTTCACTAAGTTAGATGTGAAATATCCCATTTTTACCCTGCTTAGGCTCTTTGTGGTTGCTGGCTGGCTCTCGTCCTGTAACGTTATCTCCACTGCTGATAATCCTCATTTTCATCAGGTTCACCAACGGAGACTGATCTATGGTGGCACCAACTGTGCACTACATCACCTCAATACAGCACCTCTGTAGTTATTAAGTTATTGGCATTTTTTGGATATTTTAGTTAGAAACAGAAAGGGTTCATATCATTTTTGCAATTGGAATAGAAGAAAAATAATAGAGTCTAGTATCTCAAAACTGCTCAGAGCATAGAACAGGTGGTAAAGTAATTTTGGTGCAACCAAATCTGAGTAGATCAGCACACAGAGACGGCTACTTTTGACCTTGTTCCCTACTAATAACCTACATCATTGACCAAGATTGTCCCTTATGGGTATTGTGTCTAAACCCAAAGGAGAGGGTTTCTTAGACACTGTTAGATGATCTGATATGTCCTTCATTTGAAGCATACCGAGGCCTTTTCTTAGGGAAAATGGGCATTCCTGTTGTACTGTTTTTTGTGTTTTTCTGCCTTTGTACAAAAACACCCCTGAGGAAAAGCAGGTCACCGGCATGAGAGAATTCTTAAAGATTTCCTATGACATATCATGCCCTCTGTCTTCTCTCTCCAACCATGAGGAGTCCTGCAGGGATGAGGTAATTGATTGTGCTGCTTGATGGGCGATAATATCTCGTTATGGCCATATGCATGGAGAGTTCCCCCCAGTATTCCTGTGCTCCCCTTGCCGCTGTTGCCCTTGATAAATTCTGCTCTGCATTATCTTCACTGGGAGCTAACGGAGCGGCCGGGGCCTTATCTCCAATGACCTCACAGACCAGGCATTAATCACCAACTGCAAAGGAAGAAATTAGCCTCAGAGCAATCTCCACACAATCTCTAAATGATTAACTCTCAGCCCACTCACTTCTGACATTGCAGCACAATGCCATACCGTTTTGAAGAAAATACCCTGAGAAAGGAGGAAGCTTGGCGAGACACACATGACATCATAATTAGCTTCATTTGCGAGCAGTTAAGAGGATGCTACCACTTCTGCTGCTGAGCCTCTGCCACGTTTCTGATTGTTGCCGTGTTCATGAGAAAGATACAATTAGCTATACATAATGAAACCGATTTGGCAAATTATTTAGCACACTGTTTAGTACAGTGTTAATGAAATTACACTTCCCACATCCTTATCCTCCCTTTCCATTAATGAAATATAGCGCAACTCATTATCTAATGAATATGTATGTCCATAGGTTTGTTGTGTAGAGACGACAATTATGTCCATTAAAGAATGAGGCAATTAATAGGACGGTTTGGAGTGCATCTGCTCCCGACAAACCAATTTGTATGGAGAGTGGTGGTTTTATCAGCACACAACAAAAGGTGTATGTTTAGGAGCAGGCAATTAGAGCTCAGAGAGGCGGCCTGAGGAGGGTGGATAAAGAAATCAAGCACGCCTTTTCAGCCGCAATGGAAATCAAGCCTTTGAACGCAGCATTCAAGCAGTTCCTCCACCCACCCGACTGAGCACAAGAAGAGTGATTATTTAACATAGGCGACCCATCTCTCCAGTGAGCTCATTTGCCTAACCCCCACCCCTCGCGCCCATCTCCTTGGGCAGACCCCTCTCGGCTGGAGCTTGTCTTGGGCATGGCTTGGCTCCCGGCTGGATGCAGAAGCTCATGATGGATGCTCAAAGAGTCGACCCCCTGACCGATGAGCCAACGGGCAAACAACACAGCGTCTAAAGTTCTCTGCCAAGTAGAATATTGATTTCATGTTCCATGCACTTTGGACACCAGCAACTCCAACCCCCCCACCCCCCACCCTCCTCATCTGTCTTGTATTGGAGGAAACTCAATAGATTTTAGTTGTGTACTTTGCATTGTTGCTAAGGAGACAACATTGTGGAGCCTGCAGTTTCGGAGGAGCGGCTAAACAATTCAGATAGGACGGCGCAGACTCCCACACACAGCTGTTGCTCGGGGAAAATGTGGTACGTACAAGGTGAATCTATAGCAGCAGCTTTTGAAGCAGCAGGAAGCAAATCAGCTGACCTGCCGTGTCCCTTGCGGATCCTGTTCAAGGCTCGCACTACTTCTGAAAAGTGGAAATGGGAGTAGCCAGCATTTCCATCAAGCTTTCAGCACAAGTGCAGATTTATTTCAACTTAACACTTTTCTTGCTGTGAAGCACCAATTACATATCATACAGTCATTATACCTCAAGAGACTCTTATTTAGTCCTTCCAGTTTGTCTAAGTACCTGCTGTATCGCCGTTATGTATGTGTATATGTAATGACTAATAATAAAGAGTGAAATTATATGGAGAGGCTGGATCTAACCTAGCATTAGTGAAAATGGTCATAAAAAGTGATGTTTGTTAAGTAGAAAATTCCCCATGCCACTGCAGAAATGATGTCGGCAGAGCAATCCGCTTGGATCCTTAGCACCATGGTGCATTTTTGCTTCAAAATTTCTTTTTATTTTTAGTCACAACTCTAAAATCCAATCAAATCTCTTTGCAGCTTGTTCACATTCCAAACTTGTAAAACATTGCCAAAGTGGTAGTGCTAAGATCACAACACCAAAAGCCATCTTTTGCATGTGCATGAAAAGCCACTGGATGGTGTCGAGTATGAATGCTGCTGGACAGATGATGGACAAATGGTCATAGGCTTCTTATAAATGTTCTACTTAGTGATCATAGGAAAACATAAATAGATACATTTTAACATGCAAGTTCTATGATTTTTTCTGTTACGCTCAACTGTTAATCAGTTTCAACATTTGAAATCGTCTATTTGTTTTTTCAGATGTTAAGCATTCAGCAATGTAGCTGTGAATGCAGGAGATCAAAGAAGACATGCACCTCACACTTTAGTGGTATTTAATTTTTAATTTCATGAGGAATACAGGTAACATGTTCTTTACATCTTGTGATTATGATGATTATAATCCAATTAATGTTATGTCTGTATAAACCCTTTGTTAAACCACCTTGTTTTAAAAACTGGATGTAGTGCTGTTTGAATGCATTTACCATGAATCAGAAGATGTTCTCACTACTGTTGTAGCATCGACTGATTCGACCATGGGGATGTTGTTTGACAGCCGACTTGACCACGGTTATTTTTAGAACGTGCCCTGCCAGCGTCTCATTGGCACCCTGCAGGCAACCAGGTGCTAGTTTTGCAGGTATTTAGTCATAAACCAAAGTACCAAAGCATTCACTATTCATGTTGACAGGCAAATGAATGTGTGCCATATTTCAATCTGTCCACTACATGTTAAGATATATCACTAAAAGCCACACAAGCTGCTAGTGGTTTGAAGAAAAGTCAGGTCAATGGGATCACCAAAGTCAGGAGAATTCATCCTCTGGGAACAATGAATGTCTTCAACCATGCAATAGTTGTTGAAATATTTTAGTCTGTACCAAATTAGCTGACCGACCAAAAGACCATCATTGCCATCCATATAGTCTTGTCACTAATTTTACATAAAAGACAGATATCATCGTGCACAGGGACTGAATGTTGACACTGTAAGTAAATTATGCTGAAAAATCATTATATGGACATAATTCTGAGGACACTGAGTTAATTACTGGAATAAGCGCAATTTACTCCTTGCTTTGATATCTGTATTTCTGATGTTACTGCTTACAGGCTTATAAGCACTCCACATATCATCAGATCTCAGCATATAAGCATTAAAATTAGCAGTATGATTTAGCAGAATTAAAGAAGCTCTTTGTAATTGAAGATTTTCCTCCATGAAATCCTGTAATCGCTGACTCTTTGCTTCAGTAAAGTAATCCAGAGCATTACTGTATGCGTATCCATGGTTACAGTGCAAACAGAAACGGCTAGTGACTAATGCAGTATGAGTTTTCACAGTGCAGATTCACCAAAATGTAAATGTAATGCTAAAAACGTTGCAAAGCTCTTGTGTAGTTCACAGCTAACTTAGTGACTTATGGCAACAATATACTTTCTGTTTGTACTATTGGAAGCATGGTGGGACCAAGAGGTGTATTATTATCCATCCTCTTATCTATATGTGAAAAAAAGACATAAGTGGCCTTGACTTATAGCAGAAGTCACATTAAATTGGCAAATTATTGGTAATGCTGTTTTGTGTATTCATAGCACCAAAATCCTTTTATATTGGCATTTAAGTAACAGTCAAATGTATTTCCACATCCTCATACATATTTCTCCACATCATTATCCACATCTATATTAAATAAATACAATTATTGATAAATATGTAAATATGCCTATGAAATTAATCATATGGAAAAATGATACATGTAATGTAATGTAATAATAATAATATAGTAATAACTATAAATCAATCAATATAGTTTCATAAATAAATAAGTACAATTTTCTAACTACAGTTTCATTCATACTTAAGGGAAACTTTATTCTACGATTCCACATTGATTTATTTGTGGGTACCTCTGTTATATTTTCAAATTTACATATTTCAGGGGACTTTCATATTATAATTCTAAATGTATGAATTTAAGGGGACTTTTGTTTCCTAATGCCACTTTTATGTCCCAGCTGATTTTTTTTTAAACCATAAAACGTATCATTGATACACACAGCATGTTGCATCTCAAACAGATGAATATTAACTATATGAGTCAAGTTGAAGAAACATAATGGATGACACAAAGACATTTCAAGTACGGCTGTTTTTACCCCCCAAAAAACAACAATAAACTTCAGGTATCTTTTTTATTTTCCATTCTTATTTTCCATTTCCATTCTTATTCCTAAATAACATATTTGGATTCCAAATCTCCCTAATGGCAGATGGAGATGGAGTTCCAAAGCTTAAAGCATATTTTTTTCCAAACAGAAGTGAGGAAAAAACAAAACAAAACAAAACAAAAGAAACACGTGAACAAACAAACAAACAAACAACAAACAAAACAGAGCTAACATTTTGCTGTCTTTTGTTTATTTATTTTACACTACATAACATTTTATTAACATTTTTTTTACAATGACAAATGATGACAAATTACAAATCTGAGTAGAATTAACTGCATTCCTCAGAAAAAAAATCTACACCACCAAAAGAAAAAAAAATTAAATTAAATAATAAAAATAGAAATCTTGGCTAAGAAATGCAGAGACTATTTTCTGTAAATAAAGAAAGTAAAAGCAACAGCACCCTGGGGTTTAAAGGGTTAAAGGATACATGTTTGCAGCAGAGAGGTTGAATGCTGGGGAAAGCTCTTTGGTATTTCCGTTGGCTGTCCACACATTTGGACAGTAGCATTCAGCGCAGTGCTCTCCTCTGTAGTCCCAGTAGGACGGCAGCGAGAGGAGGTGGGTGTATTGTTGTGATGGTGAAAGAGCAGCGCGGCTTGGGGGCAGATGCAGTTTGACTTCGCCTCTCAGTCACGGCTCACATTCATCATGAGCCAGTGTCTGGCTCTGGCGCTCTCCTCCAGAGAGCCGGAGGGGGGGAAATGCTGCGTGCCAGCCTTCCTTTTTGCCACGGCAGATGCCCTGAACTCGGGGTCCCCAGCAGGGCCGGTGTCACGCAGACCTGCCTCTCCATCCATCAGACGCCGCTGCTTCAACAACACGCAACCCCACAACATGATCCATTTGTGGCCTGCAGATAACATGTCTGGAAGTCTCCTCCGGATTGGCTTTTGGTAGTTCTATTTAAACACACGATTCATGGTAATAGAGGCTTTCTGGTATACATCAGTGCCATAAATAGATGTATATTTTTCAAGAATCAGTAGCCCTAAAGGGAGTCAACCCCTTAACCCCAGCAGTGTTTGAGCTCTATTGTGTCAAGCAAACAGACCCTGGCAGTGTTAGCAGCTTGCTAACACTGCCAGCTTGCTATAATAAAAAAAAAGCATCTGCTAAGAACCTTGTGACCAGAAAGCAGGAGCCATTTCCTACATTTATATACACTGCAAAAATAAATGAATGAATAAATAAATAAATAAAAACAAACACATAATTTATAGACAAATAAATAAACAAAAAAATGGCTCCACTTTTCAGTTTTAAATTCTGAGTCTTTAAGCACTCAACAGAAATTTTGTTCACAAATTTGACAGAATCCATGTTTTTTTTTTTTTTTTTTTTTTTTACTTTATCGTAGGAATTAACATACATTTACATTATTTTATATTTATTTTTTTATACTTTATTGTGAGGGAATTCATTAATGAGCACTTCTCCTTTCCCCAGATAATCCATCCAGCTGACGGGTGTCACATATCATGGTGCTGATTACACAGCATCGTTACTCCTCAGGTGTGCCTCAGCATGCTCACTATAAAAGGCCACTCTCACGTGCAGTTTGATCACACAACACAAGGGCACAGATGTCACATGTTTTGCAAGATGTCCACTAGAGCTGTTGCCCAGGAACTGAATGTTCATTTCAACACCATTAGAGGTCTCAGTATTTTTTAGACCTATGTTTTTAACCCTGTGAGACCTGGATCATCAGTTTTCTTGTGCTGTGTGCAGACATGTTAAAAGCTGTTTAACCCCTTGAAACCAGAGGAAAATGGCTTATTTTTTTACAAACCATGTATTACAAAATCCAAGTATTTGGAAAGAATGTCCCACAAATTGCAAGAAATGAGTGAAAGACTTGGGTTTTTTTTGTGGGGGAAATAAATTTTTTAAAAAAAATTAAAAAATGGATACAATGTCCAGAATACTATACACATAATAATTATTATATTTTTTAAAATATATAAAAAAAAAAAAAAAACACTTTTTTTTTCTTCCTTTAGCACTTTTTTGTGTGTGTGTGGGGGTTCTTTTTTTCTTTTTTCTATTGTCAGGTAATTTTCATGTAACTCTAAATAGTTGCAAGAAATTAAACCGATTTGTTAATTTGTTCAACCGATTCATTGTATCAGGCAGTGGCTAGTGGGTTAACCTGACCCAGCAGTTACTAGTTATATTTTTTTACTTTCTTTGGGTAGTATTGCTTTTCTTTTGTTAATGTTTTTTTCAGGTTAATAATAAAAATAATACCACTTTAAAAATTTCATATAGCTTATGCCATGGGAGCACCAGAGAGATGTTGCCTAGGGTCCCAGAAAGGCATGAGCTGGCTCTGCTAAACAGACACCTTTAGTATAAATGCTACAGCTTTACACAGAACCATTTCAGCCGTTTGGCACTTTCTGAAGCTGGATTACAGTCCAGTTTCAGGCAGCAGACACGTTCATTAGTCTATTTGTGGATGTTGTCCTTCTCAGTTTTACCAATTGCATCCGTCAGCTGAAGCCCAGTCGTTCCAGCTGGCGCAAAAGCAAACCAATTTGCAGATTTTAAAGATTTCCATGACTTCCAGCGAGATAATGATTTGGAACAAAATTGTGCAAACCAATCTGTCCTGCAATGCAATTATTTTATTTTCCTAAACAGTTATGAAAATATCTTTTTTTTTCTTTCAACTGTGGCCCAACAACAGTGAGTCTAGCACAAAGGCCCTCTGAGCTTCAGCGTTTTCCTAGAAGCAGCCCCATCGCTGCTCTCCGCCCCCTCCCGCCCCCCTCCCACCCACCAACAGCTTTAGCTCTGCTCTAAATAAAAATGGATATATCAGGAGTGGCAGTGCGTCCACGTGCAGTTCAATGGCGTTCCAACACTACCGCAGCAGTGAACAATCTGACACCCCGCAGGAGTTTTACACATTTGATTTACATTTATTGATTACTCTGATGTAGGCCATTAATCACGTGGAAGGCTGACCTTTTTCCCCTCCGAGCAACTGGAGCCAGCTCTTCATTTCCAACGTTGAGGGCAGGAAGATTCGTTACAACAGTTAAAGGCCTGATCCTTGACACAAATTATTCTACTGTGTGGGAAAACACCTTAAGGAAGCTTTTTTTTTCACTTCATGGAAATCTATTGATATAAGGAAATGCTTGATCAGAATACACCTAGGGATTTGTTTTTTACCATCATCACATGCTGTTTATCTTTTTTTAACGCTCTGAATACCGACACAAAACACTACATCTCACATGGTGCTGTTTTCCTCCATCTTGGCACATGGTAATTCACAACGACAGAAGGATAAACAGACAGTAGGAATCATTGTTGACCCAAATCTGAACATGTGTTTAGTATTTCGAACCATTTGTCATGTCAATTTATACTTACAGTCTTTGGCTGCATAATATCCACCATATGTCATACCCATATAGCATGACCTAAATTCCATTAAGTATTTGGAATATCATTAGATCACTCTACTATAAATGATCTGTATGATAAGCACATAAATGCAGTTTATGATACGATGCGCATTCCCCCATTTTAACATTTTTTATGGCTCTGCATGGTGATAGATGAGGCTAGAGGCATTATGATTTTGGGTTGTCTGTCTGTCCGTCTTATTATTGTGAATGCAATATCGCAAGAACATATTGAGGAAATTTCTCAGATTTGGCACCAACGTCGACTTGGACTCAATGATAAATGATTAATTTTGGTGGTCACAAGTCAAGGTCACTGTGACCTCTTTTATTTCATTCTTGTAAGTTTGATATCTCAACAACAGCAAAGGGGTTTTTTTTTTACATTTTTTTAAAAAAATTTAATTTAGCACAAACTTTAACTTAGACTCGCATTAGATTTTGGTGGTCAAAGGTCAATGTCAACGTGACCTTGTATTTGTCTCATTTTCAGGAATGCAATGTCTCGAAAACATATTGAAGGAAATTCTTCGAATTTGGCACCAATGTCCACTTGGAGTGAATAATAAATTGATTAGATTTTGGTGGTCAAAGGTAAAGGTCAATGTGACCTTGAACAGCTCAAGAGATTTTCTTTTTCTCAAATTTGGCACAAACATTTACTTGGCCTCCAGGATGGACTGATTAGATTTTGGTGGTCATATGTCACTGTGACCTAAAAACACAAACAAACATGTTTTTGTCCAAAATTAAGAATTCATATACTATTTATGACAACATTTCAATAACAAAGTGATGCTATTTCATATCAACACAGTCAAAGGTCAGCCTCACTGTGACATCATTATGTTTTGCACCAACACTTACTACACATTACTCAACATTATAACTCAGTAACAAAGGGGGAGACATTTGGTCAGATACTGAATTGGTGACACTTATTTTTCCACCTTGTCCTGATTGTATAGATTTCTGTGCTGCAGAAAAAAACAAACTTTAAGTGCAACTTGACTGGCTGATGGAAGCATACAACCACAAGACCATAATTCTAGTTGTAGTTTTTATGTAAACATGTTCACTAAAATGTATGATTTGATAGAGGCAAAGTAACAAGTCTTTAACATCACAATTCTGTTTTCCATTAACACTTCTATGCATTTCTTTTCTGTATACATTGTATTAGAGTATGTATTTTTACACGTGTCCGTTTAAAATTACAAATACATGCATGAAGTTTTGTCCCCAAATAATTTTCAACCTGATTTGTGGCTATTTATAGTATACGGTCATGGTATCTTCCAAGCAGACTTTATTAAAATACACAGAGGAGATATGTGGTCATAGGTTTAGAGGTTGACTTTATCAGGAGACATCTCAAGTGTAACAAGAACCTTTGTAGTTTCATACTCTTCAAATGCAATATTATGGAATTAACCACAAACTTTATCAACTTGATGTAATCTAAAATGTTGTAAAAGTTCAGTTCTACGACTGAAATGATGTGCTAACTTTATAAAGTATCTGATTTAGTTATCTTTTTTATGTCAATTCAGATTTGGGATGGACATCCTGTGTTGTCCACCTTGAAGACATCTAAAGCTTTTCTTATGATAAATTTAATCTCATCATACGACACCCAGCCAAAGACAGCGAGGTGTGTATTAATGTTTCAAAGGTAAAAAGTGTCTCATTCCATTAACTTACATGTCATAACTTGATAGTTATGACATGTATATAGATTTATATATTTATTTATAGATTGAAAAGTATATTACAGAAGTCAGATGTTAAAGTGTTGCATGTTCACTGGCAGAAAACAGTACAATTTAATGATTAGGTTGTTTTTTATTGTCTTCAATTTTTCCCAAACTTCTAGTTTTCTCCACACTGACAAGCATTGTATGTTAGTGCACCTGCAACTCTATGGCAATTGTTCCAGGTAGCTTCTCTTAGCTTTTCTGTAGCTTGCTTAAACACCATTAAACTGAATGAAAAAAAAAATAAATAAATAAAATAAAGTCTGCCAAAACAGTTAATGTAAATGTGAAATTTTGTTGCCAGGAAAACAAATCTGGTGGGAAAATCCTACACCATTTATTTATTGTTAGCCTAAAAGACTAGGGCCAAAAGGGCAGCATCAACACTGTCATGCCTATAAACACAAGCAGGTAATTACAACTGTCACACACTAATAATGAGCAAGTTTGAGCACAACATCCACTTAAAATTAATGACAAAGTATAGTGCAAAAAATACAATTTTCTAAAAAGTGTTCAGTGCAAATTTGAGGAGCAATCATGTTGATCAAGAGTGCTATATTTCTCAGTCCTTTCAATTGACTTACATTCCCCAGTGGTAATCTTCTCTGACAATTTCAGAGACTTCTGTGGAAGAAAAGATGCATTTTTAAAAAGATTTTTTTTTGTTTCAGCACTGAGGACCAACATTTGTGTAATTTTGCAAGAGTGCAGCCAATAACTGATTTTGTTTTTTTACACATTTGTATGTACACAGATAACAGTGAACCAACCAAGTTTTCAAATTCAATCAATCACCAGAGCAAGTGTTGGCACCAGAACAGAGTAGCTTATGTTGAGTAACACAGTGCAGCCATATTCTTAATTTTCTCAGTTACAGAATATGTGTCTGTCTTGTGTTTAGTTAGCAACAATAAAACACAAGTCAATTCAATATGAAGCTAACCATACAGTGACACGATTTACTAATCTGTAGATCTAGGCTATGTTTAGATCTACTCATCAATGTTTACTGGTGAAAACATAAATGACAGCCTTCTAAAACTTGTTCCAAATATACCTATATTTCATGAAATATTATCAGACAAGAAAATGTGATTTACTGGTCCTTGCCTTGTTTCTTTTCCTAAAGCATAATGCCAATGTATTTTAACTTGCCTAATCTTAAAGATGCCTAACCATGTTTCTCTTCCTAAACCTAACTCAAACTTAATTTAATAAACTTTAGTTTCCTAAATGTGTCTTTTCATAAACCCAACCTATGTAACTTTCCTTGCCTTAACCTACGTACACCGAGTCTAATTTCTTTTCATGAACCCAACCTACATAACTTTTCTTGCTTCAACCTATCCTACACAAATTATTTGCCTACACCAATCCTACAAATCTTTACTTACCTAAACCTATCCTATGTAACTTTAATTGCCTAAACTTAAAAATGCCCATCCATGTTTTTTTTTCCCTACACCCAACCTACAAGTTTTCTTGCTTCAACCTATCTTATGTAACTTTATTTGCTCAAACCAATCCTAGGAACCTTTACTTGCCTGAACTCAGACGCCCAACCATGTTTCTTTTCCTCAACCTAACCTACGAACTTTAGTTGTCTAAACCTAGAGAGACACAACCTTACCCGCCTATGTAACTTTACTTGCCGAAACGTAACCTACATAACTTTATCTACGTAACTTTGCATTACTTCAGGAACATAACGTCAGTGATGAGGCGCTAATTGGTTAGACACGTTGTAAAAGCACATATAGCATCAGTATTATGAGAAAGGAGAATATCAGTGTTAATCTTTATTTACATAAATATCAAAAGAAGGAAACCTAAAATGTAGACTTTTATAGGCTACATATGTAACTTCCAAGTATGCAATGTCATTCATGAGGTACAGTAATTATTAGATATACAAACGATTGTATGTGGATACGATGTAAAGGAGAGGATAGCTTCAGTGTCATGACCAAAGAGAATCTCAATGTTAATCTTTATTTACATAAATATCAAAAGAAAGAAATGAAAAATGTAGAGCTTTATAGGCTCTCCAAACACCAAAGAAAAGAGTGGGATTTCCTCTGATTCCTCTCTGAACTCTGTTTTCAGCTTCAGGCTGCACGTCCGGAATAAAGACAATGAGAATAATCTGTGTGAAGCATTTCTTAATTTGTTTCAATATTTCCTGCATCCCATCAGGGACTCTGCGGCCGAATGAAAGGCAAACACTAAATGCTTCCATACGACCAATTAGATCAAACCATTTCACCTTTGCAATGCTGCAAAATTATCCTCACGTACACTTTGATGGGTTACTTCCTTTAGGCCGATTCACTGCCTGAGAACTTACAGACATACGGCGGTTTCAACTTGTTATCCTACTTATCCAATTTAGCCTACAATGGAATTTCTCAGCCTGGTGTACCTGGCTTTTGTTTCTGCTGTGTGTTGGAGTTGTTCCTTTCTGACTGACTTTATTTGGAAAAGCTTATTCCGGCCATATGCTTCTTGCACAGCTGTTTACTGTATCATTTACCAAGACGTACACTTGTCATCTTGAGTGCTTTGCTCTGTTTAAAAGAAAAAAATATTTGCGGAGCATCTTTACCTTCAAGGTTTGCTGCTGCTACTTTCTTTTTCCTTCCTTTCCGTCCTCCCTCGAGCCCCTTTGCGTGCCTCCATCTTGTTTTTCATACAAAGCTCCTTTCATCCTACTCTGTCTGGTGCCCACCTGTTGGCTCTGCTTTCCATCACCCAGCCTGCAGTCAGGAGACACCGGCGGCTCCGGGGCCGCCCCGCTGCGTCTTTGATCACTCATGTGACCTGCAGCAGACGCGCACTCGCCTTGGGGAGCGGGGAAGCATGCAACAACCCTACATCCACTGCGGAGGCATATGAGGGGGGAAGAACTCCCCTGCAGGCTTTATCAAAACGCCCAGGCCATCCACTGCGAGGTTACATTTCTGGCCTCTGCGAAATAGCCCACCGTGGCAGGGAAGCTCGGAAACTCACCGCTGGGGGAAATGAGATGCCTCCGGTGAGCGACCTGTTGTGAGTGGTGACGCTTCACATGGCGTGCTCTTGGCTGACACTGCGGGCTCCGCGCTGCCATTCAACCGCCTTTTACTGGGGAGAAATGACAAATGATGGAGTGTGATACGGGGAGATTTGCGGACAGCTGGCACACAAACTTGCAAAGCCTGGAGGAGATGGATGACACATGGTGGAGTACAGTACATTTACTCCTCCACAAGCCATTGGCTTTAACAGAGCGTGCGATGTGAAATGTCTAATAGTGAGGAAAATCACATCTCGCATTATTCACAATTTTATGGGTGTGCTCGTTCCCAAATGGGAGGACGACATAAAAGTCCGTGGCTGCTCTGCTTTCCACTCCGACTCTTCGCTTTCTTTTTCGAAGCCATTACATGGGTTGACGTGGGCAGATTTATTATGTGGCGCTCATTGGAAAATATGAGCTCTATTTCAACTTAATGGAGACAGCAGATACGTAAGCTTGCTTAAATTACACTTCCACAAAAGGTGAGCATGCTAAATCAAGAGCGGTCGTTAAAATTACCATACTACTACTTTTTTTTTTGGGGCCTTCTTTCTTCAGTTGCAATCTTTTATTAAATTAAGGCTGCATATGGAAGACAACGGCAACACCCATGTGGAGAGGCGTCTTAATAATTTCTAAAGGCAAGTGGCTAATTAAGACATCCACAGAGCAGCATTTCTCAAACGATGAGTCAGGGTCCAGAGGGGTCACCGGCTTCTTTCTTTGTGTCTCTGGATGGTTACCATTATTTTTTAATAAGACACGGTCTCAGGGGGACATTGCCTTTATTGTATCCAGGTCCAACGCTGTCAGTCTAGACAGGTTTAACCCTTGAACACCTGGATCGACAGTTTTCTTGTGCTGCTTTCAGACACCATTCACAAGCAGCTAAACCTCTGAACCCAGAGAAAATTTGATTGATTACTTTTAAAAAAAAACAGAGGACAGAATGTTTAACTTGGCAAGAAATGTCCCATAAAGTGCTAAAAATTACAGTATGACCCTCCAAAAATTGACCTTTAAAGTATTATTAAAAAATAGCAGAGACAATATCAAGAACATTTTAATTTGTAATTCTTATAATTAGATACCAGATTATCTTATTTTTAAAAAAGAACGAAAAAAACAAACATTTACACACTTAGAGGGAGAGAAGCATTTTGTTAAAGGATTTGTGAGCACATCTAGCCAAAACCTAAATACCTTAAACCACCTTTTGCTAAAATTCAGTGTTTTTGTAGTTCTTGCTTATATTATACTGTAGTACTATATTTTACAGTATGAGCATACAATATTGGAAATAATGTGGAATGAAGACTGCAGTAATTTAGGAACACTGGCTGCTGTTTGAGACCAGACGAGTAAAAAGCAATTAAAAATGCACTCATTAGGAGTCAGAATTTAAATAATGATGAAACAAAACCAAAGCTCTATTCATAATTCATCACATATTATTAAGTCTTTATTGAGGCAGAATATCAAAGTGGGTATTTCAAAAACCAAAGACACTTACTGTATGTGTTCTGGCTAAAAAAGCCTTCAAAAAGACTGTTAACCATAACACCAAGTGCCACACATAATGCGTGTGGCGTTTTTAAAAAAAAGTCCCATTGTTCGCCGCAGACAATAACGACTGCTCACACTGGAAGAGGAGAGGAGGAGTGCATTGGCAGTCTCTCTTTGTCAAGTCTTTGCACAAGTCGGCTGACATTTATTCCATCTAACACTGGTAGGATGCTGTGATAAAATGTGCCAAACTGTTGTTTGAGTCCTTTCAAAAAGATTCTTGTTTGTGTATTGTTATTTTAATATTTATTTATTTATTTTATTATTATTTTACAGGAACTTTAAAATGTGCTGCAACTTTGGTGGGAGGTGATGGTGATTATTGGACACGGCCAACCTACATATTCTTACAAATGTGGGTTCTGGGAAAGAAAAAAGTTCAGCGCAGTGCCACTTTGTGTCTGAGAGAAGTAGATTGTGCCGAAAGAAGAAACTTCAAAGAGCAAATTGAGTGTGAGGAATTATGGGTAATTCATTGTTTTGTCAAATGATAAATGGGATTATCTGGACCTTAAAAGTATTGAGAGATGATTTAGTCAGTGTTTTCTCTCCCAGAATGAAGATAAAGTTCCAGTGTGTAGCAGTAAGTAGATTTAGGGGGATATATTGGCAGAAATGGAATGTAATATAATAAGTATGTTTTCCTTAGTGTGTAATAATAGTTGTTTTTGTGACCTCACAGTAAGCCAATAATATATCTACTCTGGGAGCAGGCCACCCTCTTATGATATTTTTTTAATTTTTCTAGCTTTTCTAAAAACAATTTTCCAAAACCACTCATTTTTGCAATGTGCATTACCCTGCGCCAGGTCTCATGACAAGTGTTACATGGTTTCATTCTAAGAAACAAATACACATTTTAGTTATCTTTCTGTCCCGAATATGACGCAAAAGAATTAGGGGGGGAAAAAGTGTCTGAGTTCTGAGATAAACCTTGAAATTCAGTTTTCTGTTGCTGCTGCTTTGGAGTTAAGAGTGATCTTTTGAGTTCCTGCCATCTCCTGCATTTGGGTCCACCTGCTCCTACATTACAAGGCTAGCAGCCCATTGCTGACGTGCCACACAGCTTTGAAGAATCACTAACTTTTAACCTACCTGAACTGCTTTCTTCAGTATTTTTTTACTGGTTTTAATAATCTGGTCGTTTGATTCAGAGAGGTAGAGACCTCCTCAGATAATGGACACTGGAGGAATTCCAACCAGGAGAAGTTTCAGCTGGTTGCAATATGCAATCCTTGCTGCTTTCCACTACATCCCCCTAAATCTTACAACCTGCTCCTTTAAAAATAGGCCGCGCTACATGAGTGTATAACTATTGATGGAGCTCCTTCCTAGTAGCCTCCTTCCCACACTGCCAGGTTAAAGATCAAAGAAAGCGCGTAGTGTTGCTCAGCAGTTCCTCTCCCATCAGCCATCAGGAGAAACGTGCGTGTGACGGACAGCTCAAGACTTGCTCCTCTGATCTCCCCGCGATGAATTATTCAGCCGCTCTGACGCAGTGACAAAACGCACTGTGTCAGAAAACCAGACACGACTTCATCAGCAAAATGCTCCAGCTCTTTCACGCCCCTCCTTCTCCTCCTCCTCCTCCTCCTCCTCCCCCTGCTTCTCCACGGTTCCCCCCTCTGCAGTAATTTCATTTTCACCTCCGCTCTGGATCCCGTGAGTGAAAGTGCTGGTTCTGGGCGGGCGGATGGAGGAGGCCAACTAGGCTGGGTGTCCCTTTGTCCTTGCTGGCTGTGGAGCCTCAGACCATCCATCTTTGTCAGAGGCAAGCATCTCAAGAACCCCCCTCTCCTCCTCCTCCCCTCCGCTCACTCCGGAGGCCCTGTCTCACAGGGGCGTCAGTGCTAAATGGAGCCTTTACACAGTATTGACTGGCCCCACAAGTCTCTCCACTGGCCATGCTGGGCAGAGTGGGAAGCAGCTGATCATATTTTCTTTCCCCTGCTTCCCAGGTTGGAGGCGTGCACGCAGCAGGTAAAGGAGGGATGATTACAAAAGCTGGGGGAGGCTGTGATGAAAATAAAATGGGGCTCTGTCTCGCGGTGTGACACCGGCGATGGCTTTGCGCACACGTTTGCACACACTGCTGTCACCTTGTGTGTCTGCGAGTCAATTATCAAGGCATTGAACCAGCGTGACAATGTCTGTCCGCTCCTCAATATTTCTCCAAGAGCGCACAATGCTGCCGGCATGTGGATCCATAGCCGGCAAGGACAAAGGACTTACAAGGCCTTTAAGCGATACTCTGCTGGTTGTTTGGTAAGAAAGTCAATGAGCAACTTGGAATGAAATGTACCACAAACTGCAAGAAATTAATATTTTTTTAAAATATACTTAAAAAAAAAAAGGTAGCGTAAAATGTTCAAGGAAAAAAGAAAAAGTAAAACTAAGGAAAATTTATTTTTAATTAGCATAATTTTAATTTTTAACATTTTGTTACATGATTATTTTATTTATTTTGCATTCTTTTGCTTTCTTTTTAGTGACTCTCTTATTCTTTTTGTTTGGCTTTTTTTCTCGAATATTTAGGTAATTTTCTTTTAGTTTTTACTAATTTCTTGCTCATTTTTGGGGTCATTGCTAAATTTTTGGGGTCATACTATTATATTATTTTTTTCCCAATTTTTTTTTTTAAAGCGATCAAGCCAATTTGTTATGTTTAAAATGGTTAACTGACCTTTTTTTCCCTCAAATGCAGAGAGAGTAACAGGCATTTTCTCCTGATTTGGCCCAATGAACCAATCAATCATGGAAACTACATATTCTCAAGAAATGCACATTGTGAATTTTCCATGTTTTTCTAACACTTTTTACCAGAAAAAACAAAATGTCATGTTATAGCTCATTCACCACTGTGCTCCGACTTTCTCTTTTTAAGAGAAATATAGTTTTTTACCAGACGTGACAATATTAGAACTGCTGGTGTTGTTTTCACCTCATGAGTTTATATTGTGCACAAGTGTGTCATTAGTGCAAAATGTGATACTGTTAACACCAATTGTAGTGAGAACTATCACACAAGCTGTTTTGAGAATATTGCCAGATGATTATATGTCTTTTAGTCTGGTTGTCTGTCCGTGTGTGGACAGACATTGTCTAAGAGATAACTGTGCAAGATAAAGGCACAAAACTTTTTAGATGTGTAGTTGCGATGAAAATGATGGCCAATTTTGAAGATGTGCATTATTCTGGGCGTGTGTGTGTGTGTTAAATAAAAAAATAAAAAAAATAAAATAGAGATGGGTGTTTATGATGGGTTTTTTTTTTTTGCATTCAGTGATTTTTCCAATCACCTATTAAATATTATACAAACGAGACATGTTAACACAATTTCAATGCAAGCAGCTAGCAGATTAACATTGTGCTTTTCATCACATACAGATTTTTTTATTGTGTGTTCCTGTTCAGCTGCCACCTCTTGTATCTCAGCTAATGAAACGTCAGAGCTAGGCTTATTAACCCTCTTTCAATGTCACTATTCTTGTGCTGCTTTCAGACTCCTTTCACATGTATTTAAACCCTTGAACTCTGAGCAAGGTGGTGTGATTTCTTTCAGAAATATGGTTTAAAAAAACAAAACAAAACAAACAAGCAACTTTGTAAGAAATGTCTCATGAATTGGAAGATATAATGAGATTTAGATAATGGTTTTTAATAAGCTAGGGGAAAATATGTCAAGGGAGATTAACTAGATTTATATTATATAATTTATAATGTAAATACAAATTTTAAATTATTTTATAGAATTATTGGAATTTTAAGCATTTTTCAGGTACTTTTTTTTAAAAATACAATTCACAGTTAATATTTGAATCATTTTTTCTTTCATTGCTTATTGCCTTCTTACCGTTTTTGAAAGCTAAGGCTGAAAAGGGCTAAATAAGTCCATGCAATAATGTAACTAACAAAAATAAACCAGATGTATTTATTGTTATCTTTAAACGCATTTTAAGGCTCTGGATTATTTTTATTTTTCGACATATGTTGAACAATGGCCTGGAAGGTGGATAAAACATCAGTCTTTGGGCACTGTAGAAAAATGTTTGCAACTCATCTAAAAAAATAACATTTGTACTGATACACATGCAAACAACCAGTTTGTGCACTTCCTTTGTGTCCACCTCTGTGGTGCACCGAGGGGAAATCCTCCGTCCTTCCATCCCTCTCTCTCCCCTGTGTCTCTCTCCTGGAGCTCTGTCTGTAGTCCTCTGTCATGAAAGCTAAAGTCCCCACTATTTCCCAAAGGGAGCGGGAATCAAAACCTGCCATTGGTATTCCCAGCACAGACCTGCATCCATCAATCATCTCATCTAACACTGGCTCTGAGGCTCAAAAGGAGCTATTCTCTTTCTGGAGTCCCTCTACATGTATCGAAGGGACGTGTCTTAGAACAAAAGACAAGGAGTGCCAATAAATCCCCAAAGATAGAATGACATTAAGCTGTTAGAAGGAAATGGATCCGGCATCAGGGGCACTTTGAAAACTTCTGCCTCAACTTACGGAATTCTAAATGAAGATATGTGCCTTAAATACCCGCTTGTGTAACGACAGAGGGAAGAGGCATACTGTTGATGGTACAGTAACATGTTCGCTGGAGGGAGTGGGATGGAGGAGGCTGTGAGAAGCATGATGAAAGTTGTGGAATGCTTTCAAGATCAGTGTGTGCTCCGACAATGTGACAGCCTCTCATTACTGCGGAGGGATATCACATGTTTGGACCATTGGAGGGCCTCAAGTGGAGTCCTGCTGTTTTGCCATTTTTTTTTAAAAAAAATGTTTAGCTCACCATCTTCTCAATGTTTTGTTGTGTAGTTTTCATTTCAGAAATATATACTTATAATATAACAGCCTGGCTAACAGAATGATGGTTTGCATATGTGGCTGTGTACCTGTAAACATGACTTTAAAGGATTGAAAGTTTAGAAGAACCTGAAATCAGGGCCAGATTAACATATTACGGGGGCCCTGGGGAGGACAGTGCAGTTGGGCCCCTCCTGATCCCCCAACTATGCAGTCTGTGCATTGTGTATATTGCTCAGGATTCCCATGAAGGCAAGTGTATATAGTACTCCCATGCCAGCTTGTTCTCATTCTCAACTCTTAAATAGCACCACTTTGTCAGTGCTTTTGGCGTAAGTGTGCAACGCCAAAAAGCAACTTTAGTGTGCGCATGATGGGCTGGACCGAACTGGTGTTGAACGTGTGTTATTATGCAGCAGTGGACGACTGGACAGCAGCTGGCATGTCCACGATTCGCACATAGGTCACTGTTTTGTGTCATTTGAAAACATGGCAATATAGGGAGTGGTGTGGTAGTGGATGGGTCCCACAAACCTGGACTTTGATGCGGGAGTCTGGTGTTCACTTCCCATTTAATGTGAACCTAACCATTCCTGCAAGCATGTGCCTTTGTTGACGTTCTGGCATTTATTGCCATGTGCTGTTGTTGCCTAATCATCACCATGTGACATGTCTTCCCACACCGTGTGCATTTGTTGACATCACAGTAGCAGCATCCGTAAACAACAAACGCAAAAGAATACCCATAAACGTAATATGTAGACGTGGGTAGTCCACTGACAAAGCGTCAACATGTGACAAGTTGGTATGAGAACAGGTTGTTCATGCTGAAATAATATTTAAAATAAAAAAAAAAATATATATATATATCTTAGTTTGTATGCATTTCACAACAAAAAAATTGAAAACACAACCCAAATTAACTACTAATACAAAACCTAAATTAATGGCCAGACATCAGTCTTTTAAAACGTCTTGCAAATAGTTTTTCTCCCCCTTTTTTTTTTTTTTTTTTTTTTTTTAAAGGCTGGGTCATTTCCTAAAACAACTGGCCACTGTGGGTTATACCAAATGTTAGGTCATAAATACGGCGCTCTAAGATCTCCTTTGTGTTTTGTGGGAAGGTTTTGTGGTAAGGTTTTATACCTACAACAGGGCATTGTCTTTGGAAGACAAGCTCAGCATGTGATTTTTCTTCCTTTATACTTGGGCTGATATATAGTGCAGTTTTTTATTGAAAGGCCTCGTGGCAGCGATCAGGATGGTCTTTGAATTTTAGTTTGGAAACAGCAGAGCAGCAGGGAAAAATGGTTTGCTCTGACATTGTTTTATAACATGATATATAAACCAACATGGCTAAAAACAGACAAGACAATACAAATTTATTTCTATTAAAAAAAAAACTAATTAAAAAAAAAAAAGAAATTACTGTTGCATCTGAAATGGGACCCAACATAGTAACATATGAGCAAGAATAATTTACCTGGGGATCATTATGCATGACAAAAAAAAAAAAAACAAAACACTTTCTAGCTTTCATGTAGCCTGAGCAGATCCACTTTGCAGTACAATAAGAATATATAAGATATGTATATATATGTGTGTGTATATATATATATATATATATATATATTATATATATAAAAAAAAAACTAATTAAAAAAAATAAAGAAATTACTGTTGCATCTGAAATGGGATATATATATATATATATATATCAGAATATGTAGATTTTAGTGACAGAAGCTGTCTAGTTTTCATTTGTAGCATTGTACAATCATGTTTGAGCGGCAGGTTAACATCTGTGTGGAGAGCAAAAGAAGCAGAATACACTGACCGAAGTTGGCCAAAATTGGCTATTGTCTGGCAACGATGTAGCTTTACATGCGCTTTTTCCAAAATTTGTCAGCACTGATATGCAGATATCTTTTTATGCAAAATAGTTAAAATTACCAACTCAAGGAGGAAGTCAGATATCTGCTGGCTACACTACTCGGCCCCAAAATGTTGGTTGTCGCCTCCAGAGGCTTATCTTCAGCAAACTGATAGTGATGAGCAGTAATATGGGTTATTATTAGTGATACCCAAGCAGAAACAGGTTGCTAAAAAAACACCCAACAATATCAAAGCTGCTGGAAAAGTGAGGAAAGGTTGTTAAAAAAAATACATGTTTCAACAGCCACTGACAAAATGTGACATGTTGCTCAAAACACCTACATTCAACAGCACAAAAGCATGTTTTGCGGCACAAAATAAGATGGAAAAGCGTTGGTAAAAAAAAAAAGACATTTGGCATCATAAAAGCCATAGAGAAGATGGCAAACGATCGGTTAAAAACACTCATGTTCAATGGTACAAAAGCTGCTAGAAAAGCAAAAATGGGTTGCTAAAAAAAACACCCATGTTTGACATCGCAAAAGACGCTGAAAAAAGCAGTGAAACAGTATTAGAAAAAATATTTTTGGCCGGAAAAGCCAAGAAAATGGCAAAATGTTGAAAAAAAAACTCAACATACATCCAATAGCACAAAAGCTCCTGAAAAGCAGCAACAACTAACTTTAAAAATATGTATGTTTTGTGTCATGAAAAACACTGGAAAGGTGGCAACTGGTTACTGAAGAACACCCATTCTTGTCCTCGCAAGTGTCATGGGGGGGCTGGAGCCAATCCCAGCTGTCATCGGGTGAAACGCGGGGTACACCCTGGACAGGTCGCCAGACTATCGCAGGGCCGACACCCATTTTTGCAAAAAAAAAAAGAAAAAAAGCTAGTGGGAAAGCAGTAATAACTGACAAAAAAGCACCTATGTTCACCTATGTATGTGGCACAAGAGCCGCTTGAAATGAAGCCACCATTTGCTATGAAGCAACCAGTGTTGTTAGCTAGTATCAGCAGTGGTCTGCAGCTCATGCACTACATGGGTTTAGTAACATTGACATAATACATGTGAAATATACAAATGTATGGTTTGCAGAAATGTACAATGCCAACATTTTCTTGTGGTTGGAACAATCTCTGCTCATGCTATAAACCTTAATTTTAGGTTTAGGCAGTTTCTGAACGGAATAAGAAATACAAGTATAAAAAAAAAAGTGTGTTAATTTTGGATGAATAGATTAGTGATGAATGACAATCAAAGTGACATTTTTTCCCCCGAAATGTAAATCTCCAATTATAATGTCATCAACCTTGTTGTAACGTTTAATCTCTGTGTTCCAGCCTTATATATCAAAGGCTTTACAATAAGCAGCATGCAGAGCGGTTCTATCACATCACTGACCTCTGTGACTGCAGAGAGACACAAATAATGCTCCGAATGAGAATCAAAGGCATTCGCTTTGTTTCGGGGAGTGTGAAGTGGCATGTGATGAGCTCGTTGGCCATGAGTTGAAATCCATGCAAAGTGAGATTATTCAGCGTGTCAGCATCGACACCAAAGCAGAGCGCGGAGGCCACCACCCTCCTTCAGCTCACCTCGAGGGGAGAGAGACGCAGAGAGCTGTCAGTGAGTGAACGGTGTCCTTTGCCTCTGCAGTAGCTATTTCACGACCGCGCTGACAGTTTGACTGCTTCTCTCATCCCCTCCTGTATCCAGCCTTTCTTGTTGTCTTTAATCAGCGGCCCCCCCGGTGCTGTCGGAGAGGCTGCCAGGATGCCTCGCACTCTGAGCAGCACTACAGAGGCCACTCTTGGCAATGACCTCCGTCTCATCCCCTCCCGACCCCCCCCCCCCACAGCCTTTCATTGTGCTCTCTGAAGCCCCACAGCTTGTTAGCACCACATGGCTAACAACGCACAACGCGGTGACAAAACACCCTTCTCCGCAACACAATGCTGATCACATTCAATACCTCCAGAGATAGCGAGTGCTCCATGCTTTTTCGCTTTGATGGCCATCTTAATTAGTGCTTATTTGAGCGAAAACAGGGCTGTTGCTGGAGCAGTCCTGATAACCAGCCCGCGCAGCTGCTGAAGCACACACTGGTTTTTGAAGGGAAATTGATTTTTTTTTTTTTGGAATCATACTTTTGTGTGCATTTTATTGTGTATTTTAGTGTATCCTGTTTTTTTTTTTTTACTTTTGTAAATAGTCTTTGAGTACCTTGAAAAGCACTCTGTGAATAAAATGTATTATTATTATTATTAGTAGTATTAAAATCACAATGAAAAACATTGTTAACACTGAAAATAAGTTGTTTTTGGGGGATTTGGAGTATAAAAAATATTGCATGAATCTCAGATTTGAAAGAACAAAACAAAGGGCAACATCCAAAACATTCAGCTCTGTTTGAAAACAAAAAAGGCCACATGCCAACTTAAGTTACCTATATATGTATACATAAATAGGGGGCTTGAGTTGGCCTGTGGCCTGTAAGGCCCTTAAGGTCTTCTTTGGATATCGTATTAACAAGAATGAGACAGACAATTTCAAAGTGACTTTGGCCTTTTACCTATGAGCAACAAAATGTTATCACTTCACTTTTGATGTTTGTGACTGAACGTTTGTGCTAAATTTGAAGGAGTTTGTGAGATATCGTGTTCAGTCGAATGAGATGGATGCATGTGCTTATAGGGGTTGAACATGACTCAGATGTAACTTGGAAGTTGATGATCTTGACTTTGAACTTTTCGGGCCTGACTTGAGTTGGTGTGAGACTTTTCAACACATTCTCTTCCCAAATCTTCATACATTGTTACTTTGCAGTGGACTTCAGCATCTAAATATTAAGCTCTATGTATCCTTCTGCATCCGATATTGATGTTCCGTGATGCCCTACTGTTAGGATTACGCTGCAGGTGGTTATTGTTACACAACAACAGCACATGGCATCCCACACCAGGACACTGTTAAAAGCCTACTCTGGCATGGATGGTTAGGCTGTAGAGAAAACCCTGTCAGATTCAAACAGGAAGCAAACACCAGACTCACGCATGAAAGTCTGGAGTTTGTAAGACCCATCCACCATCCCACCAAATGAAAAACCGCGAAAAAACAATTAACATTTCTGTCTGGCAGCATTCTCAGCTGACACTTTCCAGCAGCATTTCGCTTCGACTTGAAGGTGGCTCTTGGCATTAGGATCTTACGTTGAGAGCACTGCAAAAGTGACAGTATTTAATGACTTCGGAATGAGAATTGACTGGGCTTTTCGGTGTTGACTTAGACATGTTGGACATGACTTAGACATGGCTTGGGACTTGCTGGTCTTCACTTGGGACTTGTTGGACATGACTTGAATTTGATATGAAAATTCTTGGGCTTGTCTTGAGACTTGAGACCCATCTCTGGAAATAGACCCTATAAAAAGTGTTGTTATTATTTGATGGAATTATCTAGAGTAATGGAGACACTTTTAAGAGCTTTATTTTTAATGCGGCAAGCACTACAAACAATATGACCACCGTTGTATCGGCATGGAAACATAAATCTCAAAAGGCGTATAGTGCAAAATCTGGGCACATAAACCCAAACTATTTTCATACCTGGATACCACTGGAGGTAAGCACAGAAAAATGTGATTTTGTTATGTGGGTGAAATGACCCTTTAAAATATTATCTGGCCTGGCATTTGATTACAAACTCCCCATTGCTCAGTTTAGAAAACAAAATCCTTCCTGTGTTGCCATGATAAACATCTCATGCTGATCCAGCACATTGCCATGCCAGATCAATGTCTTTTTTTAAACTATCTACACACAGTAGCTACTGTAATTAGTCAGGCCCGGTGGCAAAGTGACCATCTGGAGTAGTGGGAGTTTTCCCGGTGGGCTGGTCGACCTGTGGGCCCACGATGAGTCCAGCAACACCAATGAGATAAAAACAGTCCCATGCTGTTTGCGGTGGGCTGGCCAGCCGGCTTCAGAGGTATGCGTGTGCGGGGGTCAGAAGTTTATTACATCTCAAGAGTCTATCTTTACTTCATATGCTGAGCCATTAACGGGAAGATAATAGCTGTTGTGCATTAACTGGAGCCGGACTGACCTAACAAATGATCATGGAAATGCAGGTAAACAAAAAGTGAGGCTGAAGAACTAATTGAAGACAAGCTTCAGGGCAGATGAGATCAAATGGCAGAAACGGATCAATTTAATTTGTCAGATCGCAACTGATGCCAGCCATGTGTTAGTTTTTTTAAAAACAGTGTGTAGCTGCTTTAGTTACACGGATTATACATTGGGATTTTCTTTGATTGTGGAGTTACAGATATGGGACGTTCGACACAAAGGCAACATTTGACACTCAGGACAACTGACACTGTATAAAAAGCAAGAAAGCCTGCGTGGGGGTGGTAAGTTGGTCAAACAAACACAGGCTTTCACCCAGGAGAGCGCTGTTTGTGTCCCATGTGATGCCAAAAGTCATAAAAATAGAACCTTTGAACCTTTGACCTTCAACCACCAATTACTAATAAGTTCATGCTTGAGTCCAGGTGGACGTTTGTGCCAAATTTGAGGAAACTCCCTCAAGCCCTTTGGATATTGCATTAACAAGAATGAGGCAGATGAGGACAAAGTGACCTTGACCTTTCATCTTTGAGCACCAAAATCTTGAGCACAAACTGGAGGTTTGTGCTAAATTTAATGATATTCCGTCAAGGAGTTTGTTAGATATTATGCTCAGTAGAATGAGATGAATGCAAGGTAGCAGTGACCTTTATCTTTGACCACCAAAATCTAATCAGTTCATCGTTGAGTCCAGGTAGACATTTGTACCAAGTTTAAAGAAATTCCCACCCAGGTGTTCTTGAGATATCATGTCTGCAAGAATGGAATGAATATACCGATGCGCACACGTACAGCTTATCTGGAAACAATAACGCAAGCCATGGCTATCACTGGCGTGAAGATATAAAAAACTTGAAAAAGTGCACCTAGAGTTAAATGTTGTTAAAATATGTTGTTAATATATTTTACATTTACCACCCAGTAGTAAGTGTGTTACATTTTATTGGAAAAAGACATTGAATCCTTCTAACAGGAACAGATGTATTTGTTTCAAGTTTATTTGTTTCTCCTGTATTCTACCAAAAAAAAAAAAAAAAAAACATAAAAAAATCATTGCTCCCCAGTGTTGCAACATTCTATTTGGTGTGTATTTTCAGGAGATGATTGGAGGAGCAGCCGACACGTGTCACTTTTTGTTCTTTTTTTTTGTCAAACTCCAAAACCGAAATGTTAGCTTTGTGTGCATAGACAGATCGATAATCTTTTGTGTTGTTTTGGCATCAGCAGCAAACATCTAGAGAGACAGGCAGGGAAAAGGGCTGGACATTTAGAGCTCCGCTCCCAAACTGTGGGATTTTTGTAGTGCAGTTCTGCAAGAGCAGCCTGAGCGATATGAATAAATAATGGTCCTGCTGGTGCCAACAGCAGGCATTTCTTAATTTGAAGGGGTTTCTAAGCCCCACGTTCACTGCAGTTCAGTAGATTTTTAAGATCACACCATGAAAATATGAAAGTGGCAGATGAGTCTACTTGCATTTCCCTGTCTTGAATTATATGTAGCACAGGAGCAGAAAGCACCGCTTGGATTCTGTCTGTCTGCTCCCATCCTCTTCTTTCCTTTTTTTTTTTCTTCCCTTGCTCCCTATCTGAATTACAATTTTTCCCCTTGGAACATTCCTCTGGTACAGAAATGAAGACATCTTGAGCTCAACTTCAAACACACTCCTCAGTAAACAGCCACTGTGGAGAAACTGTTTCATCTGTGCCTCTGGGATATTATTAAGCCTCTCTGGTAGCTCAGACTGCAGAGGAGTACAGGATAAGAGCTAGCTCCTGTCTTTCCACCTCCCGTCCCAATGACAACCTGGCAACCTGCTTTCGGATAACCACGCCATCAAGAAATAAACGCTCAAAAATACTTGACCACATAATTAAAATAAAGAGTTTCCAATTTTTTGCTCCATCTTACTTTATAATTACACCATGGTGGTGTGTCTGGACTGCACAGATTTTGGGATCACTTGGGCAAGTCTGTGGCGCTGACCTCTCCTTCACCCCTGTCGTCAATATGAGCTGCACAAGCCGTGACAGCCATTAAAATCATCACAATTGCTCCATTCATGAGCAACCGCTGCTGTTCTTCTTCCTCACTCAGGTTCAGCAGTCAGTTTCACATTCCTGATGAAGTCATGCAGAAGGGATGTCGAATTTGAATGATGTCGACAACACACTTTATAAAATAAAGAAACCTTTTCACTTGCGTGCGATTTTCTGAGTATATGCAAAGAGCATGGAGTTTCTAAATCTTGTGTATTTATACATGCATTAAGGCTCTGCTGAAACCAGTTTCACTCAGTTCAGTTAACAAATATACTTTTGTTTAAGTTCAAAACCAAAGAAAATGTAAATTGTTATATATAATGAATAACCACTTAGAGTTTAGAACCAAAAAAGTAGTTAAACAGATTTTATACTTATGTTTGTATAGTCATTTATTGTGCTTATTCCTATGGACTTACACATGTAATATTTTAATTATCCCCGTATCTTTTTTGTATATATTGGTGTCATTTACTCTTTAGACACCAGGGACACATCCCCGCTTTTGATTAAAAATGGCAGATTTTGTCCCCATCACTTTTAAAAAAAAGCATAATTTATTTAAACAAACATTCTTAAAAAATATTTTGCACCAGGAAATGTTAACAAATTAACACATTTATATGCAAAAAAATCAACATACGTGTAAATACAGAAGAAGCAAATGTGCATCATCCACAAAAGGTAATGTAAACTAAAAATATTCCCACTTAGCCAGCTGATTCCAAATTGAAGCCAAAATCTGCCTACACCAATCTGTAACTTTACCATATTTTTGACACATTTTTTTCTTGTCCAAGATTTTAATTCTCTCTGTAAACATGAAAACGTTAATGAGCTAGTCTGCTTGTGGGATTTATGAATAATAAAACAAATAAAATAAAAAAAATACTGAGTCCCTGATGTGCATTGGCAAAACAAACACTTTTTGAGAGGTAACTTCGCAAAACAATAGAATATAGAAGAATAAATTATGCCAATGCATCTTGAATTAGCAGAGAAAACTGGAATTTGTGTCTTCATTTACAGAGTTTAAGATATTTGCACCATAAATCCATGCATTAAAATTCACCATTATGACAGGAGCAATGGACTTTCAACCAGGAGACCACTGTTTGTGTCCCATGTGAAACCAAAAGTCAACATTAAGTTATTTTGACAATGTGATGTAGTATTTTGTAGTATCATGTGACATGTGACATATGTTATCCAATGCATGTCACATAAGACACGTCACAGTAACAAATTATTATTATTATTTTAACCCACATCATGATCGTTTTTTCTAATCTTAACCAAAGAGTTTTGTTTCCTTAACCTTACCATGTAGTTTTGGTGAAACTGTGACTGTGACTGTTTAACGCAGGGTGTTAAGCAAAACGTTTGCCTCAGAACGTGGCCAGACAGAACCTGTTGCATCTGCATGATACATCGCTGGATGGCATCAGGTTGGAACGTTGCCCCTGAAGACGTAATATAAGGAGCACAAAGGTCCCTATGAGGCAGACAGGAGCGGTGGTGGATGGATCCAACATGTCACGTACTTTCATGTAGTAGCTGATGAATGCTTCCCATCTGTTTTCTACAGCTAACCATGTGCCATTGTTGCCTAATCCTAACTATATGTGCCAGCATGTGCTTTTGTTGACATCTTGGCATTGGTTGCCATGTGCTTGTGTTGCCTAAACATCACCATGTGCAGCCACATTTCACATTTCATATTAATTTGTTGACATAACGGTTACACCATCCAACAAAAAGCTGTTTAAATGTAGATGTTGGCACTAGAGGAATGCTCATGGACTGACCAAAATGTGAAAGGTTCATCTTCTGGAAAATATGTATGTGCTCTATTTCATAGTTTCCTGCAAATTGGTTTTGATGTCTTAGGGACTATTTACACAGCAATGGTTCTTGCATGAAACATTAAACTTTTGTCGTAGTTTGGCCTTTCATTCAGTCGACAACACTGTTTTGGGGGCCCAAAAATGCAAACTTTTTAAACATAACTCCTTCTGTTACCTTAAAAAATGGCAATGTGTGGATCCTGTGAGAAGAGTGGCATTACAGCGCCAACTACTGGCTTCGCATGCAAACTACAGCATTTTTGGATGTTTTTGTGGATCTGTGTACACGAGAATTCTCACAATGCTATCATATGAACACAGATTTTTTTTTTAACGCAAAAAGAAGACTTTATGTTTTAGGTAGGGCCGTTCACAATCTAAATGTGGCCTTAGAGACATTTTGATCTGTTGCTGATGCTGGAAAAAAAGATCCCCTCATGTTTTTGATCAGAAGTTTTCAGATATTCCAACAGTGGAAGGCCCGCTCTTCTCTGCTGGAGATATTTTACCTCCCCTCTGCAGTTCCCAGCATACTGAATCAGTATATTCTTTGTGATGAGACAAACAGCTCATCTATAAATGATTCAAAGCGTGATGTGGCTCCTAAGTGGGTTGATCTACCTCTCAGTACCCACGGCGTATTGTACCGAAACCATTATGGCAGCATTTGGGTGAAGTGTGGGGGGAAAAAAAAAAAAAAAAAAGAGAATGCTTAAGATATTTATCGCTGCAGGTATTTATTTTCACACTGTCTGCCTGTAAATCAGGACTTGAAAAGCAATTCAGAGAAATGGTTAATAATAGATGGTGAAAATGGAAAATGCACCGAGCGTGACCAATGTGATTTTGAGACTAACCAGCACATACAGTATGGGTCTACATGACAAATTATTTATCCAGGACCAAAAGGACCATAAATTCTCTAGTTACTCCAATATTAGTAATTCTGTGTAAAAAGACTCCCTGCTGTGCTGCATTAGGCACTGTAGCTTCTCTGGACATCTTCATTAAGAGCTGATTACCATTATTAGCTGTGATATTGATGCCTGTACTGCTGTCAATCAGCTCTCAGTGTTGATGCGCCTGTTCTGCTCATCCCTAACAGCCACACCATTGATTGTAGCTGCTTGCTATTCAGTAGATTAATGAGCGGGAACAGGAGACAGCGAGTAGGAGGCTTGGTGGAGCTTGTGAGAGGGCCCCTAACCTCGACACACGCTGCATAATGTATTCCCCTTCAACACATCTGTGAATGTGGTCATGTTTGCAGCGCAACAGATGCCACTCTCTCCGTCCTCCTGTCAGGAGAAGATCTTCATTAAGAGTTTCAAAGGCGGGCCCCTCTGGCGAAGCACAAACAGCCAGCAGCAGTAACGGAGGCACTTCAGCAGTGTGGATAAAACAAGATAAGCCCTCGTTCTCTAGCATCGTATTAGCATATCCTCTATTATTCATGCGGTCCCCGGTTCAGAAATTGCCCCTTTTAAATTGTTTTAGGGAAGAGATGTGTCCTGTTCAGGTACGTGAACTCGCTGAATAAAATATTTTTTTCCCCTAGTTCCAGGGGAAAACAATGGATTGTTTCATGTACGGAGGTTTTTATGGGAAAAATGGATCGAAAATAAGGAGTGTATTCAAAGAACCAAATCTGTTCTTGTGATATGTAAAGTACATGTCTTCAAATGTCGATGCAGAGGAAAATCTTGCTTATACAGAAAAAGCATAGGAATCAATGCTTCCCTGTAGAATATGCTTGAGACTTTGCATCTTCCTATACATGAGTGTGTGTCCATGTGTGTTATGTTAGTCGATAAAGAAAAGAAAGGGCAGGACGACTTTGAAGTGAAAAAGAGTAGATCTTGAAAGGAATGCTACTAAAGGGTTACAACCCCACCAGCTGTCTCTGTAGGCTGAAATATTTATTTCTCATATCTTATGATACAAAACAGTTGGATGAAACCAACAACACATTAACCATTTAATTATTTTTTTCAATAGTGGAGCCAAAAATGAAGTTCGTCCGGAGGGTGGCAGCAGAAGAAAAGCTATGTGATCATTAAACAGAGAGCTTTGGAGTAGAATGTGATCAAGAATTGCGATGCAAAACTGACTACTGCATTACAAAATATCTCAAAACATTTTATCCTGTGGGTGGTGCAAAAGGCAAGCTCATAGTGTAATACAGCACTACCACATGGTTTATCCTCTGGTGAGCATGAATACGACTAATCTTTCTGTTAATTAATAATATTTTGTGTGTGTTAGTTAGCATTGTTTTGGCTTTGTTGATGAAATGTCATAATAAAAACATATCCACTGCCTTGGAGATGTCTCTTTCACAATGTAATCCATGTGAAAAAAGTATTTTTGGGGCCCAATGACATCATGTGACAGACCTGGAATTTGTAATTCAATTATTTGGCCAAAACAAAAATTTCCTTCAAATGCTGGTGTACTTCCTAGAGGCCTGTTTAGACTTATAATTCTTACTTTTTTCACAAATGAGATTAGCATAGTAAAACAATCCTCATAACATGAGCTTAATATTTTGTGGGGCGACAGCAAGTCCAGACCGATACACCAAGATAAACAGATTGTTGAGCTCATGTCGTGGATGATCTTACCAAATTAAAATATGATGTGATTGTGGGCAAATTCCTCACTTGACCAAAGATCTTTTATTCATTTGTGAAGAGATTTGAGAAGATCAAGTTTTCTGTTAATGCAGGACAGGATGCTAACATTAATCACTACCATCTGTCCATTTCATTCTTTTTTAGTGTCTTGGGAAATATTTGGTGGATGTGTTACTTCCAGTTCTGAATAGACGATAAAAGATTCTTTGTCCAATAAATCTTCCAATGTGAGGGTAATGTGTAAACCACAGGGGGGTCCCCAAAAATATAGTCTTGCAGTTTTTATTTTAATTTAATGCTTGATATATTAGAAAAATATGTACCAGAACCATCCATTTAAAAAAGTAACAATACCACTAATAACATAAAAACTATTACAATAAAACAAAACAATGTACTAGTACCATTCAAAACAAATAAAAGAATCAGAACCATCCGTAGCTGGAAGGCAGCAAACACCGAGGACCTGATGCTGTGATCACAATAAACTGCAGACACAAAGAATACATTGCGTCAATATAATGCCCCCTCTCTCAGAAAAACAAGTCCCTTCATGTCCAGGGTTACAAATTCCATTTCAAGTGTGTATTCAACAAAATCCACCCTGCAGCTTTACATGTCCACACCAGGGTTAATACTACAATCCTCTACTCTTTATTTACTCTCTCACTGTATTCTTCAGCTTCTTTCTGCAGCAGAATTTCAACATCATCGTAAATGTGCTCCATCACCCCCAAAACCAGAAATAGCAATGCATCTCAACAGGGTTCACAAGAGCGGCGAAAGAAATCCTGCAGTCCAGCGCTGATTTTGTTCTTTAGTCCAAGGACTTTAGGGGAAAGCCTGTCCATGCAAGAGCTCTTTCTGAATGAATTCATAGTAGTATCTGAGCTCTTTGGGGTAAGCCGTGCTCAGAGCATAGAAGACTGCGAGCATCATTGCATAAGCTCGGGGAACAGCTTCAGTGATGTCCAGAATGATTACTCCCAAAATAAACAACATACACACCAGATACATGGTCATGCTTTCTCTCTCTCTCTCGCTCTCTCTCACACACACATACACACACAGAAGTGGCAATTTTCCACATTCACTTCATGGATTTACCCCCGTTGACTTATTGTATTTTACCAATAGATGACCCACATGACTGACATTCAAAGAGTAACATCAAATATTAAAAACTAAAAATCCTGTCATAACTATCAAAATATCCCTAAATACATCAAATATTTTATGGCCCTGTTTTTTTTCTTTTTTATAAAATAATTCTGTTTTTTGTTATTTATTCTTTTTTTTTTTTTTTTTTTTTGGTTTTTGTTTTTGTATTGTTTTTCTATGACTTTGTATTCTTGGTTTTGGAATTAACATTTGTGGGATTTTTTTGTTGTTTTTTTTTTTTTTTACATTTTTTCATTCATATTTCTGCGGGTTCCTTTTTCATTTTGTAGGTTCACTCCTCGTGTCTGCCTGATTTGTTTCACCTGCTCCTCATCAGCCCTGCTGTCACCTGTCCGTCATTATCTCCCTGCTCTCCTTGTCTATATAGTGTTCTGCTCTCTTTGTCTGCTTCAGTCTTGTGTGCTTCTTGCTGGATTCCCTCTTTGTGTCCCTCCATTACCAGTTTGTCTGCCTTTTGAAATCACCTATTTCATTAAGGGGTTAGCTTTTTGTTGTTTCAGTCACATTGACTTTGTAATACATATTGTAAATGATCTGCTCTCTTTAATCCTTTGAAACCCGAACAAACATCCTTGATTTCTTTCAAAAATGTGTAAAGAAGGCAATGAGAAATTTTAACAAGAAATAATCCAAATCTTAGCAAGATGTTTGTCAAAAGTTACCAATAAAAAACAAACAAACAAACCCAAGAAACACACACACAGGAAATGACCTAAAAAAAAATCAATAAAGTTGTCAGGATATTTTATGCCAAGTTGATGATTGCTTTTTTATTAAACAAACTATACCAATTTGGTCAGGTTTCAAAGTTTTAAATGCTTGAAAAAGGTATCTGAACACAGCCCAGCTGATATCTATCCAGATTTCAGAGTTAACTGATTTGATTTGATTGGATTTATTTTGAACATGTAAAAAAAAAAGAAAATAAGAGAACTGATAGACAGACCAAAACATAATAATTACAGACAAGACAGACAGTTACCCCCCTGTGATTGTCAAACCCTCTCTCCATCCCTGTTCCAAGCAAACATCATGTTTTTATACATTATTTTTAAACTGATTTATGTTGTTTGTTTGTTTTTAGCTCCACATTAACACTGTTCCATAGCTGCACTCCACAAATTCATATACAAACTTCGAACAAACACAGTCAGTTTTGACATTAAATTTTCCCCTTTAATCGCTGCCCCCTCTCTCCATCACTGAGCTTTTTTTTTTTTCCAATATTCCCTGGTTGTATGTCGTAAGGTAGGTCATAACTAAAGAATGTTAGCAAGTTATGATGAATTTTCAAGCACTATTTTAACTTCTACTCATGCAGGGAAGTTTCACTGCGAGCGATGCTCTCGTCTGCGCAGTTCACACCTGGGAGCCGCTTGTACAGCCTCGATGTGATCTGTTGGCCACCGAGGATTGAGTGTCTTGCTGAAGGCGGGAGCTGCTCTTCACTGTACTCACCCACGGATTTAATCTGCACCTTTTCAGTCACCGGCCTGCCTCTTTAACCTGTACGCAGCCAATGCCTCGTTAAGACATCATCACATTTTCTTAGAAATGAGCCTTGCACCTTTGCAAATTATCTCGGCTGCTCTTGAGGCAAAATGGGGCTCTATAGCTTTAACCCTTTGGAAGCTGGAGCAACATAGCTCTTTCTGTGCTGCTTTCATATGCTTTCACAAGTATTTAAACCTTTGAGCCCTACAGAAATTGATGTAATTCATTCAAAAACATGGGGGAAAGCCAATGAGCTACTTGGTGAGAAATCAAATTGCCAAAAAAATAGTAGATTTAGTAAATTATTTGTTGGAAACTAGCAATAGCTTTAATCTCTATACCTGAAACTGTATATTATTATTATTATTATTATTATTATTATTATGTGCATATATTAGCTGTAGCAAGCAAGCAAAATTCTTTCAGCAAACTGCATACCTGATGCACATTGTATGTGTTTCGTTCTGTTGCTAAAGCATAAAGGTGCTCTATGCACCATCCTAGCCTCCACCTTTATATTTTTTATTTTTTAGTAACCAGAGCACTTGAATGTGTGTATATTATAATTATAACTGCACAACTGGGAAGTATGATATTTCCAAGGAGCACTTGAAGGCAGCAGTAAAGTCTAGCTTTTTCTGCACTTTTATTTTTCTAAGTAATTTCTGGCATAACTAAATTAGAATCGGCTGAATAAAGTGGTTTAGAGACTCAGTTTTGTATAAAAAACAACTTCTGGAGGCTCTCTGAGGCCCCTCTCACCCCTTACAAAAAGGAAAACATTTTTTAAGTCTGCACCTCCAGCAGGATTCATCTCTAAACAAGTTTCTGACAGGCATCAGAAAGTATCTGCCGTGTACAAAAATGCATTGCACACTATTTGGTGCACATGGAAAATATGCCAGTGGATTTCTCCACAAAGCACGATATGTGTTAACAAGTTAACAGCAAATTCATTTACGTTATCATTTATTCATTTCATTAGTTTAGTGTGGTTTTGTATTCTCAGGACAGTGAGGACATGCAGGTCTGCTGCCATTTTTAATCCTTTGAAACCTGGATTGTCATCATTTTTTTGTACTGCATTCAGACACCTTTCACGAATATTTGACCTTTTAAAAACTGAGCAAATTGCCTCAATTACTTTCGAAAACATGGGGAAAACATGGGGAAAATGGAAATGACCAACTTGGCAAGAAATGTACCACACATTTCAAGAAATGAGTGAAAGGTGACATATTATATATATAGAAATTAAATTTATTTTTAAAAAATGTTGTTATGTTTTTTTCCTTAAAAGTATCTGACAAAAACTCTGTACTGTACAAATATGATTTTTTCAGCACTTTTTTTGGGTCAATTGCCTATTTGTTTTTTACTTTTTTAAGCCTATTTTCAGGAAGTTTTCTTTTGACTTTTTTCTCATTTCTTTGCACTTTTTAGGGCTATGTCTTGCTAAGTCCTCTCCATGTTTTCGAAAAAAAATCGAACTCATTTGCTCAGGTTTCAAAGGGTTAAAGAGCATAATGCTGATTTGCAAGTTTCTACCAAAACAAGTTTCTCGTTCCCGCAAAAAAGTTTTTCTGTTGCACATCAGATACTATCTGGTGTGCACTAGAAAGTTTATGGTACCACTGAGATCCATTTGGATGCACATCAGAGACTGCTCATTTGGCTTTTATGGGATCTGTACATTTCTTTGTTTATTATCCTTCATTACTCTTATCTATGTTAAACTTGCAGTCAAAGAAAAATAATGTGGAAATTTAATAGTGCTGCATTTGTCAGTGATCTCACAAATCATCTGTAAGTGTCAGGAGTTAGTGTCAAGAGCTTCCTAATACCCCCCAACATCTCAGATTTATGGAGAGATTATATATGTTTCGACTGTATCCTCAATGGTGAGAAATGCATTCAAAGAAATATGCAGTGAATGATGTATACAAGAGAAGTTGTAATACAGCAAAGAAAATTGCAAATATTTCATTTGAAAATAATTCCTGGAATGCATGACACATAAAAAAATGATGATATGTAACATGCAGTAAAATGTAAGGATTTTTCCTTTTTAGTTCTGTGCCAGGCAGCTGTCCTCTAACCACTGTTACCTCATTCCTCCTTTAGTACTCTTTGGCCGTGTCAGACCACCACTAATCTGTCTGCTCAATTAGTCAGCACCATCCTTCGCTTTGATGGCTGGGGCTCTGCCAAGCCTAATTATATAAGCTTCATTTTTGAGGCTTATGTCAAAGAGCTTGTCATTTTTTTATTTTTTTTTTTGCACTTTGCTCGGGGAACATTTTCATCATGCTTTCAGGGAGGACATCCTGCGAATATCCAACTATTACTGGACTAATATAAAGATGAAAGGATGGGAACAAACCACTGCATTGATTTCTTCGCAGGTGACTGCAGATTAAGCGACACGTCGTGCTGGTTGACTGGTTGAACTTTATTTGCCTCCTTGCGTCACTCTGGAGCTTCGGCTAAATGCACATACTCAGAATTTAAATAGCTCACCCTCCTACAGACAGCTTATGGCTCAGAGTTATGTAACCAGGTTTAAGAGGTCTCTTGAAAAATTTGTCTTATTTAAGAGCAGACTTATGATTTTAACTCCATCACTGAATGACATAGCTGGCAATCATCAGTCCCAGAACCAGACCATTTTTAATGTGGAGGCTGGGATGGGACCAGCACTAATTTTGGTAGTGGCCCAAACAGTTTTCATATGACAGTCAAAACAAAAAGCCATAACTGAATTTTGGGAATTCTATTATGCTGCTAAAGTATTAAATCTACTTGAAGACTATGTCAATATGAGAGTTAAGGAATCTCATATCGATTGACTTTGGTTTCCACTTTTACACTTCAACACTTTTAAATCTGCAATTGATTTCTTTCAAAAACATGGATAGAAGGCAATAAGCAATGGAAGCAGAAATGACCAAAAATTTAGCAAGAAATTGGTAAAAAAAAAAAAAAAAAAGTAAAAAAGATAAACAAATAAAATAAATAAAAAAGATAAAAAATTTTTAAGGATAATCTCTTTACATAATGTTTTTAACCAGTATGTACAGCAAACCCTCCATATCTAACTGTTTTTCTTTTTCCAGTTCTTATTTCCCAAGGCTGAGGGATAAGAGTTACTCTGAGTTCAGGAGGCCAAAGTGCCTGCATGCACAACAGTACAGAGTATTCTTGCCATGAGTGTAGTGTGTACAGCAAGGCTTGAAAGTTTTATTTTCACCTGTCTCCCTGGGGAGTCCTGGGAAAGAGTTTCAAATGTGGTTGTACCATTGTGTCTTGATTTAGAAATGTCTTTTAAAAAAGAAGAAAAAATAAGCAATGATGTTATGTTGCAGAGCAATGACTAATAACAAAGATCAGGAGTTGCCATTAAGTTGAACTACACTGCAAATTTGACAAGCCGTTCTTACTTGAAATAATCTTGGAAGGAGATTGCCTTGAAAAAAACAGGTAAATATAACTATAACTCTTAATTGGTGTTTACTTTATATGTAACTGATACATTTACTTGAAATTTAGCTCCATATATTTAATTTTGTGAAGAGGTTACAACTTAAAAATGATGAGCAAAATCAGGTTGTTCTTTGTAAGTGTTAGCAACTTCAGTAAACTGAGTTAGTCTGATTGACTTTACTGAATTTGCTAAAACTCAGAAAGACTGATTTAATTAAACTTGCCATTTTTAGTGAATAAATATTTTTTTATTTGAAGTAAATTTAAGAATTAGATATAAAGTAAACGTGAATTAAGATCAACAGGTGTACTGACTTACATTTTAAAAAAAAAAATTAACTTGATTTTAAAGTGTGTATATTACCTCACTCATTCAACAGATGATCCACACCCTCTATCTGCTTAGAAAAGAGTCAGTATTTTGAGCATTCACCCTATTTTACCCCCATAGGAATAATTATATGAACTCATTTCAAGCCAAGTGGTGTAAATCAGTGATATTCATTATTTATTAGGTCATATGTAAACATTACCACTGTACAGAGTAGGAGGAACTGAAGTACAATTCATGTGTGTGGAAGAGTTGGTACCTGGAGGTCCACTTGGGCCAGAGCTCAGTGGGGGCTCCTCTCTCTCTTTCTCTGAATCTGTTTGTTCCTTTTCCATGTCACCCTGTCTGTCACTCTCCTGTGCCTCAGCTAGATCGTTTTTGCTGATCTTATTTGTCTGTTGTCTTTTTCTTCATTTTCATTTCTCTGATTTTATGCACCTGTTTAAAATGCAGAAATTACCCACTTTAGCATCATAGTACTATCTGTGTCAGCCCTAGAAAGTTGCACAACTGAGTTGTTTATTTTTTTCACAAATATTCTTTGATATTTTAATCCTAAATGAATAGTTTGATTTCTAGGAAATGGCCTATCTTGCAGCGAAAAAGATGTGAAGATTGATACACTCCGACTGAAATGGAACTCTGACTGTGATGTAAATATGTAGCTGGAGCAAGTAACCAGTTAACCTAGCTTAGTATACAGACTGAATAAAGAGGAGAAACAGCTAGCCTGGCTCTATCCAAATTAGGTAACAAAACCTGCCTAGCAGCACATCTAAAGCTCAAATAGCTCAAGGAAATAGCTCAGCACATAACCCCCAGTAAGCAATTTTAACACTTTGGGTTTTTTTATGGATTAAACAAACGAGATGTAAAATTAATCAGTGTGCTTTTGAGGTCAGTGGCTGTATAGGCGGATTTTGTTCATTTTGAACAAGCACATTTCCAAAACTGTGTAACTATTCCTTTAAAATAATAACCATGACAAGTGATAGAAGAAGTGAAAGTGAAAAGCCTGTAACATACAAACAACAATAAAAAACAAATAAATAAAAATACTATGGACATTGTATTTCTACATAGAAGATTGGGTTTTTCCCACCCACTTCAGTATAATGCATTTGGACTTTTTGGCACCAGCATTGTGAGCAAATACTAGAGGGCACTTTAGTGTTGGACTCAGCTTTTGAGTTGACATTTGTGGCTGTAATGCAATGCAAACTGCTCGTCAACGCATAAGCAATGATTGACAACTATTAAGAAAACATGCTGTTCTGTTTTACGTTGGGGTGTATTGAGTTGACTGCATTGCTGCACCTAAATGGAGGAAAAGGAAAAAAATAGGTTCCTCGTTTATCAAGTTCACAAGGCAAAACTTTAAGCACCTTTAGTGTTTTCCACAGAGTTAGAATTTATCTTGTGTCTGTGTGTGCGTCCCTCTTTTATCATCCTAAATTTGGATGTCTGTGAACACAGCCAAGATGAAACCCGTCATGAGTTCTGTTATTCCTCACTAGCAGTTTAAGGAGTTTGAGTTGCGGGGTGGTTAACTGAGCTGTCAATGCAGTCAAAACTGATCAGACTGATAGATGAAAAGAAGCAACTGCCAAAGACTTTTAGATACAGCACAATGAACCTTTAGGCTTCATTTTCACTGTACTTCCCATTCTGCTGCTCCATTTGTGCCCAGAGTATGCACTGCGTTCTGAGAGTGTGGTGCAATTTTTCACAAACACTTTTTGTATATACTATATATATATATATATATATGTGTATTTTAGTCCTCTGTGCTCAGCCATGTTTCTTATCCAAAGCCATTCTGTTCTGTACCTTTTTAATGTTGTTTTTCTGGATGTGTTATGGGGGGTGGGCATGACAAGCCTCCACAAATAAATGTTTGTACAAACAGTGAAAGTCTCCTCAACTCCCCCTTCCAAGCCAAAAGATGTAGCAGGATTTAGGGTCAACTTTAATTTAATTTCTTCTGAAACCACATTTAAGAAAAATGACAAAATAAAATGACCTTGTACCTTTTACCTTGTACTTGTGGTTTGGGATGGCTTTCAACCACAGTATGAGTGCATATGCAGTAAACCGTGTTGGACATAGCTTAGTTTAAGTGCCTTTGTGTTCCTTTGAGGTACAACACTCCATGTATAGTTGCTTATTTGTCTGCCAGACTGACACTGCATGTGTTTTTCCAGCTTGCTGCAGATGAAATCACTTTTGTGCAGAGTGACTATTGGCAGTGCAGTACATCATCGTGAATGATTGACAAGAATGCACACAAATCAAACTGTATTAACATGTGGGCCTCTGAGTGTCCTTCAGATTATATTGTTCCAGTCTTGCATTTATTGCACTGATACTAGAGAGGACAGGCCAAAGAACATATTAAAAATAATTGCTTGTGAGGAGAATTAACAATGAAAGATAGTAAAGGTAACGAAAAGCAAACATTTGAAATGAAAGTGAGTACAAACTGTATTTCCATCAGCATTTTTTACTTTAAATTTAACTTCTATTGTTCAAAAATACAGTATAGTGAAGATACCCCTGGTGTAGTGTGATATTTGGTATTCTTCCACCCCTGATTGTAAGGTATCGTGTAATGCAATGCTGACACAGCACAGCATGTTTCAAGGTTGTGCTGAAACACTCCCACCACAGTTTATATTCCGGGAGAAGACAGAGAGAGAGTGATATTGATTTGACTTGGGAGGGCAGCAGGGAGGTAGCAGGCTGAGAAAAGTGAGCACACGGAGGTGGAGAGGTGCTCAGCTGGTGATGCACCCAAACAGGAAGCCCGGTGATTGGATAAGTGGATGTGATCAACATTCCTGCTGTGGAGCCTAAAATCGTTTTGAAGTGCTCTGCATTAAAGTTGTCAAAGTAAGTAGATTAAAAGGATCTGAAGATATCTTATTTTGTGCTTTTATATAGCTTTATTTTAGTGTTAAACCTTGCATTAGTGCATGTGGTGCAGCACTTCCCCTTCCTGCTTCTGCTTTCTTATTGCGTTGTTGTTGATAGAGAGCTATTCTCTGAGCTTTAGGTGAGTTAAGGTCTGTCACTCCCCAGTGAAAACACTTGATTGACTAAGCCTTGAACAAGCTCTGTTCCCTTGCAGAAAGTATAGTATCAGTATGCAGCAATGTTGTAATGAACTGGTTACAATTTTGTTTGGTACATGCACATGCATGTACATGCATGCAGACAAACATTTCTGGTGGTTTAATGCTATTTCGCTAAGTGCCAGTTGGTTGCGTTTGTGTGCCAAGGACACCAAAACACTATTTGCTTTGCAGAACAGTAAGGGTTGCATTACACCTTTTGCAGCTGCTCGACAAATACATGGTTTCCTTTAGTCTTATTTGTGCAGATTTAGTGGCCACAAAATGTACACGATCCTTTTGTGAATTTGACCTGCATGCTGAATTTTGGACCTTTAAACTCTACCTCTGAAAATAAAAAAAGAAAAAATACCTATAAGATCTTTGCAATTTTTTTCTTTGGGAGATCATCACTACATCTATCTGGCCTTGTGCATTGTATATTGTGATATTTGACGTTCTGTACTTTAGTGGAGATTTACCAATAGTCTTCACTAAAACACTCAAAGTCGAAGGGGTTTCTGTAGGTAAGAGCACTTGATCTACCCGTGGGTGCTGCAGCTCTTTGAGAACACCTTTCCCACTCAGACTCAGCAGGAAGGCTGTCGGCTCTTACAATCTCTTCCACCTCCTCTCTCTGCACTGTATATTTCTGCTCGGCCTCACTCCCATGTCATGAAATACCAGCACTTTGTTACACCCCTCAGTGTCCGAGACACACAAGGCAATGGGCTTTTGACTAACTCTAATATAAACCCATGGACAGAAATATTAGACTCTCAGAGAAACTGATGTACAAGAAAGACCAAGAAAGTCAGGCGGTGGGGTGGATGGATGGATCAAACAAACACGGCACGTTCACCCAAAGGACTGCTATTTGTGTCTATTTGATGACTTTCACATCTATCAGATGCAGAGGGGGCAACAAAGCATCAGGATTTGACAACATGGGAATGAGTATGGGTTGTACACTTTCACTGTACATTATCTTTGCACAAATAGCCATACATCATCAGCATAATATGCCATTTTAAATGGTTCTTGGAGTTCCAAAATAGCAATACATTTCTTAAGGACCCTTGGTCTATTTGGCTGACGTTGTCTCTCCTTGCTGGTAACAGGGAGGGGAGTAATTTGGCCCAATCCTTCCTCCATCCAGCTACTTCACAGACATCAGGAGGCGGTGGACAGCTAAAGAAAGACTGAGGAGTACATTTACATTCAACAATATTGATAATCTTTGAACGGAGACACAAGGTCTTTCTCTGTATAGAGTGTGGCAAAGTTCAACTCAGGATTCCAAACTCTCGGGTACAGGATGCAGTATGCTCACTTTGCAATTGGAACAAATGTTTTCTTGCTGACAACACCTGACTATGTGTCTTTAACATAAAATAGTCTAAACTCAAGTGTCTACCTAAGTAGCTTCTCTGGGAGATTTCAGCTGTGCTGACCATAAGATGTAGTCTTCACTGTAATCATGAAATGTAATAGCCCTTCAATGCACTTCCTCTGTTCAACTGAATTCATATAAATGGATTGTTTTTACAAGTCTGGTAAAGTGGACCAAAAGTACACAACGGCAGCACTATTTCAAAATGCCAAATGCCCTAATAATATTAAAAGTACTGTTACTTAAGTCAAGGTCATTTTGCTAGTTTAAAGAAACAAGTACTCGTGTGAAATGCTCTACAGACACTAGTAAATTAGTTAAGAGCTGCTGAAATAACTCTATTTGTTGCACATAGGTCAACAGAGTAGTCACTTATCTCAGGAGTTGCAGAGATAATTGCCTTGTCTTACTGGTTGGCAGGTCTAAACATGTCTCTAAAAATGTCAATATAAATTTTCAATGATGTGTCCCACTGGTAAAGCCTTATAACAGCCAAACCTAACCAAGTACTTTCGTTGCCTAAATCTAACCACAACTTAAACCAAGTGTTATGCACATCACTGTAGAGACGGCTATGCTGTAGAGATATTAACGGATGCTTCTCATAGTCACACCAAAGGTTGCTTTCCGCATCAGTATCACACCTTGAAGACATGCGAAAGCATTTGACAACCTGAGATGAGAACACATTGGTGTTTCACCATTGCTACTGGTTGATCCAGTTTTGCAGACTGTGATACCTGTCTATCCTAAGTTGAACCGCCATCACCCAAAATATATGTCTCAGTCTACAGTTAAAGCATGTTACATGCATATCAGTGTTATATGCAGTCCATTGGCTCAATGAATGGTCATAAATATCCAAGGCAGGTTATCATGTGAAAATAATCTAAACAACTGTAACTCTTTAACACCATACTACAAATTGTTATAGAGAAATCTCATTGCAATGTGGGTTACTCTAGTTGCTGAAATACTATAGCTATATATATCTTTTATCTTTAAATGTTCTATGTGCACATCTTCTATGTGCACAGATGATGTCCAATGCTCAGCTGGGGCTTAGTTAAGCAAAATACGTCCATGTTCGTAAATTCCCAGACGCTCCGTACATCAGATAACCCTGAATTTTAGCACACCAGCAGCAAAAGCAGCATTCTGTTTGGAGCGCTGCTTTAAGTGTGATGTCAGATAATGAGAAGATTAATCATCTGCTGGAAAGAGCAAGCCCACTGCGCCTGTCTCTGGAGGAAGTGGAGCTGCAGTGGTCTATAAAGAGAACGCCGGAGTCTACAGGGGGCTCTGCACTCTCTGTACTCGCACTGTGTATGTGGCTGGAGACTGGGAAGGAGATACTTCTCCATCCAGGCCATGCAACAAAAGAGGCCTGAGACCCGGCCACCACTCAAAAGGAGTGTTGAGCGAAACCAATATCATTACTGGCAATGCAAGAGTATGTGCGTTGAAAAGGCCAGCCAGTGAATGGAGCCCGATGGGTTTTCACCGAGGTCAAGAGGGGCAACACTGTAACTACGCTGGCAGACTGCAGATGGTGGCGTCTCTTTGTTTTAGCCAGACTCTCGTAACATTGTGTGAATGAGGGTTCTCTTTTCTACATAGCTGTTCACTTACATGAATACCTGGCTGGGAAGAGGCTTGTTTGAAAGCGGTCTATTTAGAGTGCTTATATTCCCACGTTAAGTGTTGAACAACTTTGGAACAATGTGTCAAAGAGGGACAATGAAAAAATGTTGGATTACAAACAATAAAATATGTCTGTCTTAAAAGGAATTCCAGAGGTAGTTGGCATGCTGGTTTGGTAAACATTGTGTTAATACTATCAAAAACTAACTTACTAATTAAAAAAGATAATACCGGGTTAAAAACAGATTAACAACATAATACAACATAATATGATGATTCCATGTCACTTTAATGAGAGGAATTTGATTTAACCAGGCCACAGATCTGGGGTTGTGAGCAGCTGTTTGCCTAGGATTAAGAAACACCAACCAATCACAGCTTCATAAGTAAAAAAATGAAGATTCATTCTTATACATCACAAGAAAAACAGCAACATTAAAATGGCCACAACAGTTAATCAGACTGACACAGCTGTGCAGGTTGTTGCAAGTTACATACATACAGAAATACATCTTAAAATCAGTATTTGCCTTAAATGTGTAATTTGTTAAACGACCCACCAGCTAAGCTTTGGCCCCCTAAAAAGTTAATCTGGTCATGCAATTTATTTTTAAAAGCTTTTTTTTCTCATTCTGGAGGATGAACAGAATGTTTACAAGTGTGTGCATAAAGAAGATCTAATTAAAGTCAATTAAGGCAGCTTTGATCAGTTTTTTTGGGGGGCCACTTGGGGGAAAAACTCCATAACTACCCTAATAAAACTGATATGGCTAACATGTTAGCAAACTGTTGCATATTTACACATCCAGAGAGACATGAGGGCATTTTAGCATGAATTTCTGACTGTCTGACTTTAAAACTACTAAAGCAACATTCAGAGTATTTATGTAGCAGCAAACCAATATTTGCTGTGTAAAGATTTAGTGTAGCAATGGTGTCCTGAGCATGGAAAGACATTGCGCTACCTCTGTGTGTGTTGTATGCTGAGCTTCTCTGTTTTTTGTTTGTAGTTAGTCAGTCTGGCCAACAGTGCATGTTGCATGTGTGTGTCCCACTTGCTAGCTCATCATCGCTGCTTTGCTCTGCGCTCATGGTGGCTCATTTGGTGCTGATGTCTGTACATTGTCTACACTACACAGGTTTCCATTAACCCTCAAATTGCACAAATTGAGATAGTGCAATTTTATTTTCTTTTTATTTCAAACCTGCTAATGTTTTGAACATCTATCACCATGCTTCTTAGAAAGTTTTCGTGAGACGGGATGTTGCAAAACATTGCAAGAGAACTTACATGATACGACTCAATGGAAATGCAGTTTTGCACAAATCTTTAATGGAAAGCCCACCTAGTGACCCCTTTAGAGATCAAACAAGACAAAGTGCTTATGGGGGGCATTGCCAGCCATATTTAGTGACTCATAGTCACTGAGTAACTCCTGACTCCTCACCCTGATTTGAGGAGCAGCCCTCACGCCTCAGACTGTCAACCCTAACGATCGCACAGTCGCTGTTCTATTACTGCACTCAAACAAACAGGTTACAATGGCAAATGCACTGTGAGTCACACAAAGTCTCTGGCAGTGGCACAGACAGAACTTTCTTTTGAAATGAAGATCAAAGCTGCGTCGGCAGCGTCGGGGCCTGGCGGTGCACAGAATATTCATGAATGCGAGACATCTGTCAGCTACTAGACAGCGTCGCGGGCGGGGAGGGAGGGAGGTGACATTTGTTTCCCAACAATGAGGGATGGGCTTCAAATAGGGAAGTAAGTAAACACCCCAAGAGGAAATGCATGGGTGCTTTAAGTTTGCTCACAGGGTGTTTTGTCTTATCACGAGTTGAAAACAAAAAAGGGACTGCAAGGCTTCCGTGTTCTGGCTCCTATGTGTTTGTATGAATCATGACAGTTTTGCATAATACCTATTTCACCATGTGATTCTATCATTATTTATATGACCTCTTTTTTTTCTGAAATGCTCATCTCCCTGAGTCTGCAGAATGCCGTCCTTCCTCTAGGCACTGTGAGTTAAATTTAAAGTCACAAGCAATGTCATCACAGATTTAATTTTCATATTAATAAAGACCTTTTGCATGGCGTCCTCAGCTGTGCCTCGCTTTATAGCCTGGAATGGAGGGCTGAACGTCGGAGGGAGGGGAAGTGGAAATAACAACAAGGATCACACGCTCCGGTTACCATGGTACTTTGGTCCGAGGTTCCAGGGCTGTAATTTATAGTGGAGGGTGGTCACAGGCAGCAGTGATGCTACAAAGTGAAACATGCACCTGCTGAGAGGCTGGTAGTCTGAGGATGCCAGGGGGTCTGGCGAGGTCACATCTGGAGCAGTGTGACATCCAGCAGTGGCCAGTCTATTCCAAACACCTGTGATGGTGTGAAAAGATAAATGTCAGCAAAGTGGAACTGTATTATATTTTATTTTATTCAAGTTTTGGGGTTTATAGAAGCCAGTGTGGTATTTCTTAATCTTCTGGAAGCATGAGCTGGTTGTCAGTGATCATTATGTGACTCTTTACCCAAGGCTGAAATGTAGAAAACACCATATCTATACCCAGTTTCTCAGAGAGCAGAATTAGTTTTAACTGCACTTTTCTAGGACGTGTAAAATTTGAAAAAAAAGGATGCCTATTAAAATGGTCAAGTGAAAGCAACTCCAATATCACTATTATTTTAAAGCTGCATTTACAGACAGATCAAATAATATTGTGTGCACAAGTTAGCTTTTAGTGACAAAAAAAGAGCAATTCATTATTCCTAACACTTCATAATTCTTTGCAGGGATGACATTTTTCTGTGGAATTAAGTGTCACCTTGTTTCCCCTTTCAAAAAGCCTTTGGGATTTTTCCATTGTATTTTGAATCATTGTGGAAAATTAGTAGTGTGGCAAATAACTGTTTAGAATAATTACGCATTTTGTTCAGCAAGATAATCTTCACAAATAAACACCACTTTTGGACACATCCTTTAACTTCAGTTGCCAGAATTTTTTTTTTTTTTTCTTTTCATGTAAAAAACAAATACACCGTCCTGCTGCCACAAAGACTCCAAATTTGGAACACCAAATGTGGATTAATCCACCACTGAAAATAGTTCCCAAAAATGCACTATTTCCTCCTGTTAGAGTAGTGTTTGCCAAAAACGGCAATGACCTGCTGTTTTAAGAAATGCTTGAGCACATAAAAAAAAGAAATACATTTGTGAATTGGTTTAAAGAAGTACATCTTCACTTTGAACCAATGGGCTTTAAGCTAGGGACGTCAGAAAGTATTGAGAGACAGGCAAACAGACTGTTGCTTCTTTTCATGGAATTTAACTGTAGGAAATGCTGAATAATACCAGCCTCATCCTTTAATATGTAGATTATTTTTCAGCAGAAAATTAATTAATTAATAGATCAAACTGCCACTTGGAATAAAGCTCCTCACATTGTGCCACATGGCAGAGCCTAACTCAGCTGCGGGATGTTCTGTCTGTTCCTCTCTTGTCGCATGAACCCTCTGTGTTGTTTTGCAGTTGTTGACGTGCGCCTTTGACGTTGTTTCACGTTTCCTGTCAGGGTAATTGATGGTGACGGTGTCAAGAGACTTGAGACCAAACAAAATCATATCACAGCCAAATAGTAGTTGCCAAACTGCCTTGTCATGGTTTGAATATTTCATAGACGTATACACACAGCGTGACACAGGGGTACACAATACTCCTGTTACTTCTCCACAAGTTAATTAGTCTCACTGAGCAATTAGAATTTCTGATTAGGTAAACAATAAGCATGAAATGAGTTTCCCAAAACCTTTGCATCCCCAACATATGTGTCTCCGCTGAGAAGAAACAGGATGAATTGTTTATGCCTTGCATCCATATAAAGGCCTCAAGTGGGTCATGTTTAGCTTCCTCAGCCAGTATAAGCAAACACTGTTCATACTGATGTAGTGAAAGAAGTGCAGGGGCGATGATGAGGAGAGATGCAATCAGCTCTGCACTCATGGCAGGATGGCTTCATTTAAACGCAATCCAACAAAGCACAGAGGCTAATTACCACATTCACTCATGCATCCGTCTACTTAGACAACAACTCTACTGCTAAGTGGTCATTGCAGTTCATCGGTACTGTATTACACAAAGACTGTGACTTTTTTTTTTCTTCATTCAAATAAAACATACAGCAACCACAAGGCACTTTTATTTTTGTTTTGATTTTGGTGGCCCCTGTGGACAAATGTGGTAGTGTTTCCTGGAGTGAAGACTATATTGTCCATGAACACTACCGCCATATATAGTAAAAATATTGATCTGACTAGTGCTTGCACTTGTTTGGGGAGCAAGTAAAAGAAAGACACATATTCTTAACTTAAAAACTATTTTTAATACTGCATTTCTTTATCTATTGCGTTTATTTTTCAGGTACATACTTGTAGGTTGGGTTGCAAATATATGTGTACGTGTTGTACATGTATGTGTACATGCTTTAACACTCAAAAAAACACTTTATTTTCCTTATACTGTCTGTACTGGAATATCTGCATTCACCCTCTGTCTGAAATGCTCCATTTTAGTGCCTGTCTCTTTAAATTCCCCTCCCGAAAAAGCCCAGTCTGCTCTGATTGGTTAATGGGACATATTTCATCGAGGAGAAATCAACATCTGCAACTGATATTACATGTTTCCTTGACATTAGCATGTAGCTACATGTAGCAGTGTACTTACAGACCTGGAATGACTATAAGTTAGTACAACATCACTTTCTGCTATGAAAAATTGAACAACTAAACCTTCTCAACCAAAATCTTCACAACCGCAGATGTTCCAGCAGGAATATGATCCAAAATCAGGGAGACATTGACAGACACTGACAACCAGTATCATATGTTTCCTGTGATTAGTTTTGCAGGTATTAATTCCTAATCCCCCCCCCAGATGTCCACACCTTCACATTTATCTAATTATAGTTTAACATGTTGGTTTAATGTCTGAATATAAGCACTTAAGCATGTAGTTACATGTAGCAGTGCAGGCTATGTAATGTACAATGTTTCCATTTTAGAGTAAACATAAAGAAATGGGTTATTTAAAACAGTTTGGAGCCGGAGGTTTTTTCTCACATGGATCACTTTTACATACATTCACCTCATTATTTGAAACTTTGGCCGCATTTAATATGAACATCTGACACTGTAACATTATATTTATGACAGAAAATAAGGAAAAGCATAATAGCTCCGGTTTTTGCAGGATTCATAGTAATGAGGCAATGTATATATGTGTAACTCTGCAAGTTTAATAACTGCTCAATGGTGAAACAAAGTAAACTTTGTTTTAGTACTGTTCATCCACTTTTAGGTGACATGTTAAACTACAACTAGTAGATTTGGGTTCTCAGTCAGTATATTTACATAATGTTAGAAAAACTTGAATTATTGTGTTAGTCTGACTAAAACGAGACTTTCAATAAAACACATGTAAATATGTTAGTCTGACTGACATTGTACCGTTGGATTTTCAAAGTCAGACTAACACATCTCGAAAATGCAGCTGGGGGCTGATTTACTCCACCATGCATACGCCTCAACCAGGCCTGCATACTGTGCATGCTCCATAGTCCCCACACCATGTTTTCACCGAGAAGTCAAACATCATGTATTTTTAGAGGAAAGCAGTGAAAAACAAATGAAGGAGAAGGGACTGAAACAAAATGAGACTAAGGTATCAACATGTAAAGTAAAGCACAGAGTACATACAAAATGTACAGCGCCGAAAAATTACCCACGTTTTCACCATTTGACATGCCACCTGTTTGCTGCTTGCTAACTCTTTTGGTATGACAGGTCAACTGGGAGAAGGTTCAATAACAACTAGCTGAATGGAGGCATACATGCACCTTCTATTACAGAGTTGGACATACTTCTGTCAATAAATCAATTCTCCCCCTGTGCACATACTGGGACAAAGAGAGCCGTCCAGTGAAACGGCCTTATCAAGCTATAGCCGTAGCTAAACTTAACTGTGCATGTATTGAGTTATAGTAATTCTGCTCATAAAGTTTAGATTATCAACATTTCCCTGTAATGTTATGTTTCATTATAATAAGATATGGCGAGGTAGCAAGGCCAACATAAAATATTATGTTATGAGCCAGTTGTATTAAAGTCATGACCACTGTCACCTCGTGATGTATTTCATGAAGGTATACATGTTGCATAGCTGTGTAAGACGAATAGGACCAATTCAGGATTGGTTGTAAATCCTTTCAAATCCCACAATTCTTTACATCTTTTGAATGACAAACCAAGGTTTACTCATGTTTTTGTCCCTGCTCTGTCGCTGTATGTTTAAGCTCTTTTTTTTTATTGTTTTGTTCTTTGGTCAATTCTTTTCTTTTTCTCTTTGCTGATCCTGCCCAAGTATAAGCCATGACCCTAACATATAACATTTACAAAATGATATAAAACAATTTCCTCCTGCTTCTGTTTACCTGGCTAATGTACGACTCACTGGGGAAGTTTGCCAGGGAAAAATTTAACATAGACTCTTCCGGTCTGTGTTGGGAATCGGAGCATAGACATATAGTATATGGGAATAACTTTAGAGAAATAGCCAATCTTCCTGATAAAGGTCTTCTTTGCATATAAAAGTCATTTAAAAGCATTGGTTTTAAACTGAGACTGTTTCATAACCCGTTCAAAATAAAACGTTGTAGCTGCTTTAATATTTAGTGCAAAGACCTAGAAAAAAACTGCAGTTTAGAAAAACAAATGTTTGTTGCCTTTAGGAACTAGGTCGGAGTTTACACATTGTTCCCTGACAGAATATAAATTACGATAAGACTAAGATTTTACAACCACAGTATCAGCTCTGGTAAATTTAGGCACAATGATGCTTGGAATTAAATGATAACATCAGAGTGCCACCATGTTAACATACTTTGAGGTATAATGTTAACCAGTTATTTGCATATTAGGACTAAAAACAAAGTACAGCTGAAGCTTGATGGGACTGTGATTAGTTTTTCATGTGTTAAGTCTTAACCTCCCCTCAGACATCCATCTCTTCACATTTATCTAATGACAGTTTCACATGTTGGTGTCATGTCTGAATAAAAGCACTTTAATGTAAAAGTCACTGTGGCAATCTTAGCAGGTTGAACCCTGGTAACATTTCTGTATCACTTTCAACACGGCATAAGTTGAAATTGAATGCCATCAGATTAGCATAAAGGCAACAGCAGCACAGGGTAAATGATGCAAGGAAAGTGAGAGCTTAATGCATGCTTTCTACTGCCTTCCAAGATCACTGTAATACATTTTTTTTTTCCTTATCTCAATCGTTTCTTATGCACAAATACGTTTATTAAACTAGGAAATGCTGTAAAGAGCCAGTTTTAAGGCACTGATGAGATAACAGCTATTTTCCCTTGAGGCAAAAGAGGTTAGATATACCTATAACAAACAGTGTCTTGAAGTATTTTTCAACATTAACTCTCGCCAACTGAGTTATTTATCCAACTAGATTAATGAATTAATGCAATATCTCAGAAAATATGAGTTAATGGGGGACAGAATTCAGATTTTATGACACTCCATCCACCAGCTGTTGAGACAATTCACTTAAATCCATGAAAGTCAGCCACAAATGTCTATATAAAATTTTGTTCCAATCCATGCTGATATTTTTTGAATAAATGAAAACGTCAAGGGATCAACAAAGCCATGCCTTAGGTAGACTGCATTTGGTAGAATGCATCCTCTTGGGACCATGACTGACCAAACTAAATTTGATTCAGTAGTTGTATGGTGACATTTCAGACATTTCAGTCTGCACCTTAGTGGTCCACCACATGCTGAAAAATGTTATGCATGAGAAAACTTCATGGAGTGTCCAAGAGAAAAGGGTTCATCCTCTGGTAAGCATTCATATAGTCAATGTATTCTCATAAGCCTCATTTCCACTGCACAAAAACCCGCTAACACCGACTAACATCTTGCTTTTTAATGCCATGGAAATGCGCACAATCAGCAATAACACCGGAGTCAAATGACTCTGCAGTAGAAACAGGTTTTTATCACCTCTGGCTCCAATGTTTTTTTTATTATATCTTATGAATTAGCGCCCCTATCAGTTGGGTACAGTTTAGGAAAAGAATAATGGCTGGCGGTTAATGTAATGATGTGATGTTACAGACCCACATAATTAAAATAACCTTACCATTTTCTGTTTCCCAAGAACCTGTACTCCTGGGTGAAAGTCCTGCTTTTGTTTGACCCATCCATCACCCTAACCTTTTTTGCTACATTAACTTTCTCAGTGTTTATATAACATAACCTGACTTCCTCTTTTCTCCTGTCATATACAAGAGGATGGCCTGCAAGTTCATAACTCGCATAACTTCATATCCCAACCCCCCCCCCCCCCCCAATATCTCAATAATGAACATCTAAATGCCAGGCTACTTTTAAAATGAAGAGTAATGTTTTTCTTTTTTCTTTCTTTTTTCTTTTAATTGGCAATGTAATTATGAACTAATAATACATTATTAGTTATTGGATTTCTTTGTAAGAGATGTGCAATATTGAACAAAAAGGTTCAGTTGGATGTATTTATATTAAAATTACTCTGTCATCTGGTTGACAGTTTGAGAAAAGCTTACTGCCCAAATACATTGCAATGCTAAGGGAGTAATACAGCTATATAAGCTGTCCCATATACAAACATATCCAATATCCAAACATAAATACCTGTCCATCTGGACAACACAAAGGCCTTCTATAAGAAGAGCATGAGCTGGCTCCACTTCTTGTTGAGGCTCAGGGGCTTCAACATCTGCAACTGCATGCTGCAGGTGTTCTGCCAGTCTGTGGTGGCCAATGCTTTATTTTATTTTGTTGTGTGCTAAGAATGAGCCTGAAGCTTTTTGTAAACTAACAGGAGACAACTAACAGGAGACAACGTGGCACGGACCCCTGTTGACGATACATGAGCCACAAGCATGCACAGAGGCAATTATGCTCAACAGGATGTCCGTTTCAAAATGTTCCGAAACATAGGCTGCCTACGAAAAAAACAAAAAAAACCTCTTGAGATATACACATCCTACAAACCTTTATTTAATGAAATAAGTCCCACTGAGATCAAGATCCCATTTTCAAGAGACACGTGAGTACATAATAAAGATGTAAAACAATTTTAAATGCACAATATCAATCACTGTAAATAAAATAATATAAAACAATTTTAAAAATCATAAATTATATTAAAGCAATATAATACAATAATGAGTCTACTGACTGTTAAAACACTCGGAGTTAAAATCGATCAGGATTTTGACTAGATTATTTAATTGACCCATCAGATCCACAGTATCAAACTTCAAGGTACACTGCAATCCGTTTTATGTGTAAGGTGCAAAGAATCTAATAGCACTTTTTCAGTGTTAGTTCTAGGAACCTGCAGCACTAACAAGTCCTGTGAGTGTGTGTTATGTGTTCCACCTCTCCAGCCAGTAAGCAAGAAGTCAGAGATTCTCACCTGATGGATGATACCAGAAAAGTAGGCTGCTTGGCAACAGTAATAAACAAAAACATAATGAATGCAAAAATTGCATGTTAGTATTTATTGTATGTAATTATAGTTCTACCTTAACAACTCACTTGAGATTATTTTGTAACACTTTTGTCCCCTTGGGTTGCCATTCTTTCTTTGAGGCTGTGTTAACTTTTACATTGACCTTTCGTGTTCTTTTACACCCTTGGCAAGCTTTCTCCAGTGTAGTGGGTTATTTCATTCCAAGAATTCAGGGCCATTGTGCTGTCCCAGAGGTCTCTCAATGTAGAGTTGTAGAGATGTCTTCACAGGCAAACCTGCTTAACCAGTCTTCCCTCCAAAGTGGACGCCTAGTTACAAAATTTCAGAGGTGCACTACTCACCATAACAACTTTTGAAGCCTTTGTGCTCAATGCCAGAAAATGTGAGAACACAATTTTGTGGTTTGCTCGCCTTGGTCCAGGGACAACCTGACTTCAGGGTAAACTGGCAGGCTGCTGAGGCCTTACTGGATGCTAATTTGCAATTCTTAGTATAGCAAAGGTATGATCCACCCTACTCAACAAAGACAACAAATGTTGGCCAGTCATAGGGAGAGTAGGCTGTCCTAGGAAACACATTTTGCATGCTGGAGTCACTAACTTACTTACAATGTTTCTGTAACTTTTGGCAAATTTCAGGACATCTTTTTAATATTTCTATCCGTTCTGCACACCTTACAGCAATGTTCACACTCGTATGCACACACACACTGAAGGGCATTCTTTCTTACTTCTTACTTTCGAACTCGGCACTTGTATTTGACACTTGTTTTAGCGCTATGTTTGCATCATGTAGTTCATTCTGTTACTGCTGCTGTGACATGCAAATGTATTCCTCTGTTCTGGAAGATTTTGTTCTTTAAAATTTCATATGCAAAGCACACATTTGAGTACAATCTGAAATTCAAAACTCTCCAAAGTTATCTCTCCGATATCCTGCAGTGATGATATTGAATCCAGTTCTCTTTTGATTCAGATTATGCATGGCTCTTTTGCACAGAAACTGTTGTGACTTAAAAGTGGTTAACCAACTCCAACCCTACCCTAATGATGGATTAATGAATGAAAAACCATCGTACCCCATGGACTGAATGAAATCTGAATAAAATAATCATGAATAATTAAAATCTCCACCTGAATCACATCCACACCAAAGTGGAACGTAACCACAAAAATGTTCTCATTTGTCATGTCTAAAAATTAAGATCTACGGGACAAAATAAAAGTTAGATCTACTGGATAAAACAATGTTTAAAAAGTAGAGTTTACTAGATAAAAACATGTTTCAAAAGCGAAATGTATGGGGTGTTGGTGGCTTGCTGGATAAAGCAGGCGCCCCCTTTGCTGCATGTTGTCCTCTCTCTCTCCCCCTTTCACACTATTAATCTGTACTATCCAACATACTGTAGGCTAAAATGCCAAAAAATAATCTTAAATAAAATAAAAATAAAAATCGTAAAAATAAAAAACGTAAAGGTTACTGGATAAAATTGTAAATTCAAAAGTTAAATCTACAGGATAAAATCAGAATTAAAACATCTAATGAACGGTGGAAAAAAAAATCATTATAAACAGTACATGCACTAGATTTAGACCATGGGAGAGAAAATCATGTTCGGATCGGTAAATATGCACAAAGACAGCTAGGCGGTATGTTTTTCTCTCTTCTCTGATTTTATTTTTGTTGCATGTGAATGTATTTTCTTTGATTGTTTTGTTGTTTGTTGCACATGGTTTTGTTTGCATTTGGAGCACTTATTTTGTGGCACTTAACTGACTTTGGCTCATCGGGTGCAAAACCAAACCTAAAGAATTATAGCTACTAAGTCTACACTGACTCACCATCTCCCGAAGACCCAAGGGTTGTGGATGGCCAGGTAGTCGAGGCCCAGTCTACCATTGATGGTACCAAGAAACATACACTGAAGGACAATTGTTTAAACAATAAAAAGGCTACATGCCTGTGCCTTCTGCTTGGCCAATAAAAGTCAGACACACATAACCCTAACCCGTGAGGCTGGAACTATAGAAAGACTCTTTTATGTACTTGGTTGCAAAAACTAATAGCAAGATCCTCTGTCTGTGAGCACTCTCCAGTCTAATTAACACTGAACTGCACACAGGAAGCTGGTGTCACAGTGCATCCACCTTCTCCCACCCACCCCCTTAACTCCCATTCAAACACTGGACAACGCAGCGTGAATTCTAACAAGAAGAAGAAAGCTGTCTCTTTAATGCCACGGCAGCGCTTTCCTCTGGCGTTCCTGCGTTCTTATTTCCTTATTGGACTGATGTATATGCATGAGGAGGCGCTGCATCAACCTCAGTGGCAAAATTACCCATAGAGGACTAAGGTCTGATATGACAGGTCACCCATCACATTTGTATTCATGAGCAGTTAAATGAATGAATTGATGAATAAATGCATGACAAGAATCCGCTAAATTGTTGCGTAAATGTCAGAGGATGCGTGATCCACCGGAGCTTTGTGATTTCAATTCACGAGAGAGGCCAAGCTGGCTGATTGGCTGCAGAACGGCTTGAATGGAAAACAACTATGTCTTCAATGGAAAAAAAATGCACCAAGCTTCCTACTGTGATGAAGATATTATTAGTTGGTTTTGAAACGTGCATGTTGAATGTAAAGAGCGTGAAAGGGCCCGTTGGAGTGGACTTCAGAGGGATCCGACTGTCTGGAGAGCAACGTGATATTGTACACAGACTATGCTGTTATTCAGTGTGTTATCTCCCTATTTAGTCCTTTGTGTCTGCGAGGACAGAGACATAAGGGCTGTGTGGAACATCCAAAAGCAATCTGTTTTAACAAGATGGCTCAGTTTGTATACACGCTTATCACCAAGCCAGGCAGCAGGACCAGGGTTTGACTGTTATTATTCATGATACAAGATGCCTTTGATCTGGGCTCTGGTGCTGCGCACAACCCTGCAAAACCTTCTTGCAGCAGTTCTTTTTCTTGCAGAAATACATCACGGGCACCCATGTTGTCAAGGCCACCTGTGCTGTGTCGACGTCCAACCAAATGTCGTTCCTTTTTCAGAGGCAAAAATCATTTTCAAAGTGATTGTTGACAGTTTTCAATATGTGGAGGAAGAAAAAAAGTGTTTTTCTGCATACATTAGATATGCGCCTTAAGCCTCCAAGGGTCTGAGTAAGTGGGTCGGCTACATGATTGATTGACAGCTGACCTGGCAAAAGCATACAGACACAATTTAAACAAACGTATACTGATAACTGTAGCCTAGGAGCTAATTAAGGACACAGAGCGCTGGTAGCAGTGGTATTGAATAATAAGCTCACACATAATTCCCCTATTATGAAACCGGTTCCTTGGAATTTTAAACCATACACAATCAAACACTGCACATCCTTTAAATTAATGAAATTGATTGTAATTTACATAAGCAGCTTGTTTAGATTGTACGGCATTCATGAGCTGTTTGAGCTGTTTAGTGGGAAAAACTGTTTATGTGTTTTTTATTCTGTAAGAAAAAAAGAACAAAATTATTATATATATATATATATATATATATATATATATATATATATATATATATATATATATATATATATATATATATATATATATATATATATATATAAAGAAAAAAAGAAAAAATATATATAATTTTTTTTTTTTTTTTTTTCTAGAGTATATCAGAACAAAATCAGCCATAATCTGACAGCTGGCAAAACTGGCATATATATATATATATATATATATTATATATATATATATATATATATATATATATATATTTTTCTTTGCACCTGCAATAATTGCGATTGCAACTGGCAATTCAAACTATGCAACTATCCAATAGAATAATCTCCCATTTTTAAGTAAATTGCTGTGCCTACTTGGTCAAAAAAAAAAACAAGTCGGATTGTCAGTGATATCATTAATGAATTATAAAGACTCATATAATTGAAGTGTTAAACCTGTCTTGAGAAATATCTGCAAGTAAATGATCATCAAGAGATTATTGATTGAGCACACCTGAGCTTAAGCGTGCAGTATATAAGGAGTGAAGAAGCCAAACATTTGGAGTCAGTGGGTCGGTGTGGGTGCTGTGTGTTGTGGGAGGCTGGTGAACTTTTTGTGTTTAAAGATTCACTGATTTAACTGTTAAATTTAGTGTTGCTTTGTCTCCTCCTGAGGAAAGACTTTTGCTTATACTCCCATTTCCACTTGCCTATTTTAACTTTATGCCCAGTTTTATTTATATTGCTACTCCCCTCATCCCCTGAGCCTGATCAGGGAACATAACACAGATTCATAAAATAAAACCTTCCCAAACCACGGAGATGATTAAAACAGTTTTTCAAACCGATTAATACCTGGACAGGATGAGTCATCATGAAGCAAAAACTTTTAAAATCCAAGTTTCTCCCTGTTGGGTATTTTATTTCTTAACGCTTTGACACCTGGGCAAATGGGCTTGATTTCTTTAAAAAACATGGGAAGAGGGGGACGAGCCACTTAAAACAATGGCCCCAAAATGGCAAGAAAAAAGGGAAAAGTTACAAGAAAAGTACCCAACATAAGTTTTTGGAAAAAAGTAAAACACAAAAACTGCCCGCTCAGTTTAAGAGCATGTATTGCCAAGTTAAAAGAGATTTTTTGAAAGAAATCAAACTAATTTCCGCAGGTTTCAGAGTTTTAAATGCCTTTAAAGGCATCTAAATGCGGCACAAGAAAACTGATGTCAATCCAGGTGTTAAAAAGAGCAAAAAACAAATATATATATACATATACTGTATATATACGGTGGGGCAAAAAAAAAGTATTTGGCAGCCACGATTGTGCAAGTTGTCCCACTTAAAAAGATGAGAGAGGTCTGTAATTTTCATCATAAGTACACTTCAACTGTTTGAAAAAAGAAAAACATCCAGGAAATCACATTGTATGATATATATATATATATATATATATATATATATATATCTGTTCAGTAATAGATCCAAGTATCAAGCATGGTATTTTTCTTAAGTACTTGACACTGAGCTGGCTACCTCCCTACATCTCTTTGAAAGTGAATTAACCTTCTTGGTTCAGCTGTTGTTTGTTTCGTTTTGGCTACAGTAAAATGTCAGATGATTAGCGATTGTTCTGGTGTCATTATACATCGTGAACTATGAAAATAAAAGTGACAAATACATGATTTGATTGCAGTTTCATTATCAGAGTTGAGCTCTGGAAACTTGTCTGAAACAGCTCCTGGAAATTTTAGGAGGAATTGCTAAAAAATGAGTCAAAGTCCTGATATCAGGATCCTCCTATTGGAGGAGGGACTGAAGACTGGAATGTCCACAGTCTGATAAAAGTGTCTGCTGTTGTATAGCATCCTCCCACGTCCTCTAATTGGTCATGGCAGACAGGCCGGGCTGTGTGTGTGTGTGTGCGTGTGTGTGTGTGTGTGTGTGTGTGTGGATTTACATAGCTCTTCAATCAATAGCAATTACAAAGACACATAGCTGATTGCTGACCTCAGTTGCTGGCAGAGTGCGTGTCGATGTGTGTCATGTTTTCTCTCGGGGTCAACACGCCATCACGGTTTGTTTGGCGCGGGCTTGAGTGGCACCGGAATCAGTGATAAAGGTAGAGCTTGTCTCAGCAGTTCGACAGAGCTTTGCAGATTAGCATCAGATGGGGATGAAAAATTCATTCAAACAGCTCCTCAGCACACATTGTGTTTAGTAAACAGGGAGAGCGGACAGCGCTGTGGTGGTGATGCTGTGCTACGCTGCACCGTGCAGATGCTCATTTGTTGAAATAAAGCAGATTAGTCCATTAGCAAGGCTGGCAACATGCACGCAGACTGCCAGGGCAGCAGAAACAGTGGGGAACCTCAAACGGCTGGATCAATCACATGGAATTACAGTGATGATCAGCAGGATTGTGATATCAATACATGTCCATTACGCTACAGTCCAAAGCAGATTGATACACAATAATTAGCCAATAGTGAGTTAATGGAGGCTGGAAAACACCACAGGATAGTTTCTTGCGTGTTAAATGAGGCCTGTGGTATTTGGCTAAAGTGAAATTCCAGGTTCAGTTTAACCCTTTAACACCTTGATCGCCATAATTTTTGGTGCATTCAAATTCCTTTTAAAAGGAAAACCTTGAAAACTGCCAAATTGGTTTGATTTCTTTTAAAAATATGAGATAAAAATAAGCAACTTGGCAAAAAATGGCCAGCAAACTGAAAAAAAAGTGAAAGGTGATAAAGAAATTATCTGAAAATTAGTACAGTTGGATTATTGGATATGATCAAACAACAGGGGAAATGTCCAGAAAGCTATATTTATATATTTAAAATTATCAAATGTTACATTTTTATTATTTATTTATTTATTTGAATATTTTTCATTTATTTTGCTATTATTTTCTAACATTTAAATGATTTCTGGGATATTTCTTGTTAAGCCAGTTTACTCAGGTTTCAAAGGGTTAAAGGTACAGTGGAGAATTTTCATGTAAGCACATTTATATTTAACGTTTTACATTAAAACTTTGCATCCCTAAAGCTTGGTCAACAAATCTTCCAAATGCATCTCCTTCCTTATAAAACAGAGAGAGAGAGAGTTCTAAAAAACAACAGCAAGGAAAAAGTGCTTAAAATAAAAATTAAAAAATACTGTAAAATAATTAATAATTTAATTTTAATTTGTAATTATGATTATTAAAAATATTTTTTCTCTATTTTTTTTCTTTTCCCCCTATATTTTCCCCATCTTTGAAAAAATAAATAAATTCTACATCTACTACTACTATCTTGTACTCTGTGGAACAATTTTATTTCTTTTGACAAAAGATATACCAATTTGAATATTTGTGAACACACAGCAGCACAAGAAAAAATGACTCCAGGTTTTAAAGGGTTAATATATTTATCAGTAAATGTAAATGTAATGTAAATGTAGTAAATGATATATTATCTAATCAATAATACCTGTGTGGTGTTCTGCTGTACTGAAAGACAAAATACGTGATTGCAGAGGCGTTCACCTGCAAAGATTTAACAGCTGATCTGTTCCATCAGACTCTTTACCTGATAGTTGCAGTAAAGGGATTTTTCCTCCCCTTTAAACTCAAAGGCAGATATGGCCTAGAGATGAGAACAAATAATTTTCAGCTGTTAAATACATTTAAAAAAAGTGCAAAGAATATAAAAATTTCATTGTGGCTTTTACGGGCTGTTTTTATGTAGCTGTGGTCAGGGAGGAGCCTCCATCATTTGGCGCGTGGATGACATTTACTGGTCGATAGCTGATCTTAATAAAAGTCCCGTATTGACAAACCAATTTATCAGCCTGGATCACATAAGCTACAGCATGCCAGCTGTTTTTCGGTGTGTATCGTCTCTGGCTTTTGTTGTAAAAGCCTGTACACTCATGGTAAATACTGCAGCTCAGACCTCACACAGCAGCCTCAGTTGTGGTCAGTCACTGTATGTGTGTGTGTGTGTGTGTGTGTGTGTGTGTGTGTGTGTGTGTGTTGCAGTAGCACACTGTTAAGCCCTGGAGAGACACACAACCTGCTCTGCATCAGTCCCAGCCCCCCTCAGCTGTCTCTCTTCAGCCTTAGTGGACATGGCAGCCTGCTCACAAGCATTTTCCTCCATGGGGACATTTACCCCCCACACACACATACACAAATTCACACAATTCCTGACAGCACTCTCCCCCGCCCAGGCTCCGATCAAAGGCATCCACAGAGTAAATAAACATATCAAAATGGCCAACAAAAGAGGCGGTAACTGCTGTGGAATATTAAAAAAAAAGACTTCAGGAACAACAAAGTGGGGGCTCTTGGCTATCGGATCACAGGCAGGAGGAATCTGATGGTGTGAAGATGTGAAGGTAAACATGCAGGGAGAGGCTTCTGTACTGTAGGCCGCCAACAATGTCATCTAGACCAGCAAGCGCACACCAGAGAATGAAAATATATGATGCAAAATATTGATGTATGGCAGCCGCCTTTGAAATGCACCCTGAAGTCAGACTACAAAGGAGCTTGTAGTGCAAAATCAGCAGGTAGATGTGATGGACAGGCAGGTAAGGGCCGGGTGGTATATACAGAGATGTGTTATCGCAGAAAGTCATATATCTTTGACAGACTGTATCTCTCTGCTGGTGAATATATTTATATTTATAGACTTGAATTAAAGGATTTTGAGAAACACATTTGACTTTCCTTCAGGGAGTGAGGCTAGAAAACAGCTAGCACCTTAGTTTTACCATATTAATAACTGTAATTGTATTGATTATTTCTAAAAAATCAAATGACCATACTAAATAATTTGAACAAATATACAAATAACAAATACCAAACTTTACATCTCCTTTATTTATTATACTTTAGATGTGCAGTGAGGTTTTTAAGGTACTATAATGCTTTATATCACTGTCTTTACTGCGATATTTGGTGCAATATATCAACCACAACAATCCTCAGTGCAATCATTCAAATGTACAATATTCTTCCAGCTCCTGAATGTAGGCTATATTTACCATGTGAAACACATTGTATATATTGTATATATTCTTCTTATTATTTTTACTCATATATATCTCTGTTGTTCATTATAGCAATGCACGTCTATTTATATTTTTAGATTTTTAACTTACTAATTTTATACATTGTACTGTAGCATTAGGCACAGTTTTATATTTTACACACTTTACACATATTATACATATAATAATTTAAATGTTCACATACTGGTGTGAATTGTCTATTACTGACTTTCTCTATATTTTATTATATTCTCTACATATACCCTATTTTCTATGACTGTATTTCTATTTTCTATTTTTTATTTTTATATACTCGTGCTTTCTATTTGCTATAATTCTCTATTCTGGCACCAGAGTGACTGTAATGAACCACAATTTCCTTCCCGAGGATTAATTAAGTATTTCTGAATCTGATGTTAAAGGTTCACTTCATCCTCCAAATGACCATTTGAATTTCAGTCACTATCCTTGTACTACATTATATTTGTGAAGAAGCATGCCTCCACTGTGACTAAAGACTAAAGGCTAAAGAATAAAGAAATTTTGATGAATTGATGTCATCGGAGTCCATGCTGAAAACCAGCAATATATATATATATATATCGGCTATATTGGCTCAATGCTAGGGATGAGCAAGTGCACCATTACCTGTATCTGTATCTGTATCAGTTCAGCCCATGGATGTATAAAGAGAATTAGATACAGGATTGAATGTGGGGGCCCAGTTCATTCTTATGAAAATTGCTCAGTGATGCATGAAGCCAAAATGGTAAAATTACCTAGATGATCCAGGGTTGATCAACGTTAGCACCATGCAGCCCATAGAGCAAGTGCACAAGAGATTTATCGTTGCACATTGTGGCCAAGCAGATAACTTCAACAAGCTGAAAGCCAAACTTCCAGTTTAGTGCTCTGCCAACTTGAATGAAGATAAAATAATATCATATTGTAGCTCTTTTAGACTTTTAAAATGTTACTGGATTGAGTGGATTGAAACCCAATAGTAAAACGAGTCATTACATGTGAGTTGAGATGCTCAACAAAAAAATATGTATCACAGATTAACGGGCATTTTTTTTGTTATGCAAGTCTATTGGGAAAAGTTATCTTGGGCCACAGGGCATTACATGACAGTGTGATGACACAAAATTGGATATAAAGCCCAAACACTTCCTGGGGGATTGGTTCAACCAACTAGATAACCTGTATCCATATCTGTACTCTGTATGGGTGGAGTTAAGCATGCAAAACTCAAGGCATAAACAGGAAAGTGATATAATTTGATCAACATTTTATCTTTTGATATGAAAGGATTTACCTATGAGCCTAAAAGTTGAGCTTCAGATCATTTTTGAGTAAGAGAGTTAACACTGCCATCAAAATCATGTATTTTTCTTCACCAAGAGTGCAGATATTGACCCATTTTGCTCAGATTATACTCATAAAGAGTACTTTATCTGTACTGTATACTCATTTCATGCAAATACTCAGCTCAACCCTACTCCATGTATATTTTATTCTCCAGTGTTCGCTTGCTCCTCTAGAAGATGTATTTGTTTTTTCTTCTTAAATTCATCACAAGTAATTGGGGCAAGTATTCCTTTAAGGACACAAACCACAAACCTATCAACTGTCATGGTGAAATACTATGACTGCTGCGGTTTTGCTTTGACTTTGGGCTATGAAAACTACACAAACCTCGAAGACTTTTGTGAGATGAAGACTTGTGCCAGATACAAAGATACAAGCTGACATAATGTTATGCGCCTATCACATTTGTATTCTGCGAAACAGGTTAACTTTTATCCCATTCTTTAGAGCGTGCCAACTGACTTGGGTAAACCTTGTTCTGTTTGAGAATTTTATACTGCCAAGGCTGACTCAGTGTTGTTTTCTCGGCAAATCACTTGAGGATGATATAATGTGGATCTACTATCAATATTCCAAACGGTGCACCATATAGAGCTGTATCACATGTTGCTTTTTAATTACATGCACTTGTGATGCCAATAACCTGGAATCCTGCATTTCATCATAACATAAATTAATTATAGCTACTTGGAGGAGTAATGACTTTCAATAGAGGATCGAGAATATTTGTGTTCAGCACTGTATTTCATTATGAAAGCAAATCAATTTATGACCCGATGTTATAAATGGGGAGTAATTGAACATGGTTTCTGTGCCTGGGTCTTGCAGATTGCCAAATAGTGAAACAAAGTGCCTCAACTAAAGCAGAATGGAGTACTTGTAGATGTATAATATTTATCTGGAAGGGAAAAAAATCACAGTGATGTTTAAGAACTAAAGCGCTGCATGAGGTTGTCCGAGCCTTCAAAATTCCATCAGTCTGATCTATTGTTCCTGGTATCGTGTTGGCTTTCTTTTTAATATGCCAATGAAATGCGGTTGATTCAATTCAGACGCGGCCCCATACCGAGCCCGTGGCAAAGACCAGGGGCTGCTTTAATAGTTTCTGACAGGGAAATCAAAGATCAAGATGGAGTGCTGTACTAAATGGTGGGTCTTTATAATTACAGGGCAGGTGGGCTTCAGCCAGGCTGAAATAGGGGCTCAACTCGCGGCTGGCTTCGTAATTAATGAAGCAGAACCCGCTCCCTGCAGAGGAGGGAGACTAGCTGTTAGAAAAAATGCACTTCACCTCTGATAAAATACCACTAAGGTCTAAAGACATATTTCCAACTGCCTCACATGAGATCCGTCTCCAACACTGCTCATGATCAGGCTGTTCATTGTGGTGCCCCTAGAATTTTTTCATAGGAATGGCAAGATAGTCAGGTCAGTCATGGTTTGGCTGTATATTTAAATGGGAAGTGAACACTGTATTCTTGGGTGAAAATCCGGGGTTTGTTGGACCCATCCATCTCCCTGTATACATTCTTATAGTGCGTAATTTTAGACAGCCTGCCGGTATTGTGGAATCGAAAGAGGCTTGACATTTAGCATAACATATGAGACATGTAATATATGTATTGGCAGTGCTATATAAACAAGAACGATGTCAATAACGATAATTTACCATCTCTGTTATATGGTGGCTGATCTCATCCACGGCGCCCAAGGTAAAGATCTCTCAGACACCGTTTTCCCAATTTGTGGACATTATCAGCCACTGTTTTACCTCTTTGATGTCGATGCTAACTGCTACTTTTTAAATCTCCTGCTGTAGCTTGCACGCATAACATGTCGTCAAAACGTTACATCCATGCCACCCATAATCCATACCTGCCGGCTGCCTAATTTATACAGACATTGTTTCGGCACGGTTGCAAGATCCGATGCCAGCCTAAAGATGAGAAAACTATTCCCCCATTATGCAATTTTACCTTTTATACAGAATTGCGAGGCAGCATATCTATGCGATATTATTGCCTTGAAAAGGCCATGTGAAAGGGGTAATTGTAGGGGGACCTTGCCTCCCCCCCGCCACCACCTTGAGGGCGCCACTGCTCTCCCAAACTGCTGAAAGGCATTGTTAGTATGAAATATACCAAAAAAAGAGAGAAAAAAGCAGCTTTTCACTTGCAGTAATCAATTAAAACTCACCTCTGGTGCCATTAATAAACTGAAATACAGCTCTGTTTTTATTGCTCCTGCTAGAACACTTGCATCTCAGAAAAAGAAAGTTCAACGGTTTAACTAGCGGTATATTTCTATGAAATTCCCGCCCTGTGACGAATTAAAACAACAGCGGCAGAAATATAGCTGATAAAAATTGCCTCATTTCGTTATGAAATTAGAGGAAAATCTTTCTTTTGGGTAAATACTGAGCAATAAAAGCAGAAAATGACTGTCTCATGTCAGAGCAATTTCCTCTTGCGGGCTCTTTAAAGCGCAGCCCTTGTTGTGACACGAGTGGAAATACCACATCTGTCCTTTGTGGGAAGTGGGAATCTGCCATAAAAACTCATGTGTAGCATGACAAATCATGCTGTTGCTCAACCTGTGTCAGACCCAAAGATAAAAGCCCACTGTGTGTTTTCAATTAGAATGATGCAAATGGAGCTTGATATGTGCTGCGCATATGCATCCGCTTCAGGTCAACTATCCCGAGTGGCTTTACTTTCAATTACATTATGTAATGAATCCATCAAGTGAAGTCAGACAAATTATTAAGAGCAAAACTGTGGAGCGCCTGTGAATGCAAAAACTCAAATTGAGAGTGGCATATGGTGCCTCATGTCTGATATTGTGCGTCACTGTGACAACAACATGAAAGAAGTTTGGATTTCATTTTTTGTCAGTAATGCACATGGTAAAGATTTCACTGTAAAATGAGGTTCTGTTAGGTGAGAATGTATTTTGTATTCTGTGCATCTCGTTTATCGTTTCATACAACAGATTGTGTAGAACAGACGTTCCTAACCTTTTTCTTTTTTCTTTTTTTCTTAATGGGGCCCCTTTTCTGTTATTGCATAAACTAACAACCCCTTACTAATTTTGTGGTTATTTCATATTATATTCATTTCATAACAATAACACGGCAGTTGATAAACTGTGCAATTAACCTTGATAGTGAATTTTTAAAAAATCAGGAAATAAGTGATTAGGATGAATTTTGAGCATATTATTTCTTGCTGTTTTTGTTAATTTACATTTTTAACTTTTTTTTTGTTCAATTACTTAATAGGCTTCTTTTTTTGCAAAAAAACCCCCCAAAAACATGCAAATCAGCCCCTCATACTACAAGAGAGAACAGGAGGAATTATTATCACATCAAAACATGAATCTCGCACCACCACGTTTATTAAATAACATAAAAGATAGTGAGTTTTATTTTACATAATTTAAGGGTCCGGGCCAATTTAATGAAGGGTTAATTAATATAATCAATCTACAAACAATTTAAGTAAGGAAATTCTGAACATGTTAAAAATGTAATATTCAATTTTTTTCAGAAATGGTTTAATATCCCACCATGCTGTCTGTACAAGATAAATAAGCTCTAGTTTTGACTGCTTACTAAGTATGATGTATTATAAACATTATAGTAAATGTACAACATACCACATGCATGCAAACGCTATATGCATCCAATTACATGCACATATGTGTATGTAAGCTTATGAATGCACATGTATGCTTGTACTGTACATCGTGAATGTGCACTGTCACAGCTGCTAGTTGTTGTTCTTCTTAATTTTGGGAATTTTAATTAATAAAATCAGACATAGCCGACATTTTTTTTAATTCCAAGCAGAGTATTTTTCTGCCTTAAAACATGTCTGGAGGTGGTCTTAAAAAATCCATCATTTGAATCCAAGAAAATATTAATTTATCATTTATGTATCATCACTCAGTTCCCTGTGGACACGTTAACCATGACTGCAGGTTCACCTGACCTGCACTTGACTGCAAAGTTACATTAGAAATTAACTCATTAGAATAAACTATTTTAAGTGTGCCAGTTGAAGACTGTCCCTGTGTTTTTCTAATAAATTGTGCCAAATGATACAGTCCTTCCTGGAAAATGTTTCTGAAAAGTTATGTCACATATTTTGTATGATAACATAGAAAACTATATGAGCCTGTAAGAAAGCGTTACCATGGTACCGCAGGTATTTCTCTGCAGACACAGACATGGTGCCAGTACACAAAAAAAGGGGGCATTGACTCTTTATTGCAAATACAGTTAGGTAACACATTTTAATAAATGATATGATCTTAGTTTTTTTTTCAGTTTTTCAAAGACATCCTCAATTTTCTTGTATTTTCTGAGTTATTTTTTCCATGCATTATTATAAAAAAGGTTTGTGGTTTATTTGAGGATACATCACCACACTGGTAATAGCTGTCACCATTTGTCATCTGGCTGATTTACATTGTTTTTGTCATTGTTTTTGTATATATTTACTTTATGTTTCTGTGCCGAACCCCCCCCCCGCTGTGGTGCACCATGTTCATGTAGCTGCACCGAGTCAGACAAGTCTTTCAAGTCAAACGGGGTTAACTGTTAACTTCTGGCCAGACAGCAGATAGGCGCCCACACACAGGTTAGTTTGACCCCTGACCTATGAGCATTATGTCCAGAATGAGGGCAGCGAGTCAGCTTTTCGCCGATTCCACAGCAGTGGAGGAAACATTGACCCAGCATCTTTTGGGATGGATTTTCCTCTCTGTGCTGAGCTGCAGCTTCCTGACTGATTACTGCGATGTGAGGTAAAGCAGACCAACCTTCCCTCTCAAAACGTAAACACATATGGTGCGGATTTGTATCACAAGAAGGCTTGCATTCTTCGCTGCTCAACTGTTATGGCATTATCTCGAATTCTCCGCCGATACAGTGTTTACGTCTGAGGAGCCAGCAAAATGACAAAATACTTCAAACGGCTTCTGTCCCGCGAGTTGCCACAGCAAACAGGCTCGGCGGCTACTCATTGCGTGCCATTTTAAGAAAGAGGCCATTGCATCTTCACCTGTGGGCCGCGGGGAGAGCGGGGCGGGGATGAGGAGTGATGTGGCTGTCTGCTCTGTCAGCAGACCGCTTCCTGTTTGTCTCACGCGCACCGTCCGCTGAGAACAGCACGCGATTTACTCTCTCTCAAGCCGAGGTGTCCATTTATCTCAAGGAGAGATGTCAAAGGTGTGACAGATGAGAAGAGGGCCGAATATTTCCTTTAGCTGATGCCCAGTCAGTCGCCGCATACACCCACTGTTCTTTTCACAGCATCCCTTTTCCCATTGTGTTTGAGTTTCTGTGTATTAATGAGTCTGCTGAGCCTGTTGTTATTAGTTTTAAAGTGTTGTTGCAGAGAAATAAAGCACAAGTTATTTTCAGTCCTTGAGTCTTGCATCTAGTTCCTAATGCTGAATGTGTATATGCATTTTCATTACCACATAATTACATAGCAAATAAATCAGAATGCAGATTTTATCCAACATGCAACTCATAAATTATTTCTCCTAATATAACTAAATCAGCACTTTATTATTTATCATTTTAGCCCAGAGAATGATCAAACCAAAGCCATATTTCTCCTTATTAATTGAAAATTAAAACCATTGCGGACATGTTTTTACAGTTGTAAAATCCTGTGGGTATTGCAGAGCAGTGTGCAGTGTCTGATCAGACTTTAATCTTACTTAGTATTATAGTATAATATTGAGTATTTTACTCTCTCATCAAGCATCAGGCTGAAAAAATGAATCCATTGTGCCAAAAACTGTAGTTCCTCTAATGGCCACTTGAGGCTGGCTCTAAAAGTTAGTCGGTCCCAGTAGACCTCCATGTTAAAATGCACAACTTTACAGCAGAAATAAACATGTTTACAGCCTGCTACAAAAAATGAAAGACCCCTTGCAGATGCATAATGTTAGGAAACTTTTTGCTAGCACATACACCCTCACAGCCTCACATGATCAGATATTGTGTTTGCTGGTCAATGCATTGCCCGAAAGTAGATAATAATAGATAATAATCAATTGATGCAGCTTTACAATCACTGTCTATAGTTACCTAATACAGAACTGAGATGTCTGGTTGCCTTTTTTAATGTTATGGACTATCTTGCATGTGTGGTCTCTGAACTTAGCATAATTAAAATGCTTTTAATACCAATTAGAGTTGTTATTATAAAAGCTCTCTGAGACAAAGGTCCTCTTGCCACAAAGAGAGTGTCGCTAGTTGATTTATACTTTGATGGACAGAGCAGAAAGTTCCCGTTTCTGGCTCAGGTCTGTTGCCAACTTGGCAAGAAAATTTCTAAATGTATCAGCTTTTTCAGGTCCAAAAAACACTAAGTGTGCCCTTCATTTGGCACATAGACCAAACAATAGATTCTTCAGTTTTCTTCAGTGCCAAAATGAGTAATCAATTAATTGATCAGTGAACTGACATAAACTTTATCAGCAGCAATTGATTAATCATTAATTCATCAAGATTCTGTAATAAGATTTGAACAAAAATTTATTGTCCGTCGAACCTAACACTCAAACATCTTTTTAGTGTATACCCAGTTCGTGCTGGGCTGTTCAGACATATAGACAAATATATGAAATAAGCATCAGATGCATATTTTATAAAGTATAAGAATCAGATCAATTATGTCATATAAAATACATCATCTTTAATAGATTATAAGCGTGTTTTCCTACCAGATTCTTGGACAAAAACTGACCAGACGCCAAAACTATCATTGCAGTTCACGAGCCAGCTGTGGAGCTCCGTGCTGAAAGGTAGCGGGCAGCTCTCCACGACAAATCAGTGCAATCGCAGCATTTCTGTGTCCAACGTGAACCTGGCCGTGGAAATAATTAGCCATATAAATACAGAATTTGGTATAAAGGCCTTCTGCTACTCTGCCGCTTAAACTTTGAACACAGTACAGCAGGAACTGAAGCTGCCCAATATGATTCCCTCTGAGGATTTTACACTTCTTTTAACCCTATGAGAAGTAAATTACAGTATAAAAATTACATGAAATTATTTTTTTTTAAAAAGACCTGATAAAAGCTCTTCAAAATTATTGGAATTTCATAACATAATTTTCATTATGCAGGTATGATATTTAAAAATATAGGTCTTCGCTAGCTTTTTTCTTTTTCTTTAAATGTTTTCCCTTGCTTAAAAAAAAAGCAAAATCTGCTAATTTCTTGCAATTTATGGAACATTTCTGACCATGCTGCTTATTGCCTTTTTTTAAAAATTGCGTTTTTTAAAATAAAAACAATTGCATCAATTTGCAAGGTTTAAACAATTGTAAAAGGCACCTGAACACAGCACAAGAAAAGTAATGTTGTTCCAGGTTTAAAAGGGTTAAAAAACCTGGAGAGAGCACCCAAGATTGTTCTTGTAAATACTCTTTAAACTACCGCTTTGGCCTTTTTTCACACATTTTGTTTAGTCTTTGTATGAATGTCGTATTTGTCTGCAACTTTGTGCTGTATGCTGTAGGTCTCTCTTGAGACAGATACTTCTTCTTTCAATAAAATCATCTGTTGAAATAAAGGTTGAATAAAAACATTTAAAAAATATATGACAGACCGGATTCTTAAGGCCTCGTGGGTCCAAAATGTGAATTGAAACTAAATCAATGCCACAGCAGAAAAGCCATCAAAACGCTTCAGAGAACAAAACAAATCAAAATCAATGAAAACAAATCAAATACAAACTCTGACCTAAAAATACACGCATAAAATATCGAAGTAGAAAAAGCTCCCTTAGGCATGGTGTAGCAGCCGTAAAACTCGCTGCAGATAAAAAGTCGAAAGACTAAAAAAGTTCTCCAGTGCAGCTGTTTTAATCGTGATCTGTGGAAATCAATTTTGTCCCATTTTCAAAGCCGCATTTCTTATGATGGCGGTATTACCTCATAACAAAACGTCACCGGTTGATTGTCTCCTGTGGATTTTTTTTGCAGAATAGCAAACATGCTGCAAATAATCCTTGTGTATGATGGTAGATACAACTTAGATATGCACTGATATATAAATAAAGAAGCAGTCATCCCTGTTTCCAGCTGCTAAAGGCATTCAGCAGGTGGTGCAGTGTGTACACCTCGTCTGTTTTTCCTGAACAATAATATGACAAGTAAATATCAGCAGGGGGTTGCTGACTGCTAGTAAGTGAAACAAAGTCAACACACAGCGCTTTCACTCCAGGGAATTCTGCATCCGGCCAAGGCTGGGTTTTTTTGGTTTGGTTTTTTTTTTTTACTCATTTGAAGTTGCTGATCAATATCAGTAAGTCAGCATCTGCTCCGGTGCCAGAAATGTCAGGTGCTGAGATTTCTGCCTTTCAGAACTCACTGTCCAGCTGGACTTCTATTGCACTAAAAACTCCTGTTTCAAACGCTTACCCTACACCCACCGATCTGTCCTCAATCTGCTCACTGAAGAATGACATACACAAGATGTTTCTCTTTCCCCAAATGAGACGACTGCAGAGGATTCCCCTAGCAGCCGAGCAGAGAACACAGGTAACCAGTATGTGGTGGATTCTGGGAATAACCAGCAGAGGCTTTTCAGTTTCAGCTAAAAGACCCCCCTCAGCCACCTAAGCTGCCTCCTACATCAAGAGTTGGACTAAGAACACAACCAAGTGAAGACCAGACTGAATCTGCACCTGCTCCCCAGGTGGATGGATCTGCCTCACAGAGATCAAAACTGATGGTGTGTTCAGGTGCAGAGACTATTACCGGGAAGTTTATCTTTACACATAACTGACAAAGACTGAGGCTGCAGCTCAGGTGTTTGCACAAGGTACAAGGTAGATTTATTAGTAATTTTTTCAACAAAGTTAAATAAAATCGATATTGAACCTGCTATATCTTTGGAGTTGAAGAATAAGTTGATAAAAATCACCAGCTACTATGAAAATTCCATCTGGTTGCTTGGGCATGTTGCTGATGGCGTCACACAATTCCTGCAGTGCATTTTTCGAATTTACATCAGTCTTGTGTCCTGTTGGCTCTGAACAAGGTCTGCCCAAGATGAATCCAGAGCAGTGTCTGATTTCTCATTGGTGAGTGAGTTTTAGTCACATCTCATCCCCTTTTTTCTCCTGCAGCCGGACATTAGACAGAAGAAGGCTTGGTAGAGGACCAGCTCTTGGTGCAAGTCGGGTCAGCCTTGCCCTGATGCTGGCTCTCTTCCCTCTCTATGTTCAGCTTTCGGTTTTATTTCTTCCCTCTGGTCTGACATGATGCTTGGTGTATGCTGTTGGTGGGAATCCTTTCATGGTCTGCTACATTCAGTCCAAACTTCACACAACTTTTGTTGATTTTGATAAGTGCTCCTCCATTGTAAAAAAAAAAAAAGGTCTTGCTGTCATCAAAAGGGTGTGGTTTTGGGGTTTGACCACATTAATTATAAAACTGATTAATACCATTACCAATTATGCTGATGACAAAAACCAACTGGCATTTATGTAAGGATGATGGCTCACTTTTTACCCCCCCCCCCCAGTGTGGTCTTTTAGAAACTCTGACCTCAGAAACTAGTTATTTGAAGCACATCGAGGCTGTTTACAAGACAAGACAAATGCACAGAATGGCTTACAAACACACATTGTGCATTGCTGTGACAAGGAAGAGCCTGTTGTCATTCCCAACTTGTAAAATACTGCTGCTTTAAGAGTGCTTCTGGAGGCTTCTGCAATGCCACAAGCCAGCTTTCATGTGTCCATGAAATGCAGTATGATGCGAATGGGGCTGGAAAGAACTGTTGGTGGTGTTATTATGTGCCAGCGGATGGCCAGACAGCACCTGCTCTGTCAGCATTAAATGTGTCACGATGGTGTCCACTTATTGCATGGAGCACGAAGGCACCAATAGAGCAGGTGGGAGGTATGGAGGATAGATCTAACAAACCCAGGACTTGAGAGCTACCAGCGGTGTTCGTTTCCCTGTCTGAATGTGAAGTTTGCTGTCATGTGCTGTTGTTGCCTAAACGTCACCACATGCCATGTCATGTCACCATGTGTATTGGTTGGTAAACAGCAGATGCAGAAGGATACCTAAATCGTAATATGTGGATGCGAAAGCAAAGTAAAACAGCAACATGTGACAACTTGTGATAGGAAGGTTTTGGGAGGAACCATGATTTTTTCAACAAAACTGAGAAGTATTTCAAACTGAACCCTAACCCTAACCCTATAATACCAAAAAGTCCTCTAAACCATACGACCTTGTAGGTTGTTTGTTCCTTCATACCCTCTAACCAGAGGTGCAGTGGTAGTTAGGTAGAAGGTAGATTTATTAATCATTTCTTAAACAAAGTTCATTAAATGAAATTACAATTTGTCCTTGATCTTTCTACATCTTTAGAGTTGAAGGATGAGTCTAGGTTTTTTTTGAACCGCTCTTAGTCTGGCCCCTCCCCTGGGACTACTTTGCCTTGGGAGTCCCAACCAGGGTCTGATAAGACCTGGACAACACAGCTCCCAGGATCACAGGGACACGCAAACCCCTCCACCACGTTAAGGTAGCGATTCTCGGAGGGGATATTGTATTACATTACATTACATTATGTTCTATCATACATAACTGTTTAACATTACATTATATTGTACTATATTTTATCACATTACATTACACTACAATTCATTACGTTATACTTTATTTTTATTGTATTAGATTACATTATATTGTATTATATTATTAGTATTATAGTATAATAGTATATTATATATTACTCGTAGTTATTATAAGCATTATTGGTATTGTTGTTTGTGTTGTTAGAATTGTTAAATTACTTTTTTATTTTATTATTTTTATTATTATTATTATTATTATTATTAGCAGTAGTGGTGGTAGTAACATAGTATATTGTGTAGAAATGCAAATATTACAAATGTACTTGTTTATCATTTTAAATACTGCTTTACATTCTGCAAACTGCTGTTACGATTTCTATAAACATTGTTTCATTATATATTAATATAATTAATTTATCATATCATATTGAATTATACTAGCTGTATAATATTAGCATTATTTGTTTGTGTTGTTTACATATTAGTACTGCTAATTTTTAGCTATTATTTTTTATTATTTGCATTTGTTTTCTGTAGAAAAAATATATATTATAAATGCATTGTTTATATTATCTTAAATATGTTTTACATTCTATAAACTGCTGTTAATAATTCTATGCATTTTTATATTATTATATTTTTAGTATTATGTTACATTGTATTATCTTATATTACATCCTTTATTTTACATTATATTATAATATATTACATTTTTTTTACATTTTATATTGTATGATATTAGTTGTAGCAATATTAGCATTATTTGTTTTTGTTGTTTATTATTATTGTTATTATTATTTTTACTATTAGTTGTATAATTTGTATTATTATGATGTAGAATAAATGTATATTTTGAATGCAGGGGTTTTTGTTTATTTTTTAAATAGTCCTTTACATTCTGTAAACTATGCATGGCTGGATATTGTATATTGATTTGAATACATGATATCATATTATATTATTTTATGTTATTTTGTATTGAAATGTATTATGTTAGGCTTGGCGGATTTTAGCAGCAGCGGTATATATAATCTATGAAAGGATATTATATTATGGCAGATTGGGTATTTGTATATTACATTTATTGAAAGAGTGAGAAGCTGTGAAAGGGATGGTTGGGTGGAGGAGTGGGATGGAGAGAAAACAAGAGGGAGGGAGGTGGATGCTAGCAGCAGTGGTCTGCTACAAGCTGCAGATGGAGGCAGCAGTTGCAGTTTGCTAGCAGAGGCTGTAGGTGGACGTGTGGTCAAAGCAGTCTGCCAGAGGCGGCAAGTGGAGGCAGCAATTGCAGGTTGCTGGCAGAGGCTTTAGGTGGAGTTCAGGAGGCAGTGGTCTGCCAGAATCTGCAGGTGGAGGCGGCAGCAACAGATTGCTGGCAGATGCAGTTGGTTGAGGTTTTAAGGTAACACTATTAAAGAAATAATGAAGCTGTGAGAGGCTGACTGTTTCAGGTGGAGCTGGACATTTAGGGGTGGTAGATGGAGTTTTGGGGCAGCAGCAGTCTGCCAGAATCTGCAGGTGGAGGCAGCAGCTTCAGATTGCTTGCAGAGGCTGGAGGTGGAGGCGTGGTCGAAGCAGTCTGCCAGAATCTGCAAGTGGAAGCAGCAATTGCAGGTTGTTGGCAGAGGCTTTAGGTGGAGTTCAGGAGGCAGCGGTCTGCCAGAATCTGCAAGTGGAGGCGGCAGTTGCAGGTCACTGGCAGAGGCTGTGGGTTGAGGTTTTGAGGTAACACTATTAAAGAAATAATAACGGCTGTGAGAGGCTCTTGGTTTCGGGTGGAGCAGGACACTTATTTGCTGACAGGGTGGTAGATGGAGTTTCGGCAGCAGCAGTCTGCCAGAATCTGCAGGTGGAGGCGGCAGCTACAGATTGCTGGCAGAGGCTCTGGGTGGCAGAGTTTAAACCTGATGGTGGCTGTTAGAGGCTGTGGTGGAGGCTGGAGAGCAGAGACTGCAGGATGCTCAGGCAGCAGTTGGGTGGCTGCTGGTAGAGGGTGGAGGCAGTAGACGGCTAGAATAAGGCTGATTCTGCAGCAGAGTGACAAAAGTGGAGAGGTGTCTGTCTTGCAGCACACAGCTACTACTAAACTTAAAACTTCAGACTTTACTTAAAACTAAACACTCAATTAACACTACAAAGCTTGACTTTACACTATAATACTTGACTTAAAACTCTAAATGCTTAACTTAACACAACAATACTATTTACATATTTACAAATTTGAGCTTATATAAGAAACTTTTAGTTCTTAGCTCGTTTCTGAGGCGGTGTCCGGGGCTTTGGTTCGCCTGAAACGTCCACATCATACGGGGGGGGGGGGGGGGGTGTTCCCCAGCCCCATACGACACATCCACATGAACCAGTCCGTCCTCACTGACTGATTCAGTGAACGTTGGACGCTCCAGACGCTCCCACAGCCGGTGCTTGATGCGACGACCCAATGCCAGACTGTACGGGTGCAGCCGGCCACTCTTGGTCCTGAGAGGAGCAGAGGAAACACAAATTAAGTCATGACAATCCATGTAATTAAAAAGTTAATATAAAAATGATTGAAGCAGATGATCTGATTGAAAAAGTCATGATGTTGACGGCATACCTCAGCATGCCATCCACAACTTCATGGTAGATCCTCTGGTACTCCTCAACAGACCGGTTGTGGATCATCAGAGGGGCGTCGTCAAGCGGCGCAGCAGTGGAGGGCTGGGGGCTGGGGGCCACATCGGAGCACGCTGGTAGATCCTCAGGTGGGATGGTGGCGGAGGGCCTGGGGACTAAATTCAGAAGAGAAACAAAGTCACTGGCTGAGGTGAAGGGTTCAGGAGTGGACACTGAACTGACCACCTCAGGAGTCTCAGAAGACTCAGAAGGACGAGCCGCAGCAGTCCGCTTCCTCTTCTGGGGAGGGGGGCCAGCAGAAGCAAACGGCTGGTGCTTCGGCTCAGAAGTCCGCACCTGGGGAAGGTCAAACACACACGAGAGGATGTCAGACTCCAGTGAATATGTTTTTTAATAACATAGTCTTATACTCTATGCCGGGTTCACCCTGGACGCAGAGGCAGTGTGTGAGCGTTGTTGATCTGCAGTGTGTTGCACGCTCTTGGTGTTCACACTGACAGCATTGTGGCTGTGATGCTTCTGCAGGGCTGAGTGCATATGAGTTTTGTATTTCCACATTTATAAGCACAAATTCCACTCGTTTATGAAGTCGTGCTGCTCCTGCATTGTCAACAGCATGGCCATGCAAATATTTCAAAATAAAATGCCTCATGTCAACAACTGTTGGATTCTGTCAAAAATGACATTGTCAGAGGGCTTTTATTTTGAAACAGAAGCAGGGAAGCATTTGAGTAATTAACAGATGGTGTTTGTATTTCCCTATTTCACTGTTACTGCAGATTAACCGCGCGCATATTCAAAAAACTGTCCATCTCTTAATAGTGGTGACAAACAGAGAGTCAAATATAATTTCCATCAAAAAGCCTGAAATTTTCACATGTCTGTGTTTCGGCCTTTAGCTGTGACATCACAACAAACAGAGAGGCATCATTTAAAGTCACAGTTTCTGAATGCAATGTGGAAACTGCACTTTTTTATACTTTCAACATTTTTGTACTCGCCTAAACTCCATTGAAAAAAACATGGAAATCTTTCAGAACATAACTTCTATTTTAAATAAAGTTAAATTGAAATTTTAAAATTTTGTCATGGAGTTTTTAAATGGTTAAATTAATAAACTAAAAATAAAGTTACTGTAATATAAATGCACCCAAGAAGCAACAGCCTGCACAACAGACAAAACCTTCAATATTCACAATATAGTCTGCCATGTGCAGCTGATCAGGATTACACTCAACAATGTAGGACATAAACATTTTTTCTATCCGAAATATGAAAATCAGATGTCATACCTGGTCGCCGCTGCAGCACGGACACGTTCTGCGGGCGGCAGGCCTCCTGGGTCTCTCGGACCTGCGTGCAGACACTCTGCAGTAGTCGTGGTCTCGCAGGAAGACCGGCACAGCAGACGACTGTAACACACACTCATGTTAGAATGATACTCCACAAGCACAGTACACTATAAAAACCCATGCTATGACCTCTCAGTTTGGAGACATAATTATCAAGTCAAAATGTTTCACAATTATAAATACCATTTATTTACAATGTTTTAAATTTCCCAATATAATCAAAAAGACTTGAAAGAAATCCTTAATCATTATTTATTAAATTGTAAGCATTTTTTCAGGGGCAGCTTTGAATAATTTTACGATTTATAATTCAAATTAATTCTGTTCAAATTAGTCACTCTTTTCTTTTTTTTTACATGGCCACATCTGTCATCTGCACACTCAGCACTTATTCATTCCCTATGCATAAAATAGACTACAGTTTTAAAAAATATGGAAAATGATAAAATAGATTTAATTGCACATACAAAACATACAGAAAATTGTTTTGTGCTATTTTTTTTAAAGTGCATATAATATAAGAACCGAAATAATACTGCTTTTTGGAATGTTTTTAATTTTGTTTGTTTGTTGTTTTTGTTTGTTTCTTTTACGTTTCATTTTGTTTTGTTCCATAAATATATTTTCACCAATGTACTTCTAACACATTATAAACTGCCACTATTTTTACTGCTGACTTGTATTTTTGACTTCACATAAGTAATTAAGAATTTAGTTATGTTAACTAATTTAATTAACTGTCATTTACATTAAGTGAATACATCCACTCCATTTTTTATTTTTATTTTTTGTGGTATGAAAATGATTTAAACTGCTGAGTCAAAAATTACCCTAAGACCAGAGTTTGACCCTGTTGGTGTGCAGCTTTCATGGAAATAACAAAGGCAATGTTTTACTTTTTCTCATGTTGGGGTCAGTCCAGGAAAAGAAATCAAACTTCAACATCGAAAAAAGATCATTTGGGCAGTTTTCTGTTAAACATTTTTGTCCACTAAAACAACGTAAGGCTTAATATGTGTATTCATTTTCACTTTAATACCATATATTATGCATATTATGAGACAATAAGTGAGGAAAGTATATAAAAGCAAGTAAACAGAAAAAAATAGGCTATTTTCATTTTAATAGCCACTGAAAACTTAATATTGAAATGCAAATGTCACTTAATCCATGGCATTGAAATATTTTACTTTGAAAATCATAAATCTTAGTTGTTAATTTGCAATGTCAAAAGCTGAATTTGAGTATATTTTGTTCGTGTTCACAAATTCAGATCTATAAATTAAAGTTTTAGAAAAGAAAGTTTCAGTTGCTCAAATTGATTGCTGAATTTATTATCCAAAAAGTCAGGAATATGTATATGTTTGGAAATTCTTATGCATGAAATTACGGATTTGATATTATAAACAATGAAGGAGATGTGTTTAAATTCAGGTGTTTGGAATTGCAAATCAAGAAATGTCATATTTTCATGATCAATCATATTTTCAATCGAAAAACGTAATATTTTGATGTCAAATAGGCAAATTCAGATTAAATACATGATTTCAAAAACATGATTTTCAAAGTCAAATATTTCAATGTTGTGAATTCAGTGGTGTGTAAAGTCTGATATTAATATTAAGTGGCTGTTGAAATGAAAATACTTCTGTCTCTTGTCTGCTAGCCTGTTAGCAGTGTTTCAGTCGACGGTTAAACACATAAAAAAGAGCGTCAATGTGCTTTTTGAATCTTACAGTTTCCATCATGAAGTGAGTTGAGAGTCTTTCATTGAGTTTCAGAGAGTCTTTACTCCTGTTAGGATCACTGCGCACTGCGTGCATGTGCAATTTCTCAGCACAAATCGTCGAGTCAATGTAGAAATGCAGCCTGCACACCTGACTGCGTCCTCACTCAGAGAGTCTGATGGAGGTTTGCTGTCAGTCTGATGAACAGCGAGGCCTAAATGTGGGTTTTTGTTTTTCAAAATATTGCAGCGACAAACTGCAACCTCACGTGGATCTACTGCATTATAAACTGTAAAGAGAATATTTCCTATTTATATTTTGCCATCTTGGAGTTGCCAACATCTAACCATGATGCGTTTTGCCTCTTTTACTTTGTTCCAGAACATTTTAAAATGCGCATCAAAATTAATTTTTATTGTAAGGCAGATTCTGTAATTGCTAAGTTTTACCATCATCGAGCGTTATGTGTCGATGTGTTTATTTTATCCTTCGTTTTGAGTTTGTTAAATATTTGTGTTCATCACACAGCAGCTGGATCGATATGTGTGTCACCAGAAGCGCTGGGCGCATTTTACACACGTGGCGCAGCGCCGGTAACTTCATCAATTAGATCTATTTAAATCGTCAGCAGGTTCAATGAGGATCTAACGATAATCGACAGTCAGAGATTTCTACACATTAACCTGTTTACTCCAAAACTCACAGATTCCTGGTTTATTTAGTAAAAACATCTGGAACAGTCCAGCTCCATCACAGTTGTGGGGACATTTTTATCATAACTAATAAACAAAGAACATTCACATGTTATTATTATTATTATTATTATTATTATTATTATTATTATTATTAATTTATTTCTTATTTTTATTTTTTTCTGTACAACTATGCAATCATAATATAGAGTTTTTAATAAAGTTGCTTTAATAAAAAGTACGCATGGAACATATTTTTTTTTGTTGGTTTGTTTTTTATTTTGTTTACCAAGGGTGTGAACATAAACTAGTCCATTTTATGGAAGTTTTTAAATTTCAAACTAAGGTGAACCAGTCCATTTAAATCTGTGTAACCTGAAGCAGCTCTTGTGAGGAGAGTATCTGCACAACCTCAGTTGAGACGATTGAAAACTTTTGTTTCAGTAAATTAAACTTTTTCAAACATTTTCTTGCTTTGTTCTTGCAAACCTCAGTCAGTGCACTGATGTCAAATGTTTATGGTGTGTGGAAGTTAAAAAAAAAAAAAAAACAAACAAACAAACAAAAAACCTTGTGATACATCTCAAATTGTCCTTGCTGACTTGTTTGATGTGCTCTAAATCACAAAAAATACACACTTAACTTGCATTGTTCTTTTATTTATTGGGAAGTTCTCTTAGACCAAAGTAAGAGAAAAATATATATGAAAAAAACACTATGAAATTATTATAATGAAATTACATTTTTTATGGTTGAAGAGGTGGGTGGGCCTATTTTTGTGCCTGTCTCCTGTTTCTGTTTGTCTGCGTGCTTCTCCAGGTGCAGAGAGTGATTGAGCACACCTGTGATTAATCTGCTGATTAGCAGCCTGCAGTTTATAAAGACTGAAGAAGCAAACAGTTGGAGTCAGCGGGTCTGAGTGGGTGCTGTGTGTTGGACTGACAGAACTAGTGTTTTAGTGGAATCTGTGTTCTTTAAAAAGATATTTCCAAAACACTTCTTTGCTGATTGTTAAATTTAGTGTAGCTTTCTTTCCTTTTTTTAATCAAAGTTGTAGATTTTTGGCTCGCCAAGCTAATAAAGCAAGTTGCTATCAAATCACACAGCAAAGAAAATGTGCATTGCACTGCTGCAGCCTTTGTGCATGTTTGATATCACAGATACGGCAGGAGGTGTTGAACCTGCTGAGTGTCCTGCAGCAAACACTGTATTTACACTGATAATTTGATTATATCCACATTAAACATACACTGCCATTATTGCAGGTGTTACGTAAAGACCTTAACAAGGTTATGTTATTCATATAGACTGAAATTGAGTGTATATAATCTGATTAACGCAGCAAGATTACCTGTCAGTCTCTCGAATTACTGTGAAATGTGAAAAGGAGGTGGACGTAATATATGACCACCTGTACATTTCAATAATGAAATACTCCTGCAAGAAATGTAGCACTCATTGAATTCAGATCACGTTATGTCACAGTTTAAACATGACATACAACATGTTACATGTTTGTATGATATCTTATGTGGTGTTTGTGTGTGTGTGTATGTGTGTGTTTCTGTGCATGCTACATAGTGAGTATATATATATATATATATATATATATATATATATATATATATATAAAAGTGGGAGATTCTGACTGGTCCTCACTTTTGCAATCAGTTTGCAATCAGGGTTAGGCTGGGGTTAGGTATTTAGTTGTGATGGTTAGGGTAAGGGTCTAAGGAATGCATTATGTCAATGAGGATCCTTACAAAGATATAAGTACAAGGATGTGTGTGCGTGTGTGTCAGGGAGGGAGCAAGAGAGCGAGACAGAGACGCTAAAAAAAAAAAAAAAAATAGTTATACAACTACATTTTATATATATACTACCAGTTGACTTCTGTTGGTTTTATCTGGCAAAGACATTTTTAATTCTGCAGTATTTGAAATGCTGTGAGACAAACCACTTCAAAGCGCCATTCATTCACCATCAGTCAGGCTCTACTACTTAACCGTCAGAGCTGCAGCTTGTAGTCGAGGCACAATTGCGAGATCATCAGGTCAAGTATTCACTCTTCATCAGAATGGCCCACTTTTTTTTTTGCAGAAAACACAAAATCGAGGGAACTCTTTGCAGATCTTACCAGTGACACTATGTGAAGTGAAAATGACAAGATTGGTAACAATATTTCTAAAGGACAAATCAGCAGCACTTAATCACTCATAGACACATGTCTCCTCCATACTAGTGATGGGCAGACTGATTGTTTTTACAGTATTGGTTCCTTTGAGTTGATGTTAATGTATCGAACCTTTTGTGAAATATAGTGTCAGTTTTGCTGCAGCACGCCCTTTACAGTACATGCTTGTTCTCTTTTGTTTACATTAATAAAGATTAAATGTTATCAGTTGAGGTTGCAAATTGTAAGCACCTCCCTTAATTGATCATTGTCAAATTAACAACTAATGGAGTAATTGTTATTTTAAAAAAGAAAAGAAAAAAGAAAAAAATTTCTATACAAAAATATTCCATTTTTTTTTTTCCCTCAAATTTCACAACAACATATTGCCTATAGACAGCATTATCAGTTGATTGATTGATTGAAGTTCACACATTTGATCATACTCTTAATGACCGATTAATCATTCGTCGATTAGTCATCATCCCTAATATCGATGCATTGACTCAGCACCCCACTTGTTTGTGGTTTGGCGACGTCAGCTCAATGAGATGTCACACAAATGCCAACGACCAACAAACTATCGGTTTTTGAGGGACAAGTAGCAGATGCCCCTTTCACTCTTGGGAGCATCTCCTCTCGCCCATCGATTTGATCTGATCAGCTCTGACCCGATCATCAAAACAAAACAGCTATCTGCTCCGTGACTAAAGCTCCTCATTCTGCTCGACTTGCGCTGTGCTCCTGGACCTTGGAAAAAAAAAGTAAGAATTTACAGAATAGACACAGAATTCTTTAAAAAAAAAAGAAAGAAAGAAAGAAAGAAAGAAAGAAAGAAAGAAAGAAAAAGGACACACACACGATTTAAAAAAAGTAAGTTTGCTGGAGCTGCAGGTTGCCTATCCCTAGCCAATAGGATACACACACAGGACTCACATGCACAAACATGTACGCATGTCTGGACCCTCCATCACCACATCTGACAGAGAACCTCAGAATAAAACACACAGAGGTAGCAGGACTTCATTCTCTGCTCAGGACGCCATTACTTGGCTATATCTTCAGTTTGCTGCTATATATGCTCTGACTGTCGTATAGAGTTGCTTTAATCCTGTAACCCGGCTCACTGACTCTGACCATCTCTATTTAGAGACTGGATGAATAAATATGTAAAAAGAAACCCACACTTCAGCTCTGTTTCTTTGAGTTTGTCCTGCACTTGTTAATTTCGCTTTGTCTTTAGTTGTCTGTTTGTGTCCCCTCTTTTTTATAAAGCACATAATGACCCTCCTGCTTATTGAAATACTCAATATAAATAATCTTGTCTTGACAGAGCCCTGACTTAGCCTTTTTTTTAAATAAACCTCCGGGACATTACAGATGGATGCCTGCCGACTGAACACAGACGAACCGTTTGCCATCTCTCTCCCTGACAGAAATGGCTGTAAGAGTTTGTTGCCAAATACACCTTGTACATGATTAACTATCTTTCGCTGTATTAAAACACACTCGCGTAGCCATCTGCCAAGTACGATTGTGTTCAACCACCAAAACCATTTCATGAGAAAACTCATTTTCAGCCTCTTAATTATTTTTCATTACAGTGGCGCTGAGGAGTAGATTGGAATAGGACAGTAATTGCCCGGCCTGAGCGGCGAAACAATCCTGATGCATCAGGCTAGATGAAGTGTGACAGGGAGACATCTCACCACTGTCCAGAGCCCATTAGCCTGTTTCCTCCTTTCTGATCGCCTAAAAACCCCCTCGGATTGTGGTCAGCGCAAGGTCAGCGTGGCGGCCTTTTTTAAGGGGGAGGCAAAGTGCTGGCGGCAATCTGCACGAGATTTTGATAACCTTGTCGCCAACATTGCAACCGTCCTTAAGCGTGTCCGATTGTGAGTAGCTGTCACATTGCGGTGCACTTTACCATTCTCCCGGAGCTGCCACTGGAACGAAAGGGGGCAGCTCCTGCGGGTTTAAGAAGGATGTGTTCAGCACAGCTTGTGAGGCTGCTGTTAGGATTATCCCCCCCCCCCCATCTCTGGTGTGATAGAAAAGCTTCTCCAAATGTACTATCGTGAGCAGTGCTGCCAATCAATACAGCTCAAGAGTTAAAAAAAAAAAAGGGGGTCTCTGCTGTTAATTCATCTCCAGTCCTGCCTGTTCCAAAATCTGGTTTATCCTCCCCGTGTCATGTGTAGAAATAAAGACTGTGCATCTGAGAGCTTGGCACACAAATGTTCAAGCAGTGCAGAATAAATGTAACCTGATATGTTTGTCTTTAAAAATGGGACCGTGGAAGTTTGCTGATCAGCAGATATTGTAGCCACAGGTGTCAGTTACAGGATAATGATGCATTATAAATGTCCCATGATCCTCTCGCTCCAGAGACATCACCATTAAACGACATGACTGAGAGCGAGTGGAATGTGACCACATTGGAGAGTCAACAAACATTTGCTGAGGGAAAGTGTTCTCGTTACCGGCAGCAACAGCACGGCTGGTATTGTTTTCACCTTGCGAATCTGTGTGTGACTCATCATGGCACAATGTGTTTCTGTAGACACCAACTGCAGCGTCAAATACCACAGAAACTGCTCTGAGTACTTTGCCAGGTGTTTATATGTCTGGAAAAATTTTTGTCAATGTGATCCCAGCCAGCACTGTTTGGTTCTAAATGGTACAAAGCAACCACTGAGTGTTTAAATAACGTTTTCAGGGGCAACTTTTCTTTATGTTCCCAGAGCATTCTCTTTAAAGTTTGGGCAACATTCTCTTTTAACATCAAAAAAAAAAAAAAAAAAATCTTAATTGTTAACATATCACATCACGTTACATTTTCATCTAAAACAAAAAAGGTTCGTAATCTCAGTCCTCAATGACATATTATGGACATTGCTTTTAAAATGTTCTCCCTTTGTTCTCATGTAACATTGTGGGAACATATTATAAAAGAACATTCTATGATTTGTGACCTCAACATCCCCAAAACATCCTCAGAATGTTGCAATCATAACGTAACATCTTAGTCTGCATTTAACTTTACAGGAACATTACTTGAAATGATAAACATCCTTAGTACCCAGGATAGCCCTTGCAAAAGGCCCATGTGGAGCCACCACATGGGTCCCACATGCAAATGTTGGCTGAGAACTGATGCTAGAGAAAACTTCAAGGAGTGTCCAGAGAGAAAAGGGTTCATATTTGCTCAATGTATCCTTAAATGCCTTATGATTGGTATTAAAACTGGGGCCCCTACCAGTTTGTTTGTTTGTTTGTTTGTTTGTTTGTTTGTTTTCATGTAAGGTTTAGAAAACGAACTTAGTTAGAAAACTTAGTTCCAATGTAGCCCTAGCATAACCCATGTGGGACTCACTTTGGGCACTCCAATTGAGGAATCGAAGGTGTTGGTCTATGAGGCCATTTAATGTGTGAATTGATTATTCTTTTCTCTATAATTGTGATTCTTTTTTCCTTTGACTTTGCTGTTGCCAAAGGCTGTATCTCGCTTTACATTTGCTATGCTTCCCCCAGGATCTAGGGTGGTGCTGCTCTGTTTCATCCATACCTGTGAGCTTTCAGCAAACGTGCACAAATACGGACAAAATGAATGAAAAGTATAGACAGAATGTTGAGAATAATTGAGCCCAAAGTATTGCCTTCAAGGCAAAACTTAACTGCAGGTCTGTAATGGGACTGAACTCCAACCTTCTGCATTAAATTCTGAACCCCTAACCTACCATGACCAGCCTCCACACCTTTCTGCTCCGTGGTATAAAGGATGGAAGCATTAGAATAATTGGATGGGCTGGTTATTATTTGTACCTGATGGACCTGGAAAAGAAAGAAAAATAGAGAAACATCCCATTTCACAAGTGATCAGATAGCTCTCTCCACAATGAACAGTGAACACAGGTATACCTTTTTTGTTTTAATGGACCTTCCAGACAAGGGACTGGAAAAGGCCTCAGGCTTTAACAGAAAGTGTACAGCTGCCTCACTGAGTGGTCTAAGACTTGTTTTGCCTTGAAGATTTTGCAGCTCCAGCCAGCTTTCACACATGGGTGGACAATGGCCATGAAAGTAAAAACAAATTGTTCAGCCGCACCTGAGTACCCGGACAGCAAGGGAGATCCTGCATGTCTTCATTCTTCACCTTAGCCCAGTTTTATCAAGGTCAGCCTTTGCACTTTGAAACAAGGACACACAGTTTTTTCTTTTTTCCTTGGGGCAACGCAGAAGCATCAGCTCTGCCCGAATGCTGCTCCAACACTTTCTTGCATCAGACAATTCAATAAAAGCTCAATAAAGATGTGGTGTCCTCTGATATTGCAGGCAAGGTCTTCATTATGAGAATGATGGGAGAGGAAGGAACGCTGAGAGCGGTGTTCAGTGGAGCAGTTTACATGAGGACGACACATAACAGAAAACTTATGAAACTGATCCAGTAGCTTGTTTTAAAACTTGTGGCCTCCAGACAGGATCAGATTATCTTTGCCCTGAAATGTATCACTCTCTGAACACGAGACATCACCATTTTCTGATGAAATGAAAGCTCTTGATTTCTTAAAGAACAAGGAAACATGGAAAATATAAACAGTTCTGGCAAACATGCATTTGTGCTACTTAAATGGCTGCGTCCAAACTTCTCATTATGTAACCGTAAGATGATGAAATATGATCCAGGAAGTCCAGCTTGAATAAAACATTAATGGGTTTGAAGACGGCACAGTGGTTTATGAGGCAGGATTGCACTTTTGCGAGTTAATGTAGTAGCAATCATATTCTCCTAGGTCTTGACAGTCTCTAAAATAATAGGACACAAGTCTCGCTGTTCAAGGTCAACTTCCAGAAATGAGACCTTGACCATAAAATATCATTGCTAGGGTCAACATTCTTGCCAAATCCCTGAGTCTGAACCATCAGTGTGCTGCCACAGTGATCCCACTGAATTGAGTGAATGAGTGAAGATGCAGTCCTAATGTTCGTCTAAATGACTAATTTATTAGAAGACTGAAGACTGTATTTTATGATGCCACCCTATTTATTTCAGTAAAGGATGCTCATTGGACCCCAATGTGTTTTTGGACAGGAGGAAATTTTGTATAGTTCTTAGAACTCCCCTATGTATTGTGTCTGCACCACAAGAACTAGGATCGATCATAATTCTTAGAGCTCCAATTTGGGGGACGATTTCAGCTCATATTTAAGAGCAGATTCCAAGGCAGTTCACCAGACTTTGAAGACAATTTGGCATAGTGGCGAAACTGTGTAACTACAACTTCCAGTTCTGTCACATGATGCCATGGGGGCCCCAAAGACTATTTCCCACAGACTGGCATTGGGAAAGAGACTTCTTTATATCAGTGGATTATTTATAACCCCCTGAATGACTCGTTTCACCATCAGAGTTTGCAGCTTGCCAAGGGTGACACTGAAAATAAGTTAACATTAGCTCACCACAAGCCATGAACTTTAGTTTGCCAGTTGTCATAGTTACCACATCATCACTGCCACAAAAGGCATGCCTTTCAATTCATCCGATCATCTATCAGAAAAAAAAGAAAAAAGAAAAACACACTAAGTGGTCTGCTTTTCTGACTTCTAAAAAAAAGTTTTAAAGTTTTAAAAATCCAAGGTGTTTTGGGCACTCGGTAAGCAAAATGCATTTGTTTCAATAAAAGCCATTGCAAAAAGCTTTGCTCGGCTGCTAAAACATGCTCTGTGTAATTGGGGCATTGCTGATGCAGACTGACTTCCTTTTGTATTTAATGTGTAGTCAATTTATACTAGAATACTACTGTATACTAGTTTTTTGAGCCAATATCACAACATCTTCAAGTCCTACTTTTGCCAATACAGTCCAGAGATATTCCAGAGGGTTTAGTCTAAATGTGGCTGTAATCTCCAAAGCCCACATCTGGGCCTAGACAATACAACACACAGTGAAAGGCAAAAGTGACTGTGTCACCTACAGTTCTGTTTTTCAGAGGTTTGCCAGTAGAGTGCCTAAAACTGTCCTGAGGATGGCAATAGAGGAAAAGCCAAAGGACTAACAAAATCTTTTTGTAAGCATGACCAATCTGCCTGCTGTATGGGGATATCTTGTGTGCAAACCTGCCAAATAAAGTGAAACAGCCAATAACATATTTATATAGACAGTCAGATCAGATTCATTGCTATTTGACACAAGCATTCGATACATACCTGAAATCAAATGGGTTATTTTCACCAAAAACAATAACAGCCCTGTCAGTTGTTCCCTATAAAACATCATGTTTTGTTCAAATATTTTATTTCATGTAATTTCATCATAAAGATGGATTTCTTGTACAAGTGGACTCTATTGCATTATATATTCTGCCTTTGTGTGCAGTGAATAGCTGAATATTCAGGCAGATAAATGAACAGCAAAACATTTCATTCTTCCTTAAGGCTTCCATCACCGTGAAAGGTGCTGCATTCAGTTTGCAGCTGTACAATATTCAGCAAACTAAATGGATGATTTAAAGTTTAAAACAAAAATGTGCTTTGTTGGAAGTCATTTAAGCCCATTTAGATACTTGAAATAATACACAGCGGAAATGCATTATTCTCCTGGTAGAAAATGGCCCTGTTGTTAGAGAGAAAAAAAACCCCTCCTGTTAGAATGAATGGATCTATTTTTATCAGCTTCTATCTATAGCGGGGGGGGGGTTTAAAAAAAAGAGATTTTTTCTGCTCAAGAGCTAGGAGTATTGTCTAAGGGACAGCTGATCTGTATGCTTTAGCGCCAGGAGAAGCCACTTACTCCATCATCGCAGAAATCCCTGCAGTACAGCCTTCCCTTGTACATTTACAGGCCTGAGTTCAGCCCTGTATCCCACCTGTCAAGACAGAGAGCTAAACATGTCCATCTTACTCCATTTGGCAGAAAAAACACAAGGGGAAAAGCTGGAAAGGTGTTCTTCTCTATCTCCACTTTCACTTTTTTTTCCTTTATTGTACTGTAATCACAGGGGCGAGTGGGTTGCATATTTCTAAATCATTTATTGGGGAGCTAATGCATTGCACTTGGAGGAAGAGTGCCCACTTTGGCTGTAATTACTGTTGCAGGAGATACTGTGCAGTCTCACATGGGAAGTCCCTTTCCTGTCTTTCTGCCTGACTGTACACAATGATAACTATTGTTGAAGTTTTAGTAAACAGAAAGTGTTTTAAAGTAGATTGTAAAGTGGTGGATTTTGCTGTAAAGGATCGACCTGATCTTCTTGTTTTCTAATTGTCAAATTCATTTTTTGGAAGATGATCTTTTGGTGAAATGTGTAAAGAACCTTTTTTTCCCCACTCCTATATGTAGAAAATCAAATACTTAATATAGATATATGATTGTTTATTTATTTGATTTCAAACAATTTAAATGTATATTCTAGCAGAAACCTGTGTATGTCATGAGCCACAAAGGTGTGAACAGATTAATGTACCTTATTAAGCAACTCTTACTCAGGATAGATTACTTCAGTCCCACCTCCCCGTAGCTGCAGAGAGTTCCTGCAGATCTCTTTTTTCCACACATGAGCTCCAACAGTGGTTACATTGCAGGATTTTTGATGCAATGCTTGCTGGAATCTCTGCGGAGAAAACGCAACAACAACTGAGTGATGCTCTGCTGGAGATTTCACTGTGATCACAAAGATGAGATGTCTCAACGCTTTCCTGACCATCGCTGTCACGACAACAGCTTCCCGGAGAGGAGTGTGCGAGGCCTAGAGTCTCTAAACTGCTCCGGTGGTTTTTATCATCCTCTCCCCCCTGAATCATATCACCTCGCCCGTACCTTCTCCTCTACTCAATCCAATATGCTGTTATCTATCTATATATATATATATATATATATATATATAAAAAAAAACATCCTTACCTCACTACTTCACTCACATTCCTCTTATCTGCTCCTCTAGCACTTCTGATCCTGGAGGAACAGCAATGTTGTTGGGGTGTTACAGCCCTGACCTTTGTAACCTCTGTGAAATGGCTTGGATTGGGACCAAAGATTGAGCCATGCCTGTCAAACATTAATGCCAGTGGTTTGATTTTGGGTGGATTGCTTTTATTGTGCTCCTCCAATAAAACCAATTCTGATTTATTATGAAGATAAGCATTTAAAAGACTATCTCAGTAATTCAAAAGTACATTTCCATTTTATGTATGGGGCTCACAAGAGACAGATTTTTTTAAAAAAAAGAAGAAAAAAGAAAATAATGGTCAACAGTGATGCATCAGGGTCTGAGAAATCCTCATTCTTAGTACTTTGCATGGGTCTATTGTCAAACAACTTGGATGGATAGCTGCAGCCATATTGTTTTTGGAGTCCATGTGGCATGCCCTTGCCAGCCTTGTCCACCAGTACAAGACAAACCAACAAGTTCTCATCCCATCTCATCACATGTTGCAGCTTTGCAGTGGACTTTCACATCTAAATCTTACATTTTAGGTATCTTTCTGCATCTGATCTTTACACTCCCAGATGCTGCTGATGTCAACAAATGCATATGATGGGATGACGCTGCAGTTGCGCATGTTTAGGCAACAGCAACACATGGCATATGACACAGGAATATCAACAAACGGACATGCTGGGGATGGTTAGGTTTAGGTGACAAAGTCACAGATGGTTAGGTTTAGGGGAATGGGGCACATAAATCGGTGTTGGAAAAAAAACCCATCACATTCAGACAGGAAGCAAACATAGGACACTGGCATGAAAATCCAGAGTGTGTTAGATCCATCCACAGCCCCTCCTATACATCCCTATATTATGTCATTATCAGGAGTGTTTCAACCTGTTGCATGCAACAAGTTCCAATCGGCCGCACTTTGAAATTATTTCACCTGTGCAGGCATTAGGTGCAACAGATGCCGTCCGGCCGTCTGCCAGTTTATAATAACACAGCTTCTGGTTCTGTCCAGCCTGTGCTCTTTCACGCTGAAATGTATGTATGTATGTATGTATGTAAATATAAAACAACAGTCAACTATTTAATGTAGTCAAAAAAACAACGTGGAGATTAAAACTAAATAGAGTTCACTAGATGTATAAGGAGAGCTGGATAGTGTTGGGGTGAGGTGGGGCGTTGTTCATTCCAATGAAAGTTGATAGGCACTGCTTCCACACTGTGTGGCCCATTGAGCAGGCGCACTGGAGACTTGTGTTGACTGAGCCAGCTGCTTGCATGGGCTCTGCTAACTTGAATGGGGATAAAATGATTTAATCATGTGGCTCTTCTGGACTATTGAAATGTTATCAGTTTAAATGGGTTAAATCCCAGTGGTGAACTCATTTCACAGCTGCTGTGCTAAAAAAATTGTGGAGGTCTTATTCACCATGGAAGTCTATGGTCAAAAGTCTTTTTGAGACACAGAGAATCAGGTGATGGACATAACTGTACTCCAGGCGTCCTGATTCACCAACATTTTGGTCCAGAGGTCTTTTCCAGGTTTCTTCCACAGCGTTTTGCTCCTGTGTGTTTTTGGACAGTGCCTACTACAGTGTTAGAGAGCAAAAGCAACTTTGCCACTAAAGAGAGACTGTGACTCATGTGAGAATGTACACAATAGCAAGGACACACAAGCAGAGTGATAGCTTGAAGGTTTTCACACGGAGCATGCTGAGAGCTTTATGGCTTGTGTGTCCTTAACATCTGAAGGATCTCTTTAGTCTTTCAAATGAGTTTTCTTTGCACTTACACACGTAACTATTGACTAGTCATTTCTTAGACTGTGACAAAACTGAGTGCTTCAGATGGAGGCTAATGTAAACGCTAAGCAGAAAAGAGAAGCTGTCAGGTTTTTACTGACGTGATGTTTTTGCTACACTTGTCAATGTAGACAAGGTCCAAGATAAGATAACCTTTTGACAACTCTGACTATAATAACATTTGTTTTAGGGGATATGATTTGCTTTTAACTTGAATGCCTGTTGCTCAATTGTAGAATAAGAAATGTTGAATATGTTTGGGGTGCAACATTTATAACGTAGCACCTTCTTTAGCACTGATCTGATGAAGACCAGCGAGTGAGTAATGTAAATTCACAATTTGAGATGACAGGGTACAGTGAGCTGAATAATCCCACACCGAGCATTTCACGGATGACCTTTCCAGTCTTCAGCTCGAGCTGCAGTAATGTGAAAGGCAGATGGGAGGGAGAGTGATAGGGGTTCAGGAGGGGGTAAGCAGTGCCCTGTGGCTCTTGCTCCTGTTAGGCAATCCCAAACTCCAATGGCATTTTAATATGTCACAAGAGGTGTGTTTAATTTGATAATGATCACATCAATATGTGACAGTGAGTCCCCAACACTGAAACCCAGGGTGCCAACGAATTCTTCAGCCGAGCTTTGAAAAAGGTGTATCGTTGAGAGCCAGCCAGCTGGATGGAAATCAGAACTGGGAGGAGAAGTTAAGCTTCTCTGCAGGACTCTGCACAGACCGTGAGTTAATCTTGATAAATGCTGGACGTCAATATGAAAATGCCAAAAGTGTATGCAAGATAAGAGGCCATGCAAGCCATATTCCGGGCCTCAGACTTTGTGCTTCCTCTTTTTCTGCTGACTTAGAATCCTCGAGAAGGTTTTCTTTCAAAGGTGTTATCTTTTTTTTTCAACCTTAGACCTTGAAACTCTTCTCCTCCAGTGAGTATGGAAAACAAAGACATGTCCGTACAGTAAAATAAGGTTGTCTGGCTTCAGAGACTTTGACAAGGTGACTCATAAAGGGGTGTTACAGAACGAGAGCAAGACACACCAGGAGAGTCTGGAAACTCCATCCCCCTTTTGCTCTGGCGCTGATGGATGTGCCATGCCGAACCATCCGTCTGTGATACAACCTCGTAAAGATGTCATTTACCCAAATCAAAGACAAAAAGGACTCTGTGTTACTTACCGGTAGTCCAAAAGGTCTTTGCGAGTGCACGTCTGTCAGGAAGCCCCGAAAAAGGAGCAACAGATAGAGAGATCACCAGCAAAGTGAAAATCACTCACTCACCAGGAGTTGTTTTTGAACAGCCGTTAAATGATGCCTTCCTGGGAGTTTTCTCCCCCCACTCGAAGTCTCTCATTATGTCCTGGAGAGTCTTTTATGATCTCAGGCATGTTTCCCATGATGCCCCATCTGTCTGTCCCGCTGTGACAGAGGGCCCGGCCTCCTCTCATTCCTGTCGGACAGCTCCATCACTCACCGATGCCTGCCGCTATCTCTACATCAAAACAATGCTGTGCCAGAGTGAATTAGTATGTCCTTCACCTTGGGTGGAACCCTGTCATTACTTTACCTCAAGACTCAAGACAAGAAGATATGATTTAGCACATGTTACAGGAAGTGCAACATTGGTATGTCCTCAAAAGCAGGCACTGGGATGTGTGGTTTATAGGTGTCTTGCCATTTGCTAAGCTCTCATGAGGACAGCTCTGGGCAAATGTATTAATATGTTTAGTTAACAGGGGTTTGGAAATGATTTCTGTGCCCTATCATTGTCTTTAAGTGACTCCAATACAATCTACTTTTGCAACAGCTGCTATAAATGGGAATTTTCAGTGTCCTCAATCTCCATGCCTTTGTATAGCGCTAAACGTTGCACCATCAAAGCATTATAAGGTGAACTAGAGTTCATGGAACTTTTTCAGTGATCACAATCATGCAGCAGTTTTGCAAATGTTGCTCAAATGAGTACAAACTCTAAAGAACAGATTATGTTGAGTGGACGTAGTGGGAAGATTACATTGCTCCACCATGAGAGGATTATGTGACAAGGAAAAGCTTTGGACTTCAGTTTGAGTATATGCAATCTCACCTTAAGCAGCTCGCTTATCTCTTATCTTAAAAGTTCTTAGCATGACTCTGGGATTAAAGAGACTTGTCTGCTGGAGTTTTAGTTAAAAGACATGATATAATAAGACAGTGGCAGTATAACAGACGGCATTTATCTCCATTGTGTGCATCTATACCATGAATGTATAAAGAGCACTGGATGCAGTGTTTGAGAAAGGCCTTGATTTGTTCTTATTAGAGTTGGTCAGTGGCACATGGAGCTAAAAATGATAATTTCCCACAGTTTGAAATTACTGATAATTGATCTTCATTGTGGGACCCATAAAGCAACAACACTCGAGACTTTTGGCAGCCAAATGTGGCTTTGCAACTAACTACTGTTGTCCAAGCAACTAACTTTTAGATTAGCAAACTTGAATGAATATTAAAAATAATAATAATAACAATCATGGCTTAATCTAGACTTTTTAAATGTTTCTAGACAACATGGATAAAATCCCAACAATGTGTTTATTCGCTAGGGGTTGTGACATTTTCAAAAATGTATCCACAGGTTTCCAGACATAATAACGTAGGGCTGTGGAGAAAAAAAAAACAATGTACTTTTGGACCCAAAGGCATCAGGTGACAGACCCGAAAGTTGTAGTTACACATTTGGCCACAATCTCAAACTGACTTTAAAGTCAATAAAGCACTGTTACTGCAGGCTCGGTCGGACTAGGCCAATAGTGGATGTCATCATATTGATATCATTCATTTTCTAGTGGAACGTTTTGTGGGCTTCAGCACTTTTAGGCCCTTTATTCATTGGATTGGTTAGGTATATGCATGATGAGTAAGACTGGTTAGGGTTAGGGTAAGAATATCAGTGTAAGACAATCAAAGACAATGAGCTAGGGATTAGAGTAAGGCTGACTTTTTGTCATTGACTGGTGCCATGACATCCAAATTTTAAAAAGAGATGAGACAAGTCATTAGCAACAACCATGACTATGACTGGATGAAGCATCTTTAGGTCAGGTAAATAAGCTACCAGACTAACCAATGGTCAGAAGAAAAGCTGGTATTGTAAGTTTCTATCTGTGTAGACTTAGACTTAGACTTAGACACGTTTATTTATCCCACTTGTGGGAAATTCACTTGTCACAGCAGCCGTGTGTACAGAAAATAAAAATATATGTAAAATATCAATATATACAAAATATAAAATATGAAATGTACAATAGTGCAAAAAATAGGCAAAAAATAGGCACGTGTCAAGGAAAAACAAAAAATGTACAGGTTGTAATACAAGAGGTCAGAGAGTGCAACATTTATTGTAGTGAGTCCAGGTTATTGTTGGCTCAGGCTGGTGTTGTATAGCCTGATGGCCGATGGAAGGAAGGACCTGCGGTAGCGTTCCCTCCTGCAGCGTGGGTACCGCAGGTTTTACCGCAGTCTGCTGCTGAAGGAGCTGCACAGGTCTCCCACAGTTTCATGAATGTTCAGTCTCTTCCTGTCCTGCTCTGTGCTTCCACTGTCCCAGCAGACCACAGCATAGGAGATGGCTGATGCCACCACCGAGTCATAAAATGTCCTTAACAGAGTCCTGCTCACACCGAAGGACCTCAATCTCCTCAGGAGGTGGAGACGACTCTGGCCCTTCCTGTACAGGACATCTGTATTGTGTGCCCAGTAACATACCAAAGCTAAGTTATATCTACACAGTTCATATGTAGTAAATATGTTGAAACTTAATGTTTCATTGCTGTTATGAATCGTTAGGTTTGGGCTCCAAAACCACTTGGCTAGGGTTAGAAAAGCACCATGTTGTAGCTAAAAATACAGTTAGTTTCCCTGCATGTCACAAAGTGGAATTTAGAAAATACTGCTTTTGTTTTTCTGGTTTTGAATAGTGGTCTACTGTTGTCTGCTGCTTGGCATCCACCTCCCTTCCCATCCACTTGTGACTCATATGACTAACAACTGACTAAGTGATTGACTGATGTGATAAAATGACTCAATGTTTTAGTTTCAAATAGGACATAAATACCAGTTTCCAGGGTCGCCATGAGCCTAAGCCAACTTTCTCACTCTTTTGACAATGGCCACTGCTTTAACCATTTTATAATGATGCACCAGTTTACATAGGAGCTGGCACACTGCGTCTTGTGATGATGTTAAAGGGTTCATTGTGCATTAATATCTGATGACTAACCCATCAGCATTTTTGAAGCCCTAGGAGTTAAACCATGCCGTGTACAAATAACATCACTTTTGGATAAACAGACACGAGAGTACCAAGTAAACACATTAATGGACTCTCTATGGGACGAAGCTGAAGACAAAGCAAATGTGTGTGCAAAAATAACATGCAAGAGTGAGAACAACAACAACAACATGGGTGGACGACTGAATAGACACAATCACGGGCCAGGAGAAAGTGCTGAATCATTTATGACTGCTGTCCATTGCCTGGCAGAGCATTGTGCATTCAGCGATCTTAGAGAAGAACTGATCACACTGTTGTTGCCTTGAGAAAACTCTCATGCTACTGTCCTTGCAGTCGTGATATCTCCCGGGCCCCATGACCAAAACGCTGTCAGTGTGTTGGCCAAGATAAAAGTACAATGCCCAGTTAAACCTGTGTCTCTGCAATACTGGGTAAATACTTTTCTTTACTCAACCCATGCACCATGAATGCAAATTATGTATGTTTGCATGTGCTACTTGATATTGTAATATTGTTGTTAGTCCTGTGAGTCACAATCTCAGGCATAAGCATGGAAGATATGTTCGTTTGTATCTGAGTGTTTGTATCTATCTGTCTGCAGCTATTCATGCAAACTACTGGACCAATTAACCTAATATTTTGTGTGCGCATTCATAATTGTATGTTCAAGGACCTCTCATGGTTGCAGTGATTCACAAATATTGTAAAATCTGTTCTATGATTGTTTTATATTGTCATTGACTGCTGACCCCTCACCTCACTCTTTACCGAGCCATTTTACAGAAATTTGTTTGGCTAAAACAACAAATCTTAGCATTTGTTGCAGGACACATTTTTGCCTTTGTCATGGCTCTAAAACAGACATCCATAGAAAAGTTGGGATTTCTATATACCAAATATGTTATGATTCACTAAAGAGAGGCACGATACGAGATGATAAGATCCCAGTTTTTGTTTCCTTTACTGCTATCTAAATCCAGGAGGGACAACTGAGCGCGGTTGCACCAAGGTTTTGTTTTGTTTGCTAGATGACATCATATCACACCAGGAGTCTTTGAGAGGCATCTTGTAGACTGGCAGATTTTGTTAATTTGATCATTTGACATTTGTTCCTTTACCATAAGTAAGAACACAATAAAATTGTTTCATCTTTTGTCTGTATCAGCTGTGTTTAATTTTTGATTACTTGATGTAAAAATCTTTCAAGTCCAGTTATGAATGGCATGAAGCAAAATATTTGTGACTGCATTTTCATTATATTAAAAAACACATTTGCACTCATAATTATACTTATCTATACTTCACAAACAGTGCCTATTAGCAGGAAAACTAGATCTCTGTGCAACACATTGTAGCTCCTTCAAACAGGAGCAAGACATATATATCTGGGACATTTTTGAAATGCATATGCTGGAATTAGAAGGATTGTCTACAGTGGCTGCGATCAGCCTGAGGGCTTTTTTGGCGATATCTGCACTCTACTGAGTGCATTTTTTCTAGTCTAAGTACGAACAGCAATTACAAACAGAAAATCAAGTGGCATGAATGCAGGCAACAATAGGAAGAAGCTGTATCCTTTGATTGAGTCATCAAGGATGTAATGTGTAATATAATTTGCAAGATGTAAATTATTAAGTCATTTGTGTAAGCAGGTATTCTGCAATTAAGGCCCTTGGAATTGGCACTTCAGACCTCAGAGCACTTTGGTCATTTGCTGTTTGAGACAAGGTATTTTTTCCAATTATTATGCAACCTAGGTGTACACATGTAGGCACAATGCACACACACATAACAAATACATACACCATTCCCTCCTTGACAATTCTGCTTTGACGACCTTGCTACCGAACACAAACTGTTTTAAAAGCTCTTGCTGCTGAGCAAAGAGAGCGGCATGTCCTGTGTGATACAGATCGATAGCGGGCCCTGGTGAAGTGTGCCTCCTTTATAGCCGCTGAACCCAAGCTAGAAGGGTTAAAGGAACCAGGGAGGGCAAGGGCAGGCGTGGATGCAGACAGAATGCTTGATGAGGAGGAGAAGAAGCAGGCTATGGAACCAGCATAAAGGAGGCCCAAGGATGGGCCCAAGAAGGCAGCAGACAGTCTGAGAGAAACACACTTCAAAACAGTCCATGAGGACGATGGCAGCAAATAGAGACAGGTAGTGTCCGAGAAGATGTTTGAGGATTGTTTGAAAGGAATGGGGGAAGTTGGAGGCAGACAGAAGGAAAGCATCATTAACATTTCTTTTTTGTGGAAAACAAGCAAGACCTCATATAGTACTTAAAAGAGGAATTGAGAATGTCTGACTTGTGCACAGACTTACAGAGGACAACAAAACAAAAGGAAATTAATCCCAACTAGAAACAGATACAGTATGGCACATTTGATGCTAAGATTAATTGTACAAAAATTAATGAATTAAAATAAAATAAAATTAAAATAAATAAATAAAACAGAATACATGTTGTTGTATATAGGGTTTGTATGGTCATGAAAGCACTCAGAGAATTCTAAAGTCATAGAATTTCCAATAAGCAATTCCCAGGCCTGAAAAAAGATTTGGAGAAATAAATATACCCTGAAAGTTTTGGAAAAGTCCTATTTTTTTTCAACATGTTGAATTATAAAAAGTGTTCAAAAAACATTGGAAATTTCAAAATCTAGTGCGGTATGTGGAGGCATTGTGTGCAACACTGAGTCCAGGACAATTTCCCTACAGGGACAATAAAGTATATTGTATCGTATTATATTATATCGTATCATATCGTATCGTATCGTATTGTATCGTAATTTCTGTTTTTACTGTTTCTGGCTGTGATAAATTATGTAATTTTTGGTGATTTTTTTGGACAAAACATGATTTTTTTTTTTTTTTTTTAAAGAACCACCAAAAACTTTAAAAGAAAAAAAAGTTGCAAAAATGTTATTTAAAAAAATCACCAAAAAGTTTTAAAGAAAAAAAAAATTATCAAAGTTCTTCAAAAACGTCTCCATAAAAATCACCATTTTTTAAATGAAAAAAAATAATTGTTCACCAAATTGAAATAATAAATTTATCTGTAACACATACATGAATAGCATTTTCAGATCTAGTTATCAAGTTTGATTGAACAGCTGTTTGGAAATTGAGTTGAGAAAACCTAATTAATATATGTGTTATCAACTGAAGTTGTTATTTTAAAGTTTGTTAACAATTGTCCTTTGTCAGTGAAACCTGCAGCCTTACACATTTGGAAGGCTTTCTTTAAAAATTCACGGTAAAATAAACACAAACCACAGCCCTTCATTTTTTAAAAATATTTATTTATAAAAGCTATAATACAGTTATGAAAGAGAAGCAATAAGGAGTATTGCTGTTCATTTCAGAGAATTTGTGAAAATATGCCTCAAAATCGGAAAAAAGAAGTGGAAATTCATGAATAAAACCTGTATGAACCCTTTTTTATAAACCTGCAAAAAACAACTGAGAAACCACCGAACCGCGAGCGGCAGTGATCTATAGATAAAAATACCGCACCCAATCTAGCTTCCATGTGCTCTAAAAGCCCCGCTGAGGTCAGTTTACAAGTCTTAAATGTGTTTTCATATGGTCAACCATGATGGAAAGCCCGGCCCGTGACATTTTGGGTCACTTGTGGGTGTTTTGTCAGGAAGAGCCAAGAACCGCGCGGCTGTGACCGGTAGATGGAAAAAAGCTGAATCAGTGCTTGGGGAGGAGAGGGAGGGTAATTGGCCTGCAGCTGATGTTCACGTTATGCTGTTTGCGTGCCTCTCCACAACAGACAACGGACATTACCAGAAGCAACACATGCCTATAAATAAGACAGGAAGCACAAAAGGTAGTATTGACAAGGGAAGAGGTAGTGTAGGAGTCCATTAGTCTTATAAAAAATGAAGGCAGGCGTTAGTGGTCAGAAAAAAACATGCCAGAAGTTGAACAATCAGAGAGTGTTACAGTGAAGACAATGCACGCGAAGTCAGTGACCTGGACTCAATCCCCCAAACTTCTGCTCTTTTCTTGGGAGTTGTTAATGGAAAAAAAAAAGTATCTGAGATGCATTCACCAAATGCTATTGCCATACTCCACACCATTCTCTTTATTTGAAAGGCTCACAAGTCTGAAACACATTTTCCAAAGAGTGTTTTATTTTCCTGCGGGCAAACCTCCGAGGAAGTTATATTTGGCACAAAGGTTGCAATCCTCACATTGCATATGAAGGAGCTCGACGTTAGCTTTGCAATTTTAGCTATCATTATAATCAATCATCCAGATGCTCCAAATTGCCAAATGAGACCTTTTGCAATGTGATCAGTGCTATTTGTCAAAGGACATGAAGGGGATGAATGTGGTGGTTGATGAGCGTTTGGTCACAGCTGACTCAAAGGAAGGCTGAGTGGCGCTCTGAAGTCGTGCAATGCCTCAAAGTCTCAGCACTTTTAATTCAACCCAAATAAACAGTTCTCTTCAAAATGTTTTAGTGATAGATGCAGATTAAAAGAACAGCCTCTTAGGTCCAACCAGAGATGTGGTTTTTAAGTGGAATTTGTGGGAGCTGAAAGAAACCAGAAAATGGCAACAGATGTCTTATACTAAATGATGCTGACATACTGAAGCATTTAAAGCAGGGGTCGTCAATGGTTATTGGACTAAAGACCCCTTAGCCAAAAAATATACGGAGCATGGAACTACAGAGATATTATATAAAATTAAGTTGCACTTGGGAAAATTCTTTGAATATTTTTTGGGTTTTCTCTCAGTTGCACTTTCCTGTAAATGCTACTTAAAATAAGCAGTTATTGTAGCAAGGCTAGGTGAGTTAACTTGACCCTCTGCACTTTCACTGGTGGTTTCTGTATGTCTTTTGCTGAAAAAACTACAAAATAATCTATTGTCGGTCATAAAAATGTCCCTTCACATGGAAATATGTGAAAAAAAGGTGAGAAAAATTAGCTAGCATTAGCTAGCTCACATGATGTCGGACGGATTCATTGGTAACAGTGTAGCATTAATGCTAATAATAATAATAATGATAATAATAATAATAATAATAATAATAATAATAACACATTTTATTTATACTCAGAGATGCTTAACAGAAACAAAAACAATGTCAATTCAAGTCAGTGAAACCATACAGAATAAATAAAATCACAATCAATAAAGCAAGACAGACAAGCAATAAATATGCATTAATGCTGTGTACTGTAAATTAAATGGGTTTTAAGATCAGGCCAGTTGATCTTTGCTATCATGTGGAATTTATGCTAATGTGTATTTTAAGTCACATTAAAATTTTAGGGAAAAAAGATTATAAATGACATCTACAAACACCTCCAAAGCTCACTGATTGACACTTTGAATCTCATTTGTGTAATCCATATCAGAAAACAAAGTGTAAAAATGACAAATAACTGACAACTAACTGATGACAAATAACCAAACTGTTTATTGAGTGCGAGCTGCTGCCAACCAGCAGGTTTTGTCAATCAGCTGAGAGTCCAGGAAGTTACTGCTGACAGCCAAGAAATTGTTGTTGGGAATCTCATTGCTCAATAAGAAAAGATCAAGCAAAAAATTACATGCCACAGAGCAAAAATTTTCATTGTGTGTGTATTGTTACATCCTGTTATTTTAAATCAAATGCAAATTTTTTCATTTTTTATGAAAAAATATTATTAAATTAAATTAAATTAATAAAAGTTATTATTAAATTATGTGTAAAAGTGGCTGAAGCTCAACTTAGACTGTTGAAGTTTCATAAACTTTGGTTAAACATTGTAATGTTTTTATGCACAAAGCGAGGATGTTGGATTTTTGTCTCCTATCTGTTTCTGTTTGGTTCCAAGTTGCAGCAAATATGGAGATGAGGAGTGATTACAAAAAGCATTGATCACAAACATCAATGATTCTCTTAATGTACATTTGACATAGGAGTATTATATTACAAAGACTTGAATAAAAAATGAAAATATTCTTTAACTGACAGTCAGCTGAAATAAAATGTAACTACACAAAATGATTGAAAATTTCCTCTTTACAATCCAACTGTTATAAACACAAAAGAGAGAGCAGTCAGAGAACTGGGCATCTGGACCGCTGTGGGTTTCTCTGGCAGGACAGGTGACTGTAGAAGGGCGGGGAGCCAAACAAGACTCTGACTGGCCAGGGCTGCGGGAGGATGGGGAATTAGCTAATTAGTACTGGAGCTAACATCAGAGCGCAATAAACAAAACAAATAACATAAATAAATACATAATGGGAATTGAATGTGACATTAGAGCACAAGTGACGGATGTGCTCACAGTGTGTAGCAAGCAATGCTGTCTTCACATGCTAATGTAAATAAAAGCTAATACTAAAAACTAATATGAGTCTTTTGGAGATTTTGCATTACAAGAATGACACTGACATAGTGACCTTGACCTTTGACCTATGACCACTACAATCTAATCATTTCATTGTTGAGTCCAGGTGAATGTTTCTGCAAAACTTGAAAAAAATCCCCTTGAGGCATTTTTCAGATATTGCACAAGAATGTGCTGAACAATAGGATATCGGACAACCTGAGAGCATAATGTCTCCATTCTTGGCTATCACCGCGCAGAGGCATTAAAATAAATAATTAACAAACAGTTTACTCATATTTGTATTTAACAGTAACATGTTATAAAAACTATACTGTCATGTTTTCCATTTCCTGAGTTACGATATAGTACACTTAATACCCCCCCTTCATTATCCACCTATTTTCTCTGTGGTGCTGGTCATTCTCTGTGGCTAATGCATCAAATGCCATATTACATTAAACCAGTCTCTGCCATAATTATATCACACAGTTTCCCTTTGCTTTGGGAATCTGACTGTGTGGTTTTAGAGAAATCTGATAAAACCACACATTCAGAACAGTATTAAATATATCAGCCAGTGCACACTCGCATTACTGCTGCACACGTGGTGGAGGAGCTGGACAATGTCATGCGTGCAACAGGCTGACAGCTTGTAATTGAATGTCTCTTTCATTTGTACAGACTTTGCTGCTGGCACATTTACAGTAAATGGTCACTGCATATATATTGTGTGTGTGTTCCGTGCATGTTAAAAATCCCCAGCAGGTGTTCCATTCTTCACACCTGCCTATTTATTGTAATTTATGACAATGAGAGGGGGAAAACCACATGGACTCAGTTGGAGAGCCAGCCTGTCAGTGTTTGCTAATAGAGACAAGAGATTTATAAAGAAACGTGAGCTTGTACTGCAAATGATAACGTGTCCAGCTATCGCAGGACAAATTGAATGCAGGCTTCCCAGACTCAATCTGCTTACTTAGTGTTTGCTTTTGTGTAACTTGGCAGCGTACGAGACGGTTTTGCACAATTGTGTGGCTGGAGTGAAAGCGAGCGGGCTGCTTTTTTTCTTTTCCCACACAGGCACCAAAATGGACTCAGGCAGTTCTGATATCATGTGAACAGTCAAGTTCCATTTCTGCGCAACTTCTTAAAATGTTATTTTTCTTCATTCTATTTTTGGCCGCCGCATGCACATCCAGATGCAAACGTGAGTAATGATTGTTTATTTGTGGAGCTAAAGGAAGTGGTTAATTATGCTGTCAGCTTCTTCCTACAGAAAATTGATGAACTGCGTCTGCGTCGTGATGTAGTGCTGAGAAATAAAACCCCAGTTAATCATACACCAAGTGGTGTGTTCACAATCTGTCTGCCCACAGACTCACATTTGCTGCTGATAAAAAACTAATATACAGCATACAGTAATTGTGACTGCGCTGCAGTTAACACTCTTACCAAGACCTTTTGTTAACATCCTTCAAGCCCCTGAAAAATAAAAACAATAAAAAAAAAAAAACTCAGCTGATTTGCTTTAGGACAGTGTTATTCATCATTCTCATAACATAACGGCAATGTTTAATTTATTATTTTTTTATAGATGTGATTTATTTTATTTTAACTGCAAATCACTCTTTGAGACCATCAAACAACAAAATTGATTGTAATTTAACTAGTCAGTCAGTCCTAACTAAATGTGGGTAGTTTGTTATTAACCTGTTGCTGTTTTTCTGGCAGCTGTTTTAACAACCTGTCACTGTTTTTCCAGCTGCTGTTTTGGCAACATGTCACAGTTTTTACAGCCGCTGTTTTGGCAACACGCCACTGTTTTTCAGCGGCTGTTTTAGCAACCCATTGCTGTTTTTTCAGTGTTTTTTAAGGCAACCTGTATTTCTATTTGCAGCCGCTTTTTAGCCAAGAAAAGTGGTTGATTATTGCAGAGATCATTGCAGATAGCACCATGGAAAGTAAAATCAAACAGCCAGCCAACAATGGTGGTTGACACCATCTTGCTGATGATTTATTTAAGCAGAATTCCCTCTCAGTCCTGACAGTTGTATTTTGACAGCCTGCATTTGAGGTTTACCTGTGAGCTTTTATACTTTGCTTTTACAGCTGCATCTTCACACAGAAACTATGAGAACGTGCTCCAATGAATAATGTGAGAAATGCTCAAATAATTGAACTTGAAGCACAAATATTTTTTCATTTACAAATTACAACTTTACCCTCCAGGCATTTTTATTTTATTTTATTTTATTTTTTACTGTACAGAAAATATTTAGTGTAACATTGCTTAGAAAGTGCACAGAATAAACCATGTGTGTAATTTCAAACTTCAAAAACTTTATATAGATCTTTGCCAAGATAAAAAACAAAAAAATAAACTACTGCAACCCACAAGAAATGCCATCTTGCAAAAAAAAAGACATTAGCAACAGAAAGTTTGCACAAATTAAGCTGAGCTGACTTGACATGTGTGTGCGTACATTGGGGGGTAATATATATATATATATATATATAATATTTAATGGTTTAAAAGGTGATCATTTAATAGTGGGCCTATCAAAGTGCCTTGAAGATGGACAGTCCAAATGAAGCTCTGTTACAGTGCATCAACTGTTATATATAAAAGTCTACCACTGGGCTTTTTATGTTGACGTGTTGACGTGTTAATATATATAGTCTTGTTAACGTGTTGCAATATGTGTTGGGTATAATGTGTCATATGTGTCAGTATACAGCAGTAAACATTTTAATACGCAATGTAAGTCATAATCAATTCAGTCTTTACAGCGCTTAATACCGGCGTGAGCAAGGCTTTTATCCCACTGCATTAAAAATCACAGATGCATTAAATTAGTTTTACAGACATATTTATGCGGTCTAAGAGACACCTCTGTTACATCAGAGGAGGGATGACACAACCAGCTGATATGTGATATTCCATCATTACGCCAGTCCAGTACATGAGTCTGATCCTGTTATCTCTTCAGCGTTTTTCAGCATGTTTTTTTTTTCTTCCTCTCAATTAATGTAACGCTCCTGGACCGTGCGACCGCTTTGCCTCGCGCAGACAGAGTAATGAAGCCGCCACACATCACTCATCAGCACCGAAATACACACGTTTTTTACTGCTAAACAGTTCCTTATCTCCAAAGGAACACCTTATTCCACCCTTTTGTTTTTGCTTTTCCATTACTCTCACCAGGTGCACAGAGCGGTGCGCAAGAAACTAATATTTTAGCTGCTGGAACACAAACATTATCTTGATACACTCCCCAATTCGGCAGAAAACATACCATTGTTCACGGTGCCCTTTTGCGGACCTTGAAATTCTGGCTCAAAGTCAAGTCCAGCTGTGTGTGACCAGCATAATTCTTTGCTTATTTATTTTATTTTTTTTTTGTGTTTCCAACAGGTAAGCATCTAATACCTCCTGTCTGGCTGTAATTAATATTGTAGCAGTTGAAGGTGAAGCAGTTGTGGAGTTTTCCCTCTGCGTAGCATTCAGCTTTGCCTACTCAGTGCTTTCCCCAGCTTCATCTTCCCCGTCCACTCTGACAGTATTGGTAATTGTGCATTATAAGGCTTTGGCATTGGTTTCTGTTTAGTATACAGGAGCTATAGCGAGAACCTGATACTCCTTAATGCCTCTGCTATTAAGAACCAAATCACATTGCAAACACTTCATTAAACAGCCTGAGGCGCTGTCATTGTTTAATGACATATCGATGAGTGTGTTCAGTGGACAACAGCCGCAACAGCGCATTCTTTTTTTTTTTTTCACCCTGTGCTCCCTGGGGGTGTCATCTGTCACTCCATCTCCTGCTAATCGATGTCTCTGGAGAATGCTGCGGTAGGACCCACTGGTGACAAGGTGCATTAAAAATGTAGCGCCGTTATCTCTGCTGGGCTATTCATTAATTTTGCATGGTTTGGAGAACGAAAGCGAGCGCTTATTGTCCCCTGTAAACAGGAACTGTCGTCTGGTCATCAGATATTTTGACACAAAGAACTTAAAGCTCCGACATTAATATGGAGAATGGATTAAATGTGGACAGTTGTGGGTATAGAGACAAATCAATGACTGTGTACAAAGAAGGATGACATGAGAGTTCCTCAAAAAATGAAGCCAAAACAACACCCCCAGGTGGCTTGCTGCAGTATAGGTCACAAAACCCGCCCCCTTCATGCAAGCAAATGTGCCAAACTTGTTCAATCAAAGTACATGTGATAATTTACCTTAACTGAAATAAACAATGATGTTTTTTGTCATTTAAAGTAGTAACAATGCAGATGTATGTCCAAGTGTTCAATTTTCTCATAAGTTTGGTTTTAGTAACTTATTTGATGCTATAAGAAGTTATGATTGACAGCTGTGCGTATCAATTGGTATGCTGGTGATTATTGGCACTGTTTGTGATTGCATAGGATTGATGTATAGACAAACAAAAAATGAAAAATAACAAAGCTCTGCTTGCTGAATGTATCTGCGGAGACCAACTGGAGCTGTTTAAAACCCGGGATGCCGTTACTGTAATGTCAACAAATGCACATGGTGGGATGAAGCAGCATGGTCCTTATGTTCACACAACAGCGTGGACCGTCATGATGGTTAGGATTAGGCAACAAAGTCATGGACGGTTAAGTTTTGGCAAAAGAGGCACATGGTGAGGTGTAGAAATAAAAAACGCTCACACCCATACGGAAAGCAAACTCCTGACTCATGCATGTAAGTTGTTTGTTTGTGGGACACTAACTCCTCCCCACCTGCCCACCCCATAAGCGCATTTACCTTATATTATGCCTCTAACTGGCAATGTTAATACCTGACATTGTCAATCAGCGTTTCATGCACATGCGACCGGTTCCATCCAGCCACTTTCTCAAGTGCCGGTGCCCAGTGGGCGTTGCATGTGGACGCTCTCACTGCCTTCCGGCTGTCCACCAGTATACAAAAATAACGCCACCTGTTCTGTCCAACTGTGTTCTCTTCTGACACCGTCCAGCTGCGCTCTGGATGGACTCAGAAGGTGGATTTTGGTGTCATGTTCATACGCCAAAAAAATGAGAGTGGTTGTTGTGTTTATTACAACAGGTAAGGAGTGAGAGTGAGCTGAGCAGCACAAGCTGAGTGCCATCTAGTTCTGTTATATTGGAGAGAAGGCAGATGTCTCTACAGCTGATATCTCCAACACTCGGCGACACCAAAACAATCTAGATTAATAAATAGTGCTACAGTTAAGAGGAAAAATATGTATTTTTTGATTACGGGGTGAACTGTCCCTTTAACCACTGCCATTAAGGAGTATTTTGTAGCTTCCTCACACCTGGTTATCAAACCCATATTGTATCTTAAACCTTTCTTCCTCAGCTCAGCTATCTCAACCATATTGTAGCTTTTCTTGTCAATGTGCCATGAATTCTTGGACCAAGATGTGGGGTGAAATGGTCACGAAAACTGAAAGCTTTGGGGAATTTCACATCTCCACAACAGCCTCAGGCAGACAAAATTGGTGTACTGGTTCATCACTTACTCCATTGTTCCTTTCACCATCTGTCAAGATTATGCTCGCACAGACTTGCAGGACAGGCCATCCAGGGGAAAGGATGTCTTGTCACTACCTTCACTGTATCTGCCCTACCATGTCTTTGAAAGCCTGTATCATTTAACATGTTTGGGTTTGGAGTTCAAAACAACACTAATGGCCTCTCAGAGATCTGGAGGAACTTCCAAAGGGGGTATCTGTTACACCCATCAGCGCCGCCGCCCTCAGAGGCGTCACACTTCACATTATTTTGATGCTGCATAAATCTCCATAGTGGGCCCTGACAGAGGCCAGTGGGTGATCTCAGGCAGGTCAAGAGGGTCACACACTCTGACTTTTGAAGGCAAGTCTGTGCAAGATGTCACTTCAGAATTCCTCCCCTTTTACCTCACACCATAACTCTGAATGAACTTCCTGGTAGGGAGGTCATGACTTAATTTCTCCTTAGCTATACAGAAAATCTAAATATTATTTTTGAAACCTGACCAGCTCTGTTTTCATATTTATCGCTGTTTTTCCATAAGGGAGAACTGATTTAAATGATTACATGTCCAGTTGTGTTTTATGGTAAGACATTAAAAAAAAGAGGCCTCTTGAGAATGACACTGCTTGTACTGTTTGTTGTGTCTGCAGGCGGGAGCTGTCACATGTGCTTTGGACAGACCCCAGAGCAGCTTCAGAGCTCCTTTCAGACTCCCACCTGTGCCCCGGTCACACACAATGTGGGGAACATCATTAACACCCACAGTATTCCATCAGGCCCTCTGCCTGGATGGCTGTTTGAGGAAAGGCCCACACACTGCACACAGAGCCTCCAGTGAACACAGAAAGCATCAAGGCTGTCCTCGTGTATATTATGCAGGTTTCACTGGGAAGGTAAACAACAGTCAGAGCATGTTTTCTTAAATAAAATCAGAGACTGGATACCACATCTGCAGTGAAATTGTGTAGCAGGTGTAGCAACACCGGTGTCTTAATAAGAAGCTGTGGCATATTTAAAGAAACAAAAAGAAGGATGGCTGGTAGATCTGTTTAAAAAAAATAGCAAGTGCCATGCCTTGACAAAAGTAATTTGTCACTGCAACACATTCTCACTCCAAATTCGTCACATGGTGCTGCTCTGTCAGGACCTTCTGTGTCTACCTATGACGTTTTAGGTATCCTTCTGCATCACCTGTTTCTGCTCTGGGATACAGAGATGTCAACAAATGCACTTCGTGGGATGACGTCATGGTGGGATGGCGCAACACATTACTGTCAAAGCACAGGGTTGGTTACAATACTGCTAGATGGGACCGATGGTGTTGTTATCACACGCTGCTGGACTGCGGGTGCTTTAACATGCAACGTGCACAGGTGGCGTCACTTGACAAACACAGCCAGATGAAACCAGTCCCATGTGCATGATTGCTGAGGGACAGCATCAGGTAATAATGCTGGCCATAAGCACTTAAAATGCAGAGGAGGAGTGCACTTATGGGGCCTACGTATCCTTTTGTGTGGAAGTTTGGACTCTTTTGCAAAAACCTAAACATCCATAACTTTGTTGCCTAGTCCCAACCATCGTGACAGTCCACACAGTTGTGTAAACATAGGGACCATGCTGCATCATCTCACCATATGTGCATTTGTTGACATCATCGTAATGGAATCCCGGATATCCTCACTCATCTATCCTTTGGTGCAAAATGTCCAACTCAGTCAAAAACTAGGCATCAAAGTTGATGTTTTGTTTTTTTTCTAACGCCAATGATGTGTCATAGATGAATGCATAACTTGAGGCTATTATTAACACGTGCTAAACACAGATTAAACCTACGTCCTTTAATCTACTTGATGGTTTAATTAATTACACACACACACTCCATTCATATTCTTTCCATGGCAGGGGAGTGGGAATTGATAAAGTCATCTTTGCAGATTTCTTAGCACCGATGATTATTTCACCATAATTGCAGCCCTTTTTAGTGTTTATATTATGGCATAAATAGTGAGAGAGACCTGCAATGCAATGTGGGAGAGCATGATGCAGTCTACATGCTGTCCCCGACTGAAGAGATGTGGAATAACACTGGCCCCTCTCCCGGCTCCAGGTCAAATTATTTTAAATACAAGGGCACTTTCTCTTTTGTATTGTGTGCCCTGGTTGATGTCGATTACAGGTATCTTGCTATTGCTGCTGGAGGTTTTGGCTGCAACACTGATGGAGGCATCTTTGCCAAGTCCCACCTTGGCAGAGCCCTTCAGTCAGGTGACCTTGACGACTCATCAGCCGCTTCTCTTCCTTCTGCACCTGACCTGGGATCAGTATCTTATTTGGTCTTGGCAAACGAGGCCTTTCCGGTGAATCCCGATTCAGCCTTCATACAAGTTTTCAATCACTGGTGTGTCTCCAGAGTCTGTTGAGTTGTGGAAAATTATTTTGGCATTCCCACCCAACATTGGAGAGTCTTCAACGGAAGACTGCAGGTTTGCCCTTTTTGTTGTTGAGTATTATTAAAGCCCGGCTTAGTGTCATTGCAAAGTGGTCAGATATCGCCACTTTGACAATGCTTGCGATGCACAATCCTGACGCCACAAGCCACTTTTCGCATCTGCATGATCTGACCCTGGACTGCATCAACTAAGAATGTGGCCAGGCAGAATCAGTCTAAGTATTATTGCACCCGCCGGAAGGAGAGATGGCAAGTGCTGCAGCAACTTGGTACAAGGATGGGCGTCATCATTTAAAAACGCGGATGGACTGACGGAACCTGCTGTGTCTGTATGATACGCCACAGAATGGCGTCAGTTTGAAATGCTGCTGGTAACAATGTGATATAAGGAGTGCAAGGGTGTCTGTAGGGTTGGATGTGTCCAACAAACATTGGACTTTGATGCGGGAGTCTGGTGTTTGCTTCGCCTCTGAATGTGTTTTGTTTTTTTTCTGCACCTTACCATGTGCCTCCTTTGCCTTAACCTTCCATGCCAAAATATGCATTTGTTGACATCCTACACATACATACTACATAGTGTACATTTTTACATGTAAACACTAGAAACCCTGATATCTATATCTTTAGGGAAAATGTTATCTAATTAACAACAGCAAAAGCAAAAAAAAAATTGGTTCAAAAGGGCACAATAACAAACAAGGAGAGCTTGCCATGTGAATTGAAGTCCAGTAGGAAGTGGTAGAAAATGTAAACAGCAAATAGTTTCAGGCGCACAAAGCGTGCAACGTGGGTGTTATATTATTATCTCTTATCTGCACTCTGCACTTTATGTAGCCTGCCACTTGAATGGACTCATTAAAGATGTATTTCACCGGGCTGTCAATGTAGTAGAAAGATGCAAATACTTTTGAAATTGATGCTACATGACCAGGAAAAAGAGAAAGGACATTTTCTTTTTTGCTCAAGAGGTAGAAAACCTACAATTACCAGAATGCTCTGTGCAGTGCCAGAAAAATAAACACTCATGCTGGTGGGTGATGTAATTCAAACACATCTGTTTGAAACAATGGCAGCTGACTGGTAAAAAAAAAAAAAAAAGATCTTGGAAACATTTAAGGAGAGCAACAGGCTTGTTTTCACAATACAGGAAGCAGTATGAAGCTCACTTCCTGTTTACAAGCTCACTGTTACGTCCAAGGCACTTATATATGTTTCTGAATTGAATAATTGATAAATGGGCTGTGCAGTTGCACAATTTTTGGTTTATATTAGTCTTTATTTAAAGTCGTCCTCTGGTCTGAAGTCCAGCGCATCACACACACTCACACACACACACACTGTACACACCATGCATCAGTACTATTCTATTTCTGTCACATGTGCACCTCCAAATGTGTTACATTAAGTGGCTGTTCAAGTTCTCTCAAATATCCATAATGACACATATTTAATTACATTCCCTTTAATCAGTTAGTCACAGAATCAGTCCTTGAATTAGCCTCAAGGGCCATCACCAGGAACAAGAACAAGTCATTATATGTGAATATCTAAAGTGGGCAGCTACAGACTCTAAATGTCTGTCTTTTTAAAAGACTTAGATTTTGGGCAAGGTAACATTATTTGGAGATCATGTGCTGCTGTGGTGAAGAAAAACAAAAAACACAGTTTTTAACACTGATAGAGACCTTCAGTATAATTATAACAACATAACGACACAATGACATTGAATTATATTGTTGTATAATTGTATATAGTGTATTATAGTGCTTTAGGGAGTAGTTTTTATCTCAATTGTACATCATCCAATCTGCATCAAACTTCACATGCAAAAATGAAAAAAAAAAAAAAAAAAAACTGTCAAAAAATTGTTAGTGTTATATAATAGCAAATCCGAAAATAAAAGTCACTTTATAAATGAAACAAATAAACAAACAAATCTAAAAAAAAAATAAAATAAAATAAAAATAAATACAAAAAATAATTAAAATAATAAAATGTGTCTGTATCAAATGGCATTGGGTTTTAGTACGTTTTAAGCAAATCAATTTGATAAATGACAATGGTTACAATGCCTGTTCAAGGGTCAACAAAAAAAAAATGTGAGCATGCAGCTGCCTTTGATAGGCTGAAAATGCATGCAAAACACACAGTTATCTGACAGCCCTTCATATCAGAGGTTTATCAATCAATTTCAGAGTCAAAACACATCTTTATTTCACTGTATCCAAAGTTGAACAAAGGCAGGAGTGGGGCATTAGTGTTGCATGAGGGATTGGAGAGAAAGGAGAGATGTCTCTGCAGGGTGTGTTGTGTGTATTGCCACGCATCGGCTTTCACTCGGATTGTAGGAAACAAAGCATTTGCGAGGCTCGTAGACAGCGGCACATTTCTGATTAATGTTTCCCTCTGTTTTGCATCTATAAATTATTAGGGATGACACCGGCTTTGGGAAAGCAAGACTCCCAACAGATGAGGCTTACAGTATGGATTTATCCCACACCAATACAAGTCTCATAGCCAGTGTTCAGATCCCCACCATGCATTATTATTCATGAATCCTTCTTCCTCTGTGTCTTCTCCCCTGTCTGCCCCGTTCACTCTCCTGCTCAGGAAGTACACAGACCATACTGCACAAGCCTTATGGAACATGGATTAATGCAGTGGCTCAGAAACCAACGTGGTCTGGCTACTAAAACAGAAAAAAAGGACAAAACTTGGGGAGAGATTATACAAATCAAAACAGTCACATCCAACATTTAGATAAGCTAAGCGTAATAGAATTTAAAAATTTACTTGAACTTAAAGTCTAGCATGTAGTTTTTAGTGACATCTAATAGTGAGGCTGCAGAATTGATTTCATTTAACATTTAAAACATTTTAAAATCTAATAATTCTAACAAATTTCACAGAATGTTCATTGCACACTACTTTAACCCTTTGAAACACTTTTTTTTAATGCCATGCTAAGATGCCTTTCACAGATTTTTAAATTTTAAACCCTGTACAAATTAGTTTGTTTTGTCAAAACCATGTGGAAAAAAATGAACAAATTGGCAAGAAATTCTCTGCAAAAGTGTAAGAAATTAGTAGATGAAGATTTCTTTAAAGGGCAAAATGTCCAGAAAACAATCTAATATTGAAAATCATATAGCAGAGTTATTATTTTTGAAGCACTTTTTAAAGAAGTAGTGTACTTGTTTGTTTTTCATGTTTCTGTTTATTTTTTTGTCTAATTTTCTGTCTTTTCAGTCTTTTTGTTGGATCGTTTTTTTCCTTAAACTGCTCATAGTTTCTGAGAGAAATCGAGCCAATTAGCTCAGGTTAACTAGATGCTGCTGTAATCTAGAACAACTACTAGCAAGCCCTGCCGTTGCACTTTTTAATTTGAACTATTTCTTGTTACATTGTATTTCTAATGTAATTAAAACGCACAAATATTTAGTTTATATATATAAAAATTGTTCAACCTGTATTCACAAACTGCTTGTCATGTGTGAACTTCACTGTGTTTCTTGAGACTCTCCTTCTGTGGCTTCATTCTTAAATGCATTTTTTTTTTGTTTTTTTTGTTTTTCAGTTGCCCTCCTTCCATTTCAGCCAACCATGTGATTGTAGATTGGAGGGTATGATTTAATGTGATCACATAGCATTACATCAGCGCAGTCTGCTGTTGTGAACAAGAGGGTGGACATCAAACTAACTACAGTGCATCCACCTGCCTGGAGGTCAGAGGTCAAACCTCAGCATGGTGTTTGGTAGTGGCACTCCGTGTTTCATGTTTGATTTCAGTGTGAGGAGAGCTGATTGATCCACAAAGAGAAAGAGTTGCAGATTCTAGCTGTGCAGAAACATGTAGTGTGAGTTATCATATCATGCAAGATACATAAAATCACACAGTGCTAATGTAATTCTATATTTCAGTTTTCAGCATTATCCTGGAAAACAAAAATTCAGGTGCCTGGACTTTACCAAACTGAGTTAAGGCAAGTAAAAATAACTTGTTTTGAATTTATTTTGGGACTGATATATTATCTTTTTTTGTTTTTTTAGTTAGAGAAATTATTCATTTTTGCCATTGTAACAAACCTGCAGAGTTTGGTCTAAACCATTAAAAGAGGCCACGGATAGAGTTGTAGTGATACATTCACACAATTTGGGGAAATTCTTCATCATCATAGAGATGATTTTTAATCTCTATGCACTGTTTGCTCCAGTGGGGATTTCCCTTTGAAGTAACAGATTATCATGATCTCATTTTTTTCTGGGTGTGTCTTGTGTTGCTTCCTGCCTGAATCTGTTTCTCGCTTTTTTTCTGACAAACCTGTCTTCTACCAGTCTTGTTAGTCCTTCCCTTTTTCCAGAGTCTTCCCTGCACACCTGATCAGAATTAGTCTTGACTGCTCCACCCTCCCTACCACACCAATGTCATCAGCCAATCAGTGTTTCCCTCCTTTTGCCCTCGTCCACCTTCTCCAGCTGTGTCTCGTTCTTGTCATTAGTTTTTTTGTGTATATATACGTGTGTGCTTCCCTTTGTTCTTATTCAGTTTGTCTGTGTTCATGGTGTTGTTGTCTGCTCTGTTTCAAGCTCAGCCTCTCATGTTCCATCCCTGTGTTCATGGTCTTATCCTGGGTGGTTTTCAGTTTAGATTTGGTTCTTCTTTCTTTTGGCCTTTTAGTTACCAGCCTGTTTTGGAGACATTTTATCAGCATTGCAGCTCCCCTTTTATTAACCACCCGCCTGCTGTTCTGCATTTTGGTTCTAATTCAAACTGATACTCAACAATAAAAACTGACTTGATGACAGCCAAGACTCCTGATACCCAAACTGGTGTGGAATATACCAAAAGATACAACCACAGTACATGACAGATACACTGACACATCTCAAATAAAGTCTTTATGTTTTTCCATGTTCGAGAAAAAAGCAGACGAGCAAAAAGAACCCGCAGAGAGAGCAAAAGTGCAAAAACACAAGAAAAACAAATGTCATGCAAATAAAGTAAAATCTGAAAAGGAAATTATCTGAAAATTAGCTAAGGGGGATTATTAAATGTGCTTAAAAAAAAAAAAAAGAAGAAAAAATGGCAAGAAGCTAAAAGCCGTTGGTATATCTGATAATTATATGTTTAAAAACAAAAAACAAAACAAAACAAAAAAAACTTAGCATGCTCATGAGGTCATTTTATTTTTATTTATTTATTTATTTGTATTTCTTTTCCCTAAAAGTTATTTTTTAGGTTATTTTCTTTCTTAGGTTTCAAAGGGTTAAAGTACTTGAAGGAATAATTCACCAAATCGAATGTAGTCCAGTCGTGGATAATACTGTTGCCTCACAGCAAGAGGGTCCCCAGTTTGAACCTCAGTTGGAAGGGGGTTCGGTCCTTGGGCGGGGGCCCTTCTGTGCAGAGATTGCATGTTCTCTCCGTGTCTGCGTGGGTTCTCTCCGGGGTCTCCGGCTTCCTCCCACAGTCCAAAGACATGCAGCTCAGGTTGATTGGTGACTCTAAATTGCCCTCAGGTGTGACTGTGAGCGTGTATGGTTGTCTGTCTATATGTGTTGGCCCCGATAGTTTGGCAACCTGTCCAGGGTGTACCCCGCCTTCCACTCGATGACAGCTGGGATTGGCTCCAGCACCCCCGCAACCCGTGCGAGGACAAGCGGTTATGGAAAATGAATGAATGAACGTAGTCCATAATGCCCATATACTGTAGCCTTTAGCACCACCCTAATAGCAGACACAGTGACATCTTGACCACAATAAGATAATAGCAACCTTATCAGTTCTTTGTTCATTTTATCCAATAATATCCAAAACTTGTACTCTTAAGAAGCATTACCTTGGTTGTAGAACTCTGGCCCTTTTTATGCATGACAATCCACACGCAAACACTCTAAGAGGTCACATGGGTTGAGGATTGGCCGAAATAGAAATCAGCTATTACTGCAATGTTTTATAGGAATGCCTTATTTATGTGCTGAGGATTGCACCGTGCCATGAATTCGAAGCAGCCATAGTCGGATAAATGCGGGTTATACGGGGCTGGGGAGGATGTAGTAATAGCTGAACTCAAGGTCAGTGGTGGCTTGCTGATTGCACCGCAACTCTACAGACACCTCTCTGATGAAACAAACAAACGAAAAGAAGCCGAAATGAAGAGGGTGAGGAGTACCAGAAAGACTCGACCTCGGCCACAAGAGGTTCTTCGAACACTTGACTCCGCCGTATGACGGGGCAAACTCTTTTACAGGGCATCAGAGAGGGCGGTTATGGTCAATATGGCTGTGCTGCTCCTCCCTTTATATGATTCAGTGGTGTGTTGAGGTGCAATTTTAATCAGATTTTTAATTAAATTTTGCCTCATTGAAAATCTCTCAGCGAAATAGATGAAGCATCTACCGAACGATAAAGAAACGAAGCCTCATTGTAGATCTGCGTCGCAAGCGCCTTCGAGTGAACACATGGGCTGAATTAGTGGACGTGCAGATATTTCATGGATCAATATTCACCGGTCCCCTGAGCTATCCACGGGGTAAAAAATGTAGCTGAAGGTTGTATTTTATTCAGGGGCCCCCTTAGGTCTCTGCTTAACTGATGATTACCATTTTAACTAGTCCCTCGCAGGACTCAGTGCAATCAATAGAAAGAGACGTAGCTTTCAGTGAGAGTACGGATTGTGTTACATAATGGGGACAAGCTATATCACGGCACTTACATGCAGGATTACACATCAGACTGTAACATGATACGAGGCAACATGTTAAAGAAGCTAATACCAGAGGCTCATTATTGGCATTAGGCAGTTATCCAAATGTACTTTACAATGACAAACTCATTATTCAGTCTTCTATGCATTTGTGCCTGATATGCAAGTCTCATCACAATGGTGTCGCTCCCATTACCTTAAGGTTAGTGTTGACAAGTCACAAATTACGCCCAGTTATTGACCCCACTTTCACCGTCAACAACACAGTGACCTCCTCGCTTAACTGTCAGGAATCTCAGTGTGACTCTATATCATCATTAGACTGTCCTTTTAAAGTAAACCACTATACTGCCAGCTGTGTCTTTGCTTCAGAGGAAATTGCTTGTAGTGATCATGTCTGACAATCTTTATTTTTTTCTTACGGAGATTAGCATATCGTTGGCATGGGTATATTGATTACATGAATATAATAACATAAACAGCTTCCCAATTTATTAGGCTTTTCAAATGATTTTTTTTTTTAAATTGGGAGTAAATTGCCAGATTTTCAGTTGTGATCAATTGCATTTTTAATGGCATGTTTAAAATTCCATTTCTTTCTTTCTTTCTTTCTTTCTTTTTTTTTTTTTTTTTTTTTGCATTTCAAAATAGTTTTGAAGTTCATATGAACAAGGCAAAGTAATTCTTACCAAAGTCTCTTGATTGGGAATCAAATGAATGTTTCTTAAAGCTAGAAACTTTGCCTGTATAGCTTTAATTAGAAGGAGTGCATTTATCTTAAGGAACAAAAATAAATAAATAAATAACTTGGAACCAGCCTTCTCAAGTTCAGGGAACACTTGTGGATACACACAAAATCCATTTTCATTCAAATATCTTGAAGTGGTAGTTCATGGGACCCCTTTGAAGTTGTTCCCTAGCCAAAATTTGGCCTAAATTCGGAGCTATATCGACATGGTTGACACAAGTGGATCCCTCAGGTTGTCCAATTTCACAAGCTACCACTACCTTTGCTTAGAGCTACCTAGCTTAAAAAATGAGCATGCCACAGCCTTTTAAAGAATTAAAATTAGATAAGGCCTGATATGAAAATGATTTCCTAAAGCTAGAAACATACATGCTCAGCAAGTATCAAGGGGAACCCCTGGTTATGTGACTCAAATAAAGTAAATAAATCTGATGTCATTATCATTGTAGGGACAACTTGCTGAGCATATTTGTTTCTAAACTCAGGTTTATTTTCATATAAGGCCTTGTTAAAATATTCAAATAACTGTAATTATTCCTTTATCATATACATTTTTTTATTTTCATAAACGACAGGGGACACAATGCATAAAACATACAACATGAGCAACAACAGCTACAGCCAGAGTTCATCACAACCACAAACAACAACACATACAGCGAGAGAAAAAAAACCCATAAAAAATCAATAAGAAAAATGATAATAAGTAGGAGGGCTCAATTTGGACTTTTTGGTTTTTTTTGTTTCGTTTGTCATTTTCATTCAGGCCAGTGCTGCTTCTAATTGCTAAAACTCATAAAATAACCAATAATCTCTGGCTGAGCCCATCAGTAAACTTCACAAATCACTCTGAATTCATCAAATCAAACATGTCAATTTGCCAAACACAGGCCATCAGTGATAGAGTTTATAATACATATCCCTTCTTATTATCGGCTCTAACCATCAGAAACAATTTCATCATTGGAAAAGTAAACAACAATGATTCATTGTGCATCCCAGGGGGAGTGGTTAACTGTACATCATTAAAATAAAAGTTTACAACAAACTGTAATAACTGTAATTATTCCAATGTTGGTCAATGAGCATCTCCACTGTGGGAACTGAGGGTTAATATGCTCAAGGGCACCTTGATGTTTCTTACAGAAAGAGGACACACTTGTTCAATCACTTCCTCTACCACCCTTCTATCCACTTAGAAGGTTAAAAACACTGCAGCTTCCCTTATTAAAAAATAAAATGCAAATGACAATCCATTTCTTTAATGTAACTGAGACTTTAACAGATGAGAAAAAAACAACAACACTGTAATCTTTCGAGTTAATACCCGTCCATTCTTGGAGACAGTCAATCTCCGCGTCGGCCTGTGTTGAAATTGGACTGTCTGATCATTTGCAAATAATAATCATCAGTGGCTTTATTTTACTCATGCGCAGGTTTTAATTAAATAACGCTGTGGTATTAATTATATCCTTCTCCCCGGCTGAATCAGATTATTGCGTGTCTTTGTGCGTGCGTGTCCTGGAAATCTAACGCTCCTCAGACTGCAGGGTCACAGATGAACTGCCAAACTTTTACCTTGATGAACTGAGTATGTTTACTCTCCAAAGGCCACTTCATGTCATAGAGGATGCAAATTTGTTTGGAGTTTTCACTCAACATGAAAACACAAAATGTTACAGAGTTACAGACCTTTCGTGTTGTGATAGCTACACGGTGCGTGTCATGAGTTACTTTATCTCAAAAATAAAACAGCCTGAGGTAAAACGTTGTGAACTGACAACACTGGAAAGTCCTTTCTTCTGAAATATGGCATGGGAATATGAAGAGAACAATCAAACCGCCACATGTCTGGTGTTCATTTGAAACATTAAACCTCTGGACACTGACGCTGACCAAATCTGATTGGACTGATTGGAAAAGAGCATGAATTGCTTTTCTCGTCTTTCTCCTTCCAATTTTTTTTTTCTCAACTCTGCACTGAAAAGAGGGTCCTCAACTCAAGTTGTGGTGGAGTGGTTGTTTTTTTTCTGAGGATGATTAATGAAGGCTTCTGCCCACAAAAACCAGAAGTGTTCTTTCTCATCAGACAAGCGATGCTGATTAGCTGCTGAAGTGTTCTCTGATTACCAGCTCACCTCTTATTCCTTCGTTTTTATTTTCCTGGGTGGTTTTATGTCTGTGTCTGTATCTGCATGTCTGTGGTGTCAGCACTGATGCGACCAGATGTGTTTTCGCGGGGTTTGAGATCAACAGTTTTTTCGCTCTCAGCCCCACCTGTCCATTCGTTCTACATGACTGAGACTTGGGACCGGGTTTGATGTGTGTCACTATCCCGGGCTATGACTGAGACTCGGGCCCGGGTTTGATGTGTGTCACTATCCCGGGCTATGACTGAGACTCGGGCCCGGGCTTGATGTGTGCCACTATCCTGGGCTATTCAGCCCTCTGGCAGCGGGACTCTGCAGTCCACTCATCAAATGCTGGCTTACCATTGCAACTAGAGCCGCTCCAGACACATACTGCAGCTAAGATGATTTGCCAATACTGGCTTTTTATTAAACAGTGAATCATGCACCCTTGCCAATATAGTGGTTCCTTTCCAAACAGACATAAAAAAAGTATCCGCGATGCGCAATGAAATTTTGTGTACGTTGTTCCTGTCATTTTGGACCTGCAAAGACCAAGAATGCTGATATCGGTCAGTCCATTTATACCTGTGTCCGACTAAACAGTGTGTGACCCAGATGTGATTGTTTAATGACAGTGTGGACACAAATCACATGGAATCTGACCTTTTCCAGTCAGATTTGGTTCTAAATCAGATATAAATCAGACTTTTTGAAATGTGATCTCAGTATGAACAGCCACGCAACCCGTGTCAGAATTCATTGCAAATTAATTTTATGTCACTTTATATTAACATCCTATTATAAAATGAAGAAAATTCTGTCCGTCTGTCTGTCTGCATCCATTTTTCTCCTCCATGGGTTACCCAATTGATCTAAAATTCCACATGGGCATTGAGAATTGCCATAGGTAAAGACTGATAAAACCCTTCGTCTCAGTCACCCACTGCCCATGCCCGTTTTGTATAAAAACACTTCATGAACTTCTCTTTCTCTTCTCTCATCTCCTCCTTATCATCTGCTTCCACATTCACCTGCTTCCACTGCACAAAAACGTGAAAATTCAACTGCAAATCAGTGCCATGACCAGTTTATATCGGAGTCTGATATTGCCCACATTTTAAATGATAATGTGAACAGCTACGTTAAAGTCAAGTCAAGTCAAGTCAGTTTTATTTATATAGCCCATTATCACAAAACATGGTTTGCCTCAGAGGGCTTTACAGTGTACGACATCCCTCTGCCCTTAGACCCTCACATCACCCAAGGAAAAACTCCCCAAAAAGAACCCCTGTAACGGGGAAAAAAAAAAGAGGAAGGAAGAGCGGTAGAGGATAGTGAGGGATCCCTCTGCCAGGACGGACAGACGAGCAATAGATGTCGTAAATAGCAAGTGAAATACAATCATGGCAAAAAAGGAAAGAGAAAGAGAGGGGGGGAGAGAGGGGAAGAGATGCACAGCAATAATAGAAACAGATGCATGTCATATTACAATAATGGTAGGTGTGAAATTAGTAATTGCTCTCTATGATGATGTTGAGAGAGATGATAACAGTCTCATGCATATGTGAAAGGGAGTTGTCCAAAGGCAAGATCACAGCATCGGCGCAACCAGGACCAGACCACGATCAGGGCGAGCGGGGGGCACAGAATCAGTACAGCCACAGCACGAGCACAACCAAAGGCAGGGTCGCAGCATCAGCACAGCTATCACCACGGTCAGGCACAGTCAAGGTTACGGCCAGGATCCAGGGAAACTAGGAAACAAGGGAGCAGGAACGCTCCCGAGAGGCAACAGGATTAGCGTAGTGCAGTTCAACAGACCCAGGCTCTGTAATCGCGAGCCCCAGGTAGTGAGAGTACCACATGGCTATCACAGAGCTAAGCTAAGCTTGCACATGGCAATGCAGTTAACAGACATGCATGATTTCTGATGGCGGCATTGAGAGAAGGAAAGGAGCTCAGCGTATCAGAGGAAGTCCCCCGGCAGGTTAAACCTATGTCAGCCTAACTATGGGCTGGTCCAGGCAGCCTGAGCCAGCCCTAATTATAAGCTTTATCAAAGAGGAAGGTCTTAAGTCTACCCTTAAAAGTTGAAACGGTGTCTGCCTCCCTGACCGAAAATGGAAGATGGTTCCATAGGAGAGGAGCATGGTAGCTGAAGGCTCTGGTTCCTAACCTACTTTTGGAAATTTTGGGAACCACAAGTAACCCTGCGTTTTCAGAGCGCAGTGATCTTGAGGGTTGGTAAGGAACTATGAGCTGTGACAGATAGGATGGAGCCTGACCATTTAGAGCTTTGTAAGTAAGGAGGAGGATTTTAAATTCAATCCTGGATTTCACAGGGAGCCAGTGCAGAGAAGCTAAAACAGGAGAAATATGATCCCTTTTCTTGCTTCCCGTTAAAACACGAGCAGCAGCGTTCTGCACCAGTTGGAGAGACCTAAGAGATTTGTTTGGGCAACCAAATAATAGGGAATTACAGTAATCCAGCCTAGAGGTGACAAATGCATGTACTAATTTTTCAGCATCTGTTTGGGATAGGATATGTCTAATTTTTGCGATGTTACGCAAGTGAAAGAAAGCCGTCCTTGAAGTTTGTTTTATATGGGAGGCAAAGGATAAATCCTGGTCAAATAAAACTCCGAGGTTCCTTACAGTTGTGCTAGAGGCCAAGGTAATGCCATCTAGAGAAATTAAATTGTTGGAAAAGGAGCTTCTGAGGTGTTTTGGGCCAAGAACAATAACTTCAGTTTTGTCTGAATTCAACATCAGGAAATTACGGCTCATCCAGGCTTTTACATCCTTAAGACATGTTTGAAGTCTAGATAGCTGATCAGTTTCATCTGGTTTCATAGATAGATATAATTGCGTATCATCAGCATAACAATGGAAATTTAAGGAATGTTTTCTAATTATGTTGCCTAGAGGAAGCATATATAAAGTGAAAAGGATTGGTCCAAGCACCGAACCTTGTGGCACTCCAAAGCAGACCTTTGTATGTGCGGAGGGTTGATCATTGATGTGAACAAATTGGGAACGATCTGATAAGTATGACTTAAACCAGGCTAGTGACGTTCCTTTAAGGCCAATTGAGGTTTCAAGTCTGTGCAGTAAGATTTGATGGTCAATGGTGTCAAATGCAGCACTGAGATCTAATAGGATTAAAACAGAGACCAGACCTGTGTCAGAAGCGATAAATAAGTCGTTATTAATTTTTACTAGTGCCGTCTCTGTGCTATGATGAACTCTAAAGCCTGACTGAAAGTCCTCGAATAAACTGTTGTCTCGGAGAAAGTCACAGAGCTGATGAGCAACCACTCTCTCAAGGATTTTAGAAATAAAGGGGAGATTAGATATCGGTCTATAGTTAGCTAAAATCTCAGGATCGAGAGTGGGCTTCTTTAGAAGAGGTTTAATGACAGCTACTTTAAAAGACTGGGGTACATAACCTGTCAATAAAGACGCGTTGATTATATCTAATAAAGCAAAAAATAAAAATGGATCTGGAAAAAAATCTGAATCAAGCACTAAGACTTGCAGTGTGCTTGTCAACTTCTGGTCTTATACTCATACATTGACTACCGAATCATGAACCACCGATTCATGTAAAATCCATGTATTTGGTAAATCGGTGATCATGTGACCGGTACACTGTCGGCAGTAAAGACGGAAGTAGTCCTTTAAGGAGGAAGGTTCGGGAAGTAGATGGGTGATAAAATAAAGAGCTTTCTCTAAGGAGAATGGTGTACAATCATGTTATACTGTGCTTAAATTAGGCCTCACTCAACAAGATCCTGGGTTTGGGTGGGACCATAGTTCATGTGATGCCATCTTCTCTTTGCAAAGTAGTAGGTAAGAGAATTCTTCTGCCCATAATTTTGTATTGTGGCGTATAATGGTCTTTGCAGCTTCTTGGGAACTCTTGCAAAGGTCCAAAGTATCTCAGAGTTTCCAATTATTAATCAGGCTGGGTCATACTAAATTAAAGACCTTTGAACAATTTCCCGAGCCTGTTTTTTGTTTCATAAATTTACTTTGCCATAATGTTCTTTTAGAATCTTCCAGGCAGACAAGAATAAACTGCTTTTACTTTGCAGTGTCCTTGGATTAAGAATGTGAGAATTAAAACAGTTTCTATACTGGCACAAATAACTGACTCTCAGCAGCTTGAGGCCAAAAATATATTGGTACTGGCTTCCACATGCCCAGTTTGGCTGAACCTTTAAACACCCTTTGGAGCTCCTACAATATTGAACTGGTGTTTAAGGTTTGTAAGACAGAAAGAAACCAGCATGCAGCTTAATCTTCAAAAAAGAGCCAACACCAAGTGTGATTTGCATTCCAATAGCTTACCCATAGCAAGCTGAAATGCAAACCCCCCCCCCCAAAAAAACAACTTGGTGCATTGGTGTGGTTGTTAAAAGGTACAAAAAAAAAATAAATGACTATGCACTCAGGTTAAAGAAAATGTAAAGATACCATGTCAACCCTTGGTTAAAGTGTCTAGGGTCCAAGCTTTCACAATGGCCAGTCTAAAATGCAACAAAAGAGACAGTGGAGCTGAGCTGCAGCGTGCACATGCATAAAGTGTTAGCGGAGTCTCCTGAGGGCCCTCCAAAGTGTTTATACCGCACACATAATTCATATTTGTTTACCCACTTATGTGGTCCTAGTGGGAAATGATGATCACTCAAAACAGTATTAGCACGTCAAATATTGTACCAAATTTTACAGGACCACTCCGGGACTGAGTTTGCCCAGCAAAACAAAGAGTCACTATTGATTGTTCTCATGTTTGACCAAACAGCTGCTCCGCACCGGTGTCAATCAGTTTATTATTGTAAACACAGCTCTCTAACACGTTTGCCAGGTAAATAGCAAGCTTCTCCTGACTGCTTCACATGTGGGCTCATTTAAAAAGGCTTCGTCCCTTGATCTTTCTTTGCAGTTTGATGATGACAGCAAATGTTTGAATGTGTTTTTTTATGCAAATTAATTCTTGTGTGATCTGTACACACATCACCTTAACTGAGCTTAAAGCTGAATTAATGTGTTTTTTTTTTTCCTTTTTATTTATTTATTTATTGGAATATTTATTTTATGGAATGATAAAGTCGATATAGCTAATTGTGCCTATTTCCATATTTGCATTGCATATTTACATATCCAGCACACAATAAGCAGGATTAGCATTCATTAGAAGTCATGTCTCTAACAGATGTTGATATTCCATCTCTCTTTAGCTCTTTTTTGGTCTCCACCACAAGATCTGTTAGACTAAACAAAAAAAGTAAGTCCTGGGTTGGGACACCAAAACAGTGAAAAAAAAAAAAAAAACCTTACAGGGACAGCCCATAGTTCCACATCTTATAATTCCGAACCCTGGGTAGTCCAAAAATATCTCCAGTTGGTCTCAAAACTCATTGGTAACAGTCTGGTATCCCAAAAGCACAGGGATAATTATTATGCAGAACAATGTTGTTGGACCTTCTGATTATGACAAAGGCAAGACGTGCCCTACTCTGCCTCTGATTGGCTTAAAGTCGTTGCCTTCATTAGCTGGGTTAGTTAAGTTTATGCATAAAGAGTTTGGTTAGGGTAAGGGCAAGACTATTAATGTATGACATTTAGAGGCAGAGGAGGGATGGTCATGATTTTTTGGTGATTTCCTCCACATAGAGTGTAAAATAATGGACGTTGCATAAAATGTTTTGTTTTAAAGCCCGAAGTTAAACATATAGGCCATATAGTTGAAGGAGTGAGGGGTGGATTTGACTCAGAGACTGTGGTTATGTCCTACAGACAGCCTGTCACTCAAAGCAGCCCTTTATTATGCATAACTCTCGGACTTTATAGAATATAAATAAATGAGTGATTAAAAAATTCACACCACATACAGTTGTCATGAATGCTGAAATTAGCTACAAAGACCAAAATTGTTTTGTACTAACCTAGAAACATGATTATTTCTGCTGTAAAGTTAGGCATTTTAACATGGAGGTGTATGTTGACTTGCTTTTTGAGCCAGCCTCAAGTGGCTATTAGAGGAACTGCAATATTAGCACTGCGTTGATTTTATTTTGTAGATCTGGAAGTTAGTACTTGGTTATGCTGCATAACAATTAGCCATGTGCTTCTGTTTGGGGGACTGTGAAATGTATTTTTGGAGAAACAGCTCTTTAGAGCACTGCACATATGCTTTTTGAGATAATGGGATGTCGGGCAGATGGCCTTCTGGTCCACTGGGACATTTTTCGGACTATTGGGGCTTTGGAATTATGCGCTATTGGAACAAAGTCACGCACCTTAGTTACTAAGCCATAAGGAAATTTATATATGGTGCATTTTAACTGGTTAAAATAAGGTAGTTATACGCACATCACGTAGGCGCGCTATTAAAAATCTTCAATAAACTTGTGTGGCATGGATTACGTGTGCAGGCATTACCATTTTAACTGGTTGACACCAATATTTTATATCAATTACAAAGGAGTTTGGATGTACATTTAATTTTTGTAAATGGTGATGATGTCCACAAACCAACAAGTAACACAATCCAGACATTGCTGTAATACTGAAATAATGAATGATTAAGATGTTGGAAATGGTAATAGCCGTGGAATACATATGTGGTCAAACATTAATATGCCACTTAAAGAGTAGTGTCTGGCATCACAGGTCCTAGACAGTGTCTTCCTGCCAAAGTCACTGTGCAGATAATTTGTCTGAGCCTCCTGGATATGCAGTTGAAGTGTGAAAACCTGGATGGAAAGAACATGCTGTGCAACACGCCAGTCAACGGGACGAGCACTGTATAGGGGCTGTGAGGCAGAAAGGCTTGCCATGCTTGAATTATTTTGGTCACAATCTGCATTTGGCAGTCACAAACCGAATAGCAGGACCAGACTACCTGAGCAAGGACAGCTGACTGAGCTTAACTTCCTCAGCACAACTTTAAGTAGCAGTGAAATATTTTTCATTATTAGCTGTCAAAGAAAACCCTGGGAAAATATTTGGGATGAAGGAGGTTAACTGCTTCTGGATGAGCCTCTAGTCAGTCGCATTAGTTTTGTTGGGGAGCATTGTATGAGCCCATGATTGTTTTTTGCCTTTATTCGTTGTCGCCAGGAGCAACCTGCTGGGACAACGGGCAAAAAAACAGCACAGCGACTTTTTGGAACAAGCCCCAGTTATGTAAAGAGTTTTGGATGAGCGCCTTCGTCGACACCTCAGTCGAGCTGGCAGCACATACCGTGGCTGTGCTCGAGTGGGTCAGCAGTACATCCCAGTGAAGCCCGTCTCTGACTTCACAGATATACTGTCTCCAGAAAAAATCTGTCACCACTTCCTCAGGCAGACCTGTGCTACAGCTGCTGATGAAAGACCTACTGGCCCCTTCTCGGGATGACACTGATTTAACGAGCAGCATCAAATGAAAAAGTGCAGGATTGGATGACAAATAGAAAGGTATCAAAGAAGTAAATCTATTAGTGAAGGCTTCTGCCCTTGAGTCCAGACACACACACACACACACACACACACACACACACACACACAGTGCCCAGTGCCCAGTGAATGCATGTGGCCTTTAAGTTGTTAGTTACAAAAATAGATCTCTTTTCACAGTGCTGCCCTGATGAAGGCTGCGGATGATTACAGCAGGTTTTCCAGAGGAAAAAGTTAGAATAATTACAGAATTATTCCAAAGACTCTGTAGCACTGCAAGCAGCAGAGCCTATAAATGTCAGTTTTAGTCTTTGGGTCCCTTGGTTCTTCATCGACAATGGCCATGTTTACATCTGTTATTATCATGCATTTTGGGTGATCTAAAAGTGGACAGCTATAAGAATGAGTGCACGCCATATGTCTTGAATGCATGTTGAGATCTGATTGCTAAGACCACGTTCTGATGGGGTCTGGACCACTTATTGCGACACTCTTTCACCAGTATGTATGCATATGTCCACACAGATGGCTACCTACTCAGCTGAAATGCTTTCTTATTTGACTCCTCATAAGCAAACTTTTTGTTGCTGCTGTTAGATGCAGCGCTAAGGGACTGTCTCCGGAGTCGCTCCAAAGTCTGCCCAGTAAGCACAACATCTGTTCAGTTAGCACGAGCTAACACAACTGTTAAAAGGTCTTCAGATAAGCCCTTTAAAAAAATGTTCGGTAACATTAAACGTTATGCTAACAGTTAGCTGTAAGCATTCAGACTCACCAACTGTTACTGACATGGAGCTCACACTCCTGCAGCATTAAGTCTTCTCAGATGATAAAAGTGACACTAACCTGTGCACCCGCTTGGTTCCATGAGGTCACACTGCATTCCTCAAGTGACTAGACATGCTGACAAGTGGTCTACAAGTAAACACCAGGTGCTCTATACATGGTAATCATCAAAACGGCTCCAGTGCACAGTTGAATTCCTGCTGGTGCCACTCTTTATAGGCTATAGCACCAAAGATATTAAAATATATCTCTTAGAAAATGTTGAAATAAACAGTCGAACAAGCTGAAATGATTCACGTGTGTATTTGTGGTGTAAGGAGACAGATTTACACCTGTCCGCTTGTGATGTAGTCACCCAAAATGCATGGTAATACCAGGTGTAAACAGACCATAGGTATTTATGTCCTTCAGATGATGATTACTGAAAGGATGATAACTATAGGCTAACTATAACAATAATCATGTGAGCATCCACACCAATAAACAATAATGCTTGATAAAAAGTGGTCTTGCACATTAGTGTAGCCTTTGCACTTTTGCATGCCTTATTTTTTTAAAAACTACTTGATCTAAATACCTTACCTTGATTCTAGGTTGACAGGCTTTTATTAATAAGAATAAAAATTGAACTGCACAACTATGAAGACAGCTATGAAGTGAGAAGACTCCCCACTCTGTTGGCCTTATTGAATTACAAAAATATACTGTCCACACGAGTGAAGTGAGTGATGCTTCTTTCACCTCGCAGCTTACAGCTTTATCATTAATTAGGCGCAGCTGATATGATCTGCCAGTGGCTAAAAAATGAGAAGCCTGCTGACCTGAATGTTTTGCACATTGCTTAAAAAACAGTGAGGAGAGACGAGAGATCTGCTAAAAGATTCATTAACCTTGAAGCTTAGCAGATCCACACATTTCATCAACTTGGAATGAATGTAAAATGGAGCTATCTACATTTACATCCAGTGCCAACTTTTGTTGTCAACACAGGTCACAGTGTGGTCTACATGTAGGAAAGTAATGTTGTCCATCTGATTTTTATATGGGAGACTGCAATACTCAGCACTTCCTCAAGAAGAAACCTATCCTCTTCTATTGGAAGATGGGTTTCTTTATTAGTAGAGAATATCTTGATTTCAGTGACTACTTGTCATTCTATAGGACAACAATTCTAACTGTTGACCCCGAGAAACTTACTGTCGCAAATTGATGCCGAGATTGCGGGTTGCCTATTTTGAATTATGGCTGATTAGAACCACAAAGTTCTTAAACTTAGCTCCTACTTACCTTGACTGATAAAAGGACTGCTTAATGTATCTCCAATCCACTGCTTTCATGCTGCCTATATACTGCTTAAGCACAACTTGGAATCTAAATGTCCACAGACTTGCTGATTAAGCCCTTGCAGTCTACAGTCAAATCTACTTTGACGTGACTAAAGTGCTCGGCATCATCACGTCAACTCTGCTAAGATAAAATGAGCTATGAGACCAGCTCGGTTCATGAATGTATGCCTTGTGATTTATGTTCGATGCCAATGTAAATTCAGTGCCAATGCAGAAAGCAGTGTGTCCTACATTATGTAGCGCAGTCAGTGGAAAGAAAAAGTCTGGGCATCAGGGTGGTGAAGGTGCGTGGAACAAGTCAAACAGGAAAAAAGAGTAAGCATGCTGTCACCAATCTGCAACAGATGTTTGCCTTTTAGTTTACCGTAATCACTCTGATCATAGATTTCAGACTTGAGTCGTAACCATGGATATAACTGATGCTGAGATCTCATCTCCAGAATCTTTATCAGAATATTAATCCGGGTTACATCTAAAACCTTAAGCTGAGCTAACATCCAAGATTTGCTTTGTAGTAAACACAACTGAAGTACGCATTCAGCTGATGAAAGCAATTATTTTCCTTTTTCAAGATGTTAATGATTACTTTTAGACATATTTAGAACATGGCAATGTTTAGTTCCAATGTAGGAAAACCAGTTGAATGAGGTTGCCAAAAGCTAGCACGGAAATGCTAACCATCTCCTTGTTACAAACTGACATACTAGCATTCAGTATCAAGTCTCATATTTATCAGAAATTATAAGATGTCATCAAAAAGATATGGTGTATTTATATGTCTTGTTATTCAATATTTTTGTGTACACATCACCTTATGCCCATTACTTTTTTCTTGTATCCTCAACTTCTCAATCTGACATACCATGTCAGGCATAATAAAATGCAAAAATCCACGGTTCATTTGTCAAATGTCACCATTTTCAAGCCACATATTCCCATCAGTGACATACCCGGAAACAGGCCATCAAGTATATTTGCCTGTGTGCCTGGAGCCATGCCGTGCTCAGATGTGATTCTACTTTGTTGGATATACAGTAGAGTACTTAGCGCAGTAAAAGAGACATGTTCATAAAAAATCAAACTGACATGTTGACTTCCTCTCTGGGGCCTCAGAGACCGGTGGCCTTCTGATCTTTACATCTGCTACAGTAATAGTGGAGCACGTGTAGTTCACCCTGATCTCATGTTGATGATCCTCCAGAGTGTGCAACTCCATCAAGGTGCACTACAGGGAAGCACTGCAATCTAACCAGGTATGATGTAAGCATAGCTGTCTAGATGTAATATGGGTGAAATACAAGTCAAAAGTTCAGTCACAAAAATAAAACCTCAGAAATTCCAAAAAATCAACTTGGCATACATAAAGTCATCCGTATTCGAAAGAACCATAGATGTCGTGTTTATGTTACATGGCACTGATGACTGTGGCATTAGGTGATATCAATTGCAAGCACTGTTAACATTAAGCTACATATTCAGCATGTGATTCAAAATCCAGTTCCATTACTGCGATGTTTTTACTTTTGACCAATATAATGTTGTTATTTATTATTATTACAAAATATCTTGATTTTATTTTTTAGGGTATTCTAAAAAGGAATATTTTAAAGCTGTACTCATTAGTGTGTTTGTTTTTGTTTTTTTTCTTAGTAAACAAAGGATCATGTGCATTATACGAAAAAAGTTGCTCACAATGACAAACCAACAGATAATTATTAGGAAAGTCTGTATTTCGTCTTTTTTTTCCGTGTTTTGATTTCATATCCACACAAACTGTGCTGTAATTAACGTTACTGAAGTGAAAAGGCTCTCGTGAAACCACAATATGATAGCTTCCCTCCACCATCACTGTGTCATACAAGGAGATGAACACACAACCAGTCATATGATAGCTTACAAAATAACACCCCGCAAATGACACTTTGAACTTCACGTAGAGTTATACTCTTAACATGAAGTTATGGTGCCAAGTAAAGCTACTGTGGTTAGGCTTAGGAAGAGAAACATGGTGTCAACATACCTGAAGGTTCAAGGAATCAGACATGCAATTAACTCTTCAATGCCAAAGACTAATGTGCCATCACTGCAGGCTTCCCAAGGTAACTTGCTAAGTATGGCACAATTTAAGTCCATCAGTGTCAAATCACTGGAAGAAATTATTTCCAGATCCAGTTCCTCCACCTGCTGCCTTGATGTTTTACCCACTCTTCCTTAAAACTGGTTTGAGCACTCTGGTAAAACAGCTCACTCCTATAGTTAATCTATCTCTCCAATCTGGCACTTTTCCAAATGCTTGAAAACTGTAGTCATCAAGCCTCTACTAAAGAAGAGCAGCCTGGATTTCAAACTTACCGTTTTCAGTAAAGTTATTGAAAAAGTTGTCCACCAGCAACTAAGCAACTTTTAAAGCTAAACAATTGCTTTGATAACTTTTCAGTCAGGTTTTCAGCCCCATCACAACACTGAGACTGCACTCATAAAGGTAAAAAATGACATCCGCCTTAACACCAATTCTGGCAAAGTCTCTATTTTAGTGCTACTGGATCTAAGTGCTGCCTTTGACACAGTGGACCACACAATTTTATTAGAAAGACTAGAAAACTAGGTCACACTCTATGGCACTGCCCTTAAATGGTTTAAGTCATATCTTCATAACAGGAAGTACTTTGTCTCAATTGGAAACTGTAAGTCAGAACAGATGAACATGACATGTGGGGTCTCACTGGGATCCATTTTGGGACCACTCTTGTTTAATCCCTAACAAAGTAGCCTTCCACAATTATGCAGATGACACGCAAATATACATATCACTTTCACCAGGTGATTATGAACCTGTAGAACGTCTGTGTCACTGTACCGAGCAAATCAGTGATTGGATGCATCAAAATTTTCTCCAACTCAATAGAGATAAGACCGTCTTTGGGCCACGGAAAGAAAGCAGAATGTCAGCTCACACCTTGAATCCCTTTCTCTCATAACTCAGAGTCAAGCAAGAAACCTCAGGGTTATTCTGGACTCTGATTTGAATTTCCACAGTCACATCATACCAGTTACTTCATCTGATCACTATCATATAAAAAACATTGCCAGAGTCAGAGGAATAATGTCAAAGCGAAACCTTGAAAGGCTCACCCACACTTTTATTTCCAGTAGGTTAGATAACTGCATCGGAATGTTCGTAGGCCTTTCAAAATAAGTTTTCCGGCAACTTCAGCTTATTCAGAATGCTGCTGTGAGAGTCCTGACAAAATAGGAAATATGACCACATTAACTCCAGATCTAAAATCATTACACTGGCTACCTGTCACTCAGAGAACTGATTTTAAAATCTCGCTGCTTGTCTACAAATCAATCTGTGGGTCTGCGCCAAAATATATCTCTGACATGCTTGTGTCATATGAACCTTTAAGGACCCTAAGAACATCAGGGGGCAGCCTACTGAGCGTCCCAAGAGTCAGACCTAAACATGGAGAAGCGCGCCGTTTTGTTATCAATCAGTACAAACCTGGAATAACCTCCCAGGTGAGTTCGAAAAAGCCCAGACTTTGATCACTTTTAAAGCAAAGCTAAAAACATTCATTTTTTACACTGCCTACTCCACCCGCTAATGACTACCAACTTATTTTTAAAATTAATTTTTAAAACATTTTAAATTATCTTTTTGTCTTTGCACCTCTTGTCTGCAGTTTTGCTTTTGTTTGTTTTTTTAAAGTGATTATTATTATTATTTTATTATTTATTAATTGATTTACCTTGTATATTTTATCTTTTTTCTCTTTTGTTGTAAATGTGTATCTCTTATTATGCTTTTATATTTTATTACTCTGTAAAACTCTTTGGATTGCCCTGTTTTATGAAATGTGCTATACAAATAAAGCTGCCTTGCCTTGCCTTAAAATGACTCATAGTTTACTCAAAATTCACACAGAACAGTGTATGTGAACAGCATGCTGCCACACATACAAAGTAACCAGTTAGTAAACAAATAAGAGCAATCATGAATTGCTGAAAACTAAAACTCTTAAAAGAGGAAAGAAGAAGGTCTTCATCAAGGATACTGGATATTCATCAGGTGGACACAAGTATGGCCAGTGTTTCTCTGCAACTTCTGGATGTGTAAATAGACAACTGTTTGTTCATCTTCAAAACTTTTAAAGGTAATCATATTGTATAAACATAATATGAAACTTAATTGCCACTTAAAGTGGCTTAAAATGTTAATGCATATTACTTTCCAAAGGTTTGCCTTCACTTAATAATTATTTGCCAAGCATGTAATTGCTCATCCAATCATGCAGTGCATGCCTAATTCTATAGAAAGAAAAGACATTGGGTTATCTTTGCTAAAATGTTGAGACAGTGGTGGAAGTATTCTGATCTTTTCAGTAAAAGTAGCAATTCAACATTACAAAAGTAATTTGTAAAAAAGTAGAAGTACTGGATTATAAATCATACTTAAATAAAAATACAAAAATATTACCACTAAAATAAGTTAATTCAGTATTTAAGAAGTTTATTGTCATATACACAGTAAAAACACAGCAGTTTACACCACACAATGAAATTTTTAATTGCCAGTTTCCCTTCATGCAAAAACAAAACTAAAATCAGAATAAAAGTTAGCTCAAAAATTAAATAAACACAAATAACTATGTTAAAAACCTGAGTTTTAAAAGGAAAGTGCACTGTACCCCATGCAAATATCACACAATTTTTGTTTGAAAGTAAGGGCAAGTATTGCAAACACCAGTGAAGTACTCCAAGTTCTACATATTCAAATTCTCAGCTCTCAAGTTCCCAAATTCCCAATTATCGGATTAACACCTACACAGACTTCTCGTTGTCTTCTAGCACAATGTCACCCAATCCTATCCTTTCTTGTCATGTGCACTAATCTGCTTTGTGGTGCTCTTGCTGTAGTACATAACTTTACAGAACATAACAAATTTAAACAACCTATAAACAACAAAAACTTGAATAATATCAAAACCTTTATAATATGTCATAAACCAACATTAAAATTTTTATCAAGTATAAAATATGTGATCAATTGGCTCTTACAAGGCCTACTACCATCCCTAATACTTGGGATGGTAGTAGATGGTTGTCTACATTAGAAACTGTGACGAAAACCTTGAGACCTGTTTGAGGATTTCAGAGACAGAAAATCCCCATGGGTCAGGAACAAGGCTTAGCCAGGAAAGAAGTAAGCATTGTGGCTCTGTATAAAAGTCATGATGTTCCTTGTAGTGTAGGTCATGACAGCACTTCCCCTGAGTCTTGGAGGTGGTTTATACACCTGGACTAGGACATAAAACATCACTGTCTAGCAGTTGTGCTAGCTGTCAGACAAGCACTGCAGAGACTCTCAAGTAAACACTACCCAGGAGATCCTCCGTCAAAGTGTTTGTGCTTACAGAATCAAGTGTCAGTGTGTATGACCAAAGTCTGCAAGGGCTCAGTCTCTCCGGAGTGTCCAAAGTCTGGAGGGTGGACGTTTGGATTCAGCATTAGAAAGCAAAGCCAGGGATCACTGGGCTACAATGCGTAACCATCACTATCTCCTGTCTCAGCTGGTGCTGCACCAGCCAACAGATACCCTGAAGGAATAGCACAGAAACCTTTATAACCACTTGTACCTCACGCTGCTCTGCGGCACAGACTCACCCACTGCGCAGTGAGTTTCATTCAGCTGCAGCCGTAACCTCCTATCGACCCCGCTCTCTCTACACCCACTCTCCCATTGCACTATATGCTCTGACTGCTTGCATGCCAATCTCTCAGAATGATTCAAGGATGATGGATCGTTTTCCTGCCAAAAAACTGTTCAGGCTCCACACAAGTGGAAGGAGATCCACCTTCACTTATGTGGGTGGAGAAGGAGAAACAGAAACCCTGGCAAGGAAATACTTACTTTATTCAATTAGATCGCTCATGACAAGCACTTCAGCTCCTAAAATTCAAATATGAAGAGTTTGGGCTCAAGATGAAGCAAGACATTTTTGGCACATGAAACACACTCACCTCTCACCATAAGTGTCCATTTATTTCCAAGGACTGGACTGCCAGACTATTATTCACAAAATAAAGGTTGTCCTATGACATGGCTTTGAAGACTGCATTGATTAGTTGTCAATTTTGAGAGTTTTCTTATCAAAGAGAGTTGCCAGTAAATCAAAGGCTGTGAAGTTTGTGTTTAGCTGAAACGTGCCTCTGAAGGTCTCTAACATGACAGGTAAACAGCAAGAGATCAAGTCCTAATGGCTTATCTGGACAAGGGCCAATATCAAATTGCATGCATTTCTAATGTGCCAAATATGTCTTACCTACCCTTATTGTGAGCTTCTCACAGACAGGACGTTATGACGAGCTTAATGAAATATGGTTTTCTTGGGATTCATTTAAAGAAAGAGGCTAGATCAGATAGTGCACACTGCAGGTTGCAAAACATGAGGCACACTGCAATGCCTATTTTGTTGAAGAGTTCCCCGATCAGTTCGAACAGTTTCGGCAAATCAGTTGTCTCAAACTATAAGCTCCCTAATAGTTTATTATTAGTGAAACTATCAGCAGCTTAAATTAATGAAAGTACAGTAATGTACTTGTCTGAACTCTCAAGTACAGTGCTATTTTGCCTCCAGCCTGCTGGTTTCTGTTTGCGTTTCAGTTGGTTAAATTATTGGCTACAGCTCTGGCTATATAGCAACAGCCACCACTAGCCTGTCCCCCATGTTGTCTCCACTTATTGTCACTGCAACCTCAGAGTGCCTGCCTCTCAATTCATCTGACTGGGCAATAAAAAAAAAAATCTAAAAAATGTAAATTATGTCCAGCATAATCCACATCTGGATACCCAAATCAAGGATAGCGCAAGGAAAATGTTTCAAATATAAAACCTCATTGGCCAGAAAAAAAAAAAAAAATGGAACAGCCCAATGATGCAGAAAATCCAGGTCATTTTATACTTATACTTATACTTATACTATGCCACAGTTCCGCTTTCATAGTTATAAATGGGGTGATGCTTTCAACACTGTATTTAGTGTTAAAGAGTTAATGAATAACTAAAGCCCTCAGTTTTGGCTTGAGGGTTTCTGCCCTGCAATGTGAAAAACGTCTCAAAAATGGACAGGGCTGAGAGACATGCCCAGTCACCGAATCGTGCCACCTCTTGATCCACAGCACATCCCTGGCCCATGCACACAAACATAAAGTGGTTGGTGAGGGCAGCAACAAGGCGGCAACAGGGGGCTCGGTTGGTAATGAAATCAGGCTCCTGCTACCAGAACTTTTAATTGTAATAGCCAGGTTTCAACCTTTAGAGGGCACTCACTATGCATATTTATACAAAGTATGTAGAATTTAATGCTCAAATGTCAAGACTTGAACCAATCAACAACACTACACACACACACAACACACACACACGCACATATATAATATATATATATAAATTTTTCAACTGAAAAAAAAGTGGTTAGGGGGTTTAGTTTCTCTTTAATGTTCATTGATATAATGCTATCAGGCTAATGATCGCTGATTGCACAGAAATCTATGGGTATGCACAACAAGGGTAGGTGGTGCAAGTCAAAGTTGATCAGGGAAGTCAGGCTGTAGGCTACAAAAGATGTGCATCATGGACACTTTGTGTTGTATTTTTTTCTACTCATAATCATTGCCTCATTGGACCTATTTTTACATTCAGTCTCTGCATCCTGAGATCACAGCAATTACTTTGGTGGGTACTGTGTTATCATAACCAATAGAAGCAATGGCCCTGCTAACGGAAATAAACCTTGTAATAAACTATACTTTTCATTGAACAATGCGGGCCTGGCTAGAGAATAACCAGTCCCTGAGCAACCCTGATCGTCATTTCTAACTGATCTAGTGGGCCATTAGGAGACAAGTCAGCAAGGGAGCATCATTCCATTACAAGTTAGCTCTTAAAACAGCCCATTGGTATGCAGGAGGTGCACCGCTGCACCTTTGCCGAGCACAGAGTCATTCTGCTTCATTTAAGCAAGTTTGATCCAGTGATTCTTTTTTCTGCCTCACATTGTGAAATTAATAATTAATATGTAATACTCTTCTGATTCACTTATCAATTTTAAAGCACAAACAGAATCGAGAATGGGCTCTTGCTGCCAGCTTTTACCCCCGAGGACACAGCCAGACGAGTGGAAAGTAATGAGAGAAACCAAGCAGTAATGTCCCTGAAATGATTTCATACAAACAAAGTTGAGATGACTCTCTCATGTTCAGAGCTGAGTGCAGCACGCTGTTCCAAGAATTCCTAAAGAAGGATGGACTGGTAATTATTTCTAAAACAAATTGGCATTTAATGGCAGTATATTGTCTGCAGTACAGTATATTACGCAAGGATCCATAGAGAATAAGCATGAATTTTGAAATGACATAATTATTCACCCACACAAGTACTTTTTGGTAATGATAATCACTGTAGGTACAAGGAAAATAAATGAAATGCCACGAGTTTAAAGGATAAATGAGTGTTTTAAAACCTCTTTGTCATAGTTTCAGCCAATCAAATATTATAAAATGTTTTGAGTTGAAATACTCATTGCTTGCAGTGGGTGGCAAAATGGGGCTTTAAAAACTTGAGATTGTGATTTGTATCACTAGGTGGTTTGAGAATTTGTGGTGAACATTTAGGTTTTGTCTTTTTTTCTACCATTTAAGCCAGTCTGAGTTGGAATCCACTTTTGACCAGCATTCACTGATTTAGTGGACACCTGGGGGTGGTGCAAAAAGTTATAAACACAACACTGACATATTAATACCTAAAAAGTTGACCATTTACAGATAATTCTAACTCTGTATTTGATCTCTAACAACTCCAGAGAAAAATGTCCAGGACTCTAACTGCTGAATTCTCAGTTTCCAGTTAAAAAACACCGCCTGCTGCTTTTTGGTCGACCACTTGTGTTCAGATTTAGTTACTACCAATGTCACTTGCTCGAAGATCAAATGACCCCATGGATAGTTAATCCCTCCGCACTCTCATTAGCTGCTTGCTAGCATGTTCGCCAGCATGTTCGCTAATCACATAAAAGTATCGGTAAAGCTGCGAGATACTGCTGTCAGCAGAATTCAATACTTCTTCTTCCACAGGGCAAAACACTGGACATAATAACACATTGTCCAACCTGTCACAAAATGGGCAAGTTATAGAGTATTAGCACGTTGTCACCAAAACAACCACCACATCTTACGTCAATGACATAGTCCTTGTTGGGGATACATCAGGACACATTAGCATTTATTAAATAAAAGATGTGTGGTCAAATGTGTCCCAGACCACATCAGCGAGTGGTTTGAGTGATTGGATCACATTACATCTTGCTGGCTGTTAACACTACTATTTACTGCTCAAGACACATTTGTACCAGGTATAAATGTGCTCTTTCTGAGTGACACTTTTCACATTATACATACATTCAATCAGTTTTTAAGATAAAAATTTTGATTTGTGCAGCTTTGACTGAATTGTACATTTCGTACATGTATACATGTTTATATACGGCAGGATGTTTTTGCAGGAAGTTTTACGTTTACAGCGTGGTTCATACAGTATGTTATGAATAATGTAGTCCCAACATTTTCCTTTTTCCTTTTCACACCATACATCAACGAAAAACAGGGGAAAAAAAACATCAGTGAAGCATTTTAGCAGGAGGTCGCTGCTTCCTGAATTAAAAGAGCAGACTTTTCAGTAATAACTATGGTAAAATTAAGTCATTACAGTCATTTGATCTTTAAATACTCCCTGTTTTGTCAAAGTACCCCATTCAGCAAGAGCCCAGTGTGTCTATTTTGTGTGTGCGTGTGTGTGTGTGTGTGTGTGTTGGTTCAGGGCAGGGGGTGGCAATATTCAAGTAATGGATGGGTGACAATGGCTAAGCGCACATTTGAACATGTAATTTCATCAGTCACAGAGCTGAGCTGAATCCTCAGCTTCAACAGACAGTCTCTTACACTTACACACACACACACACACACGCACACACGCACACACACACACACACGCACACACTGAAGAGGCGGAGCCAGGTCCAGTGTGCAGCCTCCCAGGAGGTCTGCGCTACACACACCGTGTCAAACCACTGGAAAATCACACTACAGCCTGTCAGTCGGCGAGCGACTGATGCCGCTTCATTTATATACATGCTTTCTGACAGCCTAATTAGATGGAGGCTCTATAATTGTCACTAATTGTCAGTGTGTGACAGATCAGGCAGGAAATCCAAAGTGGAGAATGAAGTCATGCACTCAAAGTATTAGTGCCATCCTCTGTCTCTTCTTTTATGCCTTTTTCATTTGTTTGTACTTTGTTATCCATAAAAGTGTAATACTAAATCAATGGGTAGTTCTTCTAATGCCTCATGTAAGGTTTTGGTTTTGTTTTGGGTTTTTTTCTGCATTATGTGCTTAGAGTTTGTAGGTCTGTCACTTTTAAATTAGTTATTATGATTTCAAATACGAGTATTGGTCAGTGGCCCTTGGTGTCAGACACCCATGCACAAGCACCCTTCAGCATCTGTAAGCGATGCACTGGGTAGTACAAAAACAAAGTCTGTATGGAGAAGTGGTCAGGATGGACAGGTGGATAAAACACAGGACTTTGACCCAGGAGATTGCTGTTTGTTTCACTTGAAACAAACGAGTTGATTTGACGTTACGTTACAATAATAGCAACATTTTAACTTGAACTATGATTCTTTTTGCTAAACCTAAACAAGTACTTTTGCTGCATAAACCAAAAAAAAAAAATTAAAGCAAACCTTTGTTGAAGGTTTATTTTGAAAAGACACTGAATGCATGTCATAAGTGGAAATTGACATGCAATTCCTGAGAGTCCATGACACTAAAATGGTATCTAGAGCCACCAAGCATGGGTATTTCACTGTTAGACTGAATTGGACTTGCAATATTTTCACCAGCCCTTGCTGTCCCAGAACGCCTCTTCTTTTAATGAGTCCTCCAAACACAATGCTGGAACAATAACAGTGTCTGACTGTACTAATGAGTTTGTCCGAGCATTGTTTATCACTGTACACACTAATCCCAACCTCTCACTGTAATAACAGAGAGACTCCCACTGTCCCTTCAAAAAAGGAAAAAAAAAAGGACTCATCCCATCAACAAAACGCCTGTGCACAATATTAACTCAACCAAAGGGAGATTCCAGCATGCAAAACAATTGCAGCACACCAGGAGTGACCCGTGAAAAAAAGTATTACTCAATTAAGGCGTAATGGTCACATCCCCCAAACCATCCCTGACATTCAACTGAGCTAAAACTGGAAGCATTGGGCAAAATCCTATTAGCTTGTGTTCAATGCTAATCCATGAAACCAATAAGCAGCTATTAAAAGTTCAAAAATTCATAGGCCTGAAAAAGATGCACCAATAACAGGATTACTGATTATGAAACATCTCTGCCTGACATGTTCATAGACAGCCCACAGTCTAAAGCTTTTTTAGTTAGAATATACATGGTCAAATGTCAGAAAAATGCAGTATTGCTCTATACCAGCCAACAGCATAAACATTACTGAGTGATTCTAAACACATCCATAATCCACGACAGTAAGTAGGTAGCCTATAGGTATCTGTTCCATCTGTACTCCAATTGAAATGATGATGTGCACTGTCAGTTACACATGGCAGATGGCTAAATTATTTTGCAACAAGAACCAGACTGTTGCAGTATAACAACAGAAAACTCTGCTCAGAGTAGTCTATTATGATTAGTTATTCCACACACTTTCTTCTTTACATCAATACTGAAACACAGTTCCAAGAAAAATTGTGGATCACTTCTCTGTCGTCTCTTTTCGATAAAAACTCCCTCTGGATTGTGTACTCCTGCCAGTGACTCAGTGTGTCCATCCAACACACCAGGTATCGGGGAATAACGGATGCACATGACATCCTCTTCTTAAACCTGCAATAACTGATGTTTATGGCCATTTGGGGGCAGTGGAAACAAGCTGTGAACCCAACATAGACATATCACATCCCCGTAACTTGTAGTAATTGATTTATTTTCTGTATATTCTTGTTTTGCAAACAAAGTGGCCAACCCTTATGGGTTTACATGACACCAAAAGTTACAGATTGTGTTACAGCTTGGTCTTAAAGGTCTAGTGTGTATGATTTAGTGGCGTGTAGTGATGAGGTTGCAGATTTCAACCAACTGAAACTCCTGTGTGCCAAACATGGTCAGCCTCTTTCCCACTGCACAAAAAAATCCCGCTAAAACCTGCTAACATCTTGCTTTGAATGTCATGGGAACAGTAATAATCAACATTCACACCCAGGTAAAATGAATCTGTGGTAGTCACAGGTATTTATTGGCTCCGGCTCTGATTGGCATTGATGAAAACACGACACCTGGGTAAATGCACTAATTTTAGCCCCCTAATCGCCGAGATGCAATGATGCACCACCACTCACACAACACTAAGACATTGGTCCAAATTTGTCTGCACCGAGTTGAAGGAGAGACAAGTAAGAGATGCATAAAAAAGCCGTGAAGCTTTACAGGCCTCCGTGCTGCTTTCAACTGTTTACTAATTCTAGCCCATCCATGACGTCTAACAGGACACACTAAAATAAAAAAATTAAAAAAAACAATGAGGAAAAAATATAAAACCATACCCACAAAACAACTAGTCGTGTACACAGCACTGCTATACTGATATTGGGAAATGGGTCTATAGCCTATAGCCCACTAAAGAGTCTACCTGTGCTTTTTTAAAAAAAAAATAATAATAAAATAGTGTATATGCTCTAATTTTAGTGTTAGAACAACATGGCAAAGTCACTATAAAGAAATTTCAGTGGATAATTCACAGTAGACTCATCAAGAGAGAGCCTTTTCAGATTGTCACATTGTTTGCGCATTGTCATTTGATACATACATATCTATTAACGAGTTGAACGAGTCTGGCCAAAGTGCCGCCTGGAGCTCTGCATTTTAATTAGAACACAGGTAGATGTGTGGCTTTGATGAGCAACATCATATGAAAGAGATTATTTGAGGTATTTTCTATAGTGGGGTTCCAAAAAAACAAAAGACTGTTATTTCTATTATTCCAATTTATTTGTGGATCATTACCAAGATCCTGTTTATGTGGCAGTATCAAGATGAAAACAAGCAGCAATTTCTTTTCCCACATTGTGAGCAATTTTTGCAGGTAAAACAGTCCAATAATTGAATTAAAAAACAATTGTTGAAAAAAAAGCTAAAGCTAGACTGCATTTTAATTGTACCTAATTGTAAAATTTTATCCATGGCACAACAATGATATTTAAGTGAAATCATTCGCTGTTACACATTAAAAATATGGTGTATATCTTTATCCAATCCATAAAAGTGAATTCAGCATAAAAAAAGAGTCATAAATCTCCTGGCAGTATATTTGAGTTGCAGTTATCATATTGGCAACTCTGGATACAATTTCTCAGACATTACCAGAAGTGTGTTTGGCTGTACAGCCATGTCCACTTAACACAATGACTCTCCAGGTGTGTAGAGGTGTGAAAGGAGGCAGGGTTTAAATGTTTCTCATGCCGTTTTTTATTTATTTATCACGAAACTACTTTAAGACCCGAGTGAAACGCCATGAAGGCTTTCAAGGAGAGACTGTGTGAAAATGTGCACCATTATCCCCATTTGTACATTTCATTGTGTCCAGGCTACAAAGACATGTAAAAGGCACAAAATCGTTTTTAGAGTGATTGTGGAGGAAGTGGGATGCAGCCAGGAGACTGTGACAGCAGGCCTTTTGCCCAACAACTGAACAGGAAAGATAGAAACTTTTGCGTTCAGACCTCGTCACAAGGTATGAACGAGATCTTTTGAAGGATACTGAGATCTCAAAGGTATATTTCACAAGAAAAAACTGTTTTTATTGCATGCCTCCACAGTAAAAGAATTCTTGATTAATTAAAGTAACAGGGCTACACATTTGACAACAGCAAAACTACATCAAAACATTTGTTAGCAAACCCTCACACAACTCATGCAGTATAATACAAGTGTCATTTATCCACTCATATGCTCGGTACTTTCCAAACAGACAGCCCTTTCCCACCCGAATCTAGTCAGAGAGTATAACTTATCTATGCTCTTTTATAAGCCACACTCCATTGACAAAAAACAATTATTTCAGCCTGTTCTCATTCCAAACTTGTCAAATCCTGCCACTTTTCCAGTGATTCTGGCTTAAGATCCTGATGCCAAAACCCATCAGTCACATCAGTTGACAGCACGGTCAGACAGAACCTGTCGTGTCCACATGATATGCTGCAGGACAGCGTAAGGTTGAAACACTGTAGTAACAATGTAACATAAGGAGCACAAGGGTGCCTACTGGGCGAGCGGGAGGGGAGGTGAATGGGTCTGATGAACCCTGGACTTTCACTCTGGAAATTGGTATTTGCGTCCTGTCTCTATTTGATGTTTTTTTATTTATTTATTTTTATTTTATTTTTTTTCCACCTTACCATGTGCCGCTTCTGTTGCCAAAAAATAACCATATACAGCATAATCCCGCCATGTGTTTTTGTTGACATCACAGTAGCTCCATCTCAAAATGTCAATAGCAGATGCACAAGTATACCTAGGGCGTTATATGTAGACACTGCAAACTGGTAATATATAATGACTTGAGATGAGACTGTGCTGGTAATTTTACCTCGCTGAGTACAGAGGCTTCTGCACTATGGCTGCCTTGATTTGTAGTTTATATTTTTTATCTAAGTTTGCTGACTCCATTCTCTACACTGACAACACACAATGACCTAAACAAACTGATGGAGGCAGCAGTAGAACAGCAGTTCATGTGTTTAGCAAGGTAAATTTGCTGTTTTTGTAAATGCAGTATGACATTGAAGAGAGAAGAGCCAAGTTTCACTTTCGGTCAAAAATCGGTTATTGTTTGGGATGTGCACGGCTGAATAAAAAAAAAAAAATAAAAAAAAATTATGGCCCATGAGTTGTGTGAGAGTTTACAAATCAAGAATTTTCTCAGTTTTTGCATTCTTCATTTATTGTAGAGGAATATGAGAAAAAAAGTTGTTTTTTTTCACATAATGAACTTAACATGGGGTATGTTATTGATACCCAAAGTATAGTATTTGTTTTAGGGTGATTAAGGTGCCCCTGTAAAGTTACTGTTCACAAGACACAGAAGAACTAGTGATGACACCCATTCTGGACTTTAGAGGGCTTTCAATGCCATTACCGCACCATATAATTAGGAATGTGTTCGTTCACAGGTCCCTCTGAGACACATGTACCTGCGCCCATTTCCCAGAGGGGACAGAGCGACCTTCCACTTACAGGACGGTCAGTCCGTCCAGCAGGGCGCCCTGCTATCTGCTACCCTACATACTAGAACTGTATGATAACTTTTACACCATTTAGTGTCTTCTCCTGTGATGCATCAGAGGTGAGGCGGCTGTGATGTTCATCTCTAGAGGCGTCTGAATCCGTGTGCCAGAGAGCAAAGTGATAATTCACTTCAGAAGCCATTTTAGCACATACTACATTACTAGGCTGAAAAGATTGCTATGTCCGTCTTTGGGTCCAATGCACCTAGACAATTACAAAAGTAAGCCATGCATATCAGTCATGCGCTGGCTTGAAATAAAGCCCAGCCATCACTTCTCACATAATGCACTCGTATAACCTTGTTTGGAAAATTGGACACTGTGGCAGTTATTTATTACTCATCACCTCTAACTCATTATAGACTGGTGTCACCTTTCATTTATAAAAAAATTTCCATATTCTATTTCACTCCATAACACCGTGATGAGTATGGGCAGGGCGGTCTGTGATGGCATTCATATTCCAACCTGAAAAAAAAACTTATTTTTTGTCTGCTTATTTTCTCTTCCGTGGCATGTTAACAGTAATAAAGCATGAATACCCAGCAGAATACAAAGGCACGCAAATGATTATCACAATGTTCTTCTCCAGAAATGGACTGTATTAAAATATATGCCCTTATGCATTGCTCTGCGGACCCCTATTTTTCAGGAGAAGATGCTTGTGAGTTTAGCCGAAAGTAGCAACAAGTTTCGAGACCCTATTTAAAATAAGTGCAAAGTGGTAGTTTTTGGGTGAGTGGCTGAATAAAGTGGAATAAAAAAGGAGCATCAGTGGGCTCGTCACACTGAAACAGTCAATCACATTGATGCATGATGACAGCAGCTCAACAAATGAAGAAACAGCGTCTCCAGGAAATCATATTGTTATCTGGATGGTGCAGAGTGATACAATGTGAACACACAGCAGCACAAATCTGCAACTACAGGCAGCTGTTGTGGGGTTTTTTTTACTCGTACAATCTTGTAGAATGATGTTAGAAATAAACAATAAAACAAGCCAATTCTATTTCAGATTACAGTTCCACTGTATCTCCAACATCCTAAATGGTAATACTATACTGTAAAATGTGACAATGTATCACAGCACTGTTTGCATCATGATTAGAGCTGGAGGTTTAACAGTTTGAAACCTGAGCTGATTTTTTGCAAAATCATGGGTGAAGGCAGTGAGCAACTTTTAATAAAAAGACATAGCCTTAAAATAAACAGGAAATTAGCACAAAAATTACCTGAAAATACGATAAAAGAAAGAAAAGGAAAACCAAACAACAACAACAAAAAAAAAGCACACGAGCAGAGAAAAGTGCTGGGATATATACAATAGTAACAGTAAATATATTAATAATATTTTGATTATAAACATAGTTTTCCTTCTTTTTTTTTAGTTCCTCCCATTCTTTAAATTACTTTTTCAGGGCATTTTCATGCCACCTTTTACTAATTTCTTGCAATATGTGGGACATTTCCTTGCAAAGTTGTTCACTGCCTTTTTCTCCAATGTTTTTAAAAGAAATCAAACCAATTTTTAAGGTCTCGAGGGGTTAAATAGCTTGTAATAGTCGTCTGAACGCAGCACAAGAAAACTGATGTTGATCCAGGTTTAAAAAGGTCTAATCAGGGAATTGGAAGAAGCGTGCCACTGCCTTAATATTCCTTTAAAGCCCGCCTCATCCCGATCTGCTGATGGCTGACTCCTTCTCCCTGCACCACGTCATGTTGCTTTTGTCCTTGCTTTGCTAGTTCAGTTTTGCATTAGTTTATATGACTATGTGGTTTGCTGTCAGACCCTTCTGATAGTTTCAAGGTGATTACATACGTAAAACTTATTTTTTTCTGAAATAAAACTCCTTTTGGTTGAACTCTGCATATGCTTTGTTGTTTTTTTATGGTCTCCGAGCCAGGCCACAACACATGCTAACCACAGGGTTTACACAATATAAAAAAATTGAAAAATACCAAAGTGTAGAGTTTCAAAATATGTGCTACATATGAAACATAAAAAACATATCTGTTTGCAGAAATGCAAAATGACAGCATTTATTGTGGCCACTGGGTTGCAAGACATTGGGCTTCATGCAGCAACATTATCCCCATGCTTATCCCCATAATCACAAAAAAAGGTTGTGGATATGAGCAAAAATAAGAGAAAATTTGTTTGTATATAGTTTATTGCATGAGGCCCAATATTTGTAAACACATTATACCACTGTTATACCATTTATGCTTGAACCAAAGAGTAAAAATGAGAAAAGATTGTTAATTATCTATTCGTTTTTTATAGTCAGGGTAAGGTCTTGGCCATGTTTTAAATTCTAAATGCAAAAATCATTGTTCACACTGTCCGGATTGTCTATGCATTCCAAGTAAAAAATGCATTACGATGCAAATCCATACAATGTCCTTCTTGAATCAGGCCGACATAGAAGCTAACAGTGTGATGTCAGTGTGTGTGTACTCTCTGTCATGTCTGAATTATGTGATTGTGATTGATGGTTATGTGTGATATTGATGATGGAATAGGTAGAGTAAATCTCCATTTGAACAGAAAAGAGACTTTTTTTTTTTTTTTTTGCAGATCACACGTTCTCAGCGGAAACGGCATGTTTCTGGTCTCGTCTGGTCTCCTTGGGGTGGCGGCTCTCCCTGGACAGAACTGGGCCGCGTTTCACTGCTCTGAAGGCAAACAAAAGGCATCCCCCAGGTTCAAAGACCTCAGAGCAGTCAATGAGAGCCTCACTGTAGCCTAATGAGGATTAATACCTTACACAGAGGAAGCACATGGCAAAAATATCAGGCCCCATGGGATATGGACTAAATATGACAGGCCCAAAGACTTTTTATCCCTCAAGGATCACACAGAGCGGATCTCAAAGGGTTGCCAATTGAGGAAGTGTGCTGGAGGAGACAAATGTGGAATATAGGAAATAACACGCTGTTATCTACAGCAACCTACTGATACTAATAACTGTACTTGAAAAAAGGAAATGATTCAACAGCAGTATATCCCATCAAAATGATTTGTCAGTGTATTAACTAAGCACTGTGAATTTGTATCTTGTCTTTTTTAACTTAAAATTCAATATTATGAGATACTGTGTTTAATATTGCTATTTATCATTAACAACATCAGTAATGTTAACAACGGTAATAATATGTCATTATATTTAATATTAATATTTTGGCATATGACCTTCTATTGTGGACTTTGTTATAATGTCTCAATAATACCTAACCTTAATTAATAAATAATTAAGACAACAATTAATTTCACCATCAAATATTAAATTCTACTTAAAAGAAGCCTTTTGGGGGGAAAAAGTTATTATTGTCACTGTATAAGAATATATTTATTCATTTATTTATTTGGTTTTATTTGTCATGTTTTGATGGTAATTTGTGATAAGATTTGTTTTGCTGCTCATATTGTTCCTAAGTTGATTTAAAGAAAAAAAGCTAATACATTTCATAATCAGAGGGTGGTTCTCAAAGACACTCATGGAAAAATGTATTTTCATAAATTAGAATATGTCCATTAATTTATATTTACTTATTTGCCAAATAATAATAACCTTTATTTGTATAACACAACATTACATTGAAAGTTACAATGTGCTGCATAAAACAATTTAATTATTCTGAAAATACAAAGCGGTTCCATCCATAACCAAGTTCCAAACAAATCAAACTAATTTAAAAAATATATATGTAAAAGTATGGAAGCCCTGAGAGGCACGAGAAAAATACATCATTTTTTTAAGTCTGAGCAAATGTGTTTATGACTTAGAAATATGTAAGAAAAAAAAGAGTTTCCAGAATTATCTTTCAAAGTTTCAGGATCATATCTTCATAAATGAAAAAAAAGTAAATAAAGTTATTTATTTATTTTCTACCTGTGTCACCAATGGGAAGAACAACAAAAAAACGATGAACTGAAAAATGATTCTGGCAAAATCTAACAGGAGAGAAAATAATTAAGGTCAGACTTACAAAATAGATCAGCATTTTCTTTTTTTTCTTTTTTACTCACTTGCCTTTAAGGGCTCCCATAGACAGGGCACAGGAATGACACTTACAGCAGAAATAGACATTTATAAATGTATAACTGACTTTTTAGAATAGATTTATAGAAGGTAAGGCGAATTTCAGAAGGGGGGCTATACTGGGGTTTGGGGGCCATCACACCAAACAAACGACAGCTGTGCCATATTACTAGCAGTTTTGTTGCGGGATATTTGTGCCTGTGGCAATGCATGGGCACAAAAGTTCACAAATGCATACTGGAGCCAGAACATGAAATACATTCCTATAAGAAAACTTACTTCCAAGTTCCCCCACATGACTGGCCTCAAGTATCCCTAAAGCCTGCTGAGGTTCCAGGGAGGTCGGGAGTCCTCGCAGCCCTGTTGCTGAGTCCCCCCCTCCAGCTGTCTGAGGCCAAACACATGGCTCCAGAGGAGGCCGTCTGCAAAACAACATCACATGGTGAAAGAAACTGGCCGTGCAAAAGCCAGAAAACAAACACACTGACCGGTGGAAGGACATTGCCTTGGTTACACGAGTGTGATTTGGCCTGGCTGTTGGCAGTCTTGCTCTGGCGCTCATTTACGCAGCTGGACGACTCTGGAGGACACCAGGAGCAGCGCGGTGGTCAGCCAAAGCTTCGACCCCGGTGGCCCCTGCCTGCGCTCCCTGCAGACTCGACTGCACTGCACCACCACTCTCTACGCTCGCAGTCCAGGCGGCGATCCAAGAGATGTCGGTGTTTCAGCAGAGCGTAGCCTCTCAAACAATACTGTAAATGTAGGTGTAAACAATGACAAGGCCAGATACCCGACGCTGCTGTGATCCTTTTACCTGTATTTACACGATTTAGGTCTGCTGAGCACAAAGGTTTTTTTTTCTCTCCTCTCACACTTACTTTCTCGTACACAGATACACCAGGGAGCTTCCTGCTATAGCTACTATTTTAAAGTTATTTTGCAGTTTTCACCGGAGCAGTTGGAGCCTCTTGTTATAAACTCTGTCACTTCCCAGATTGTGATCCTGAGGAACCAAACCAGCAATCGTTTGATCAGATAGTACCTAATCTCCGAGCTTCTGTTGCTTTAGGAAATTAAAATTGATGCATTATACAGAAATTCTCCTATAAGCTTTTTCTGGCAGACAAATATTACTCTAGCCAATGCAAATACCACTCGGGGTACACAGTCTGCCATCGGAGAATGTTTCGAAGGTAAACTTTTCCAATCAGAGGCAGACAGGTGAAACAATGAGCCCTCCTGACTGATGGAAAGCGGCGACGTTAGCGCAGCTGTCATAAACACCATTGTGTATTAATCGTGTTTCCGTCACACGCAAGTTAATTACAACCACCCTGGATGAGGCTGCGGGGTCCACTCCCCTTTCCTCTCATTGTGTCACATTTAATTTCATTTCACCAAACATTTAAATAGGTGCCGCGCTTGTTGTCTTTGCAGCTTTGGATCACTGTCATTCTGCCAAACGAGCACAACAAATGCACTCTCCTCCCAGTCCCGTCCAGCCCAAGCTGTGTTTCACATCGACACAAACTCAATTATTGTCAGTAATTACAAGTATCTCGGGGTGTTTGAGTGGAGGCTGAATTACAAAACCTGCAAAACATGGATTAAATTGCTAGAGCTTGTGATGGGAGGAGAGGGGGCCGTTAAACTGTCTCTCACATTCAATTGGCCTAATGTTTCTTAAGCTAGTGGTGTGGCCAGGAGTTGGTGGTTTATTGGAAGTGTTTTTGTGGTCAGCTTGAACAAATATCTGTTGGCTTTTTCACTCAAGAAAAGCCATCAGCTGCCTGCTTTAACGACGTGCACAGAAAGGAACTCAAACGTCCACTCTTTGGTTGGACTGAGCACTTGCAAACTTCAGTCATTTGTACTTTTAGTAGTCGGTTTCATGTAAAGTTTGCAAGAAATGATAAAATGTGTTAAATAGACTTCAAACTTCAAATAAATAATAAAGCTAGATTTTGACACTGTTGCCAATTTCTGAGTAATTTCCAAACAGTTTACTTGTTATTATACTCCGATTCCATCAAAATGATCACATGTACGCAGGTTTGTGTTTTTTTCTAAACAACGATGTATTGCAAAAAAAATAGGCTTTAGACTCCTTTCTCATTGCCAGTAGAGCAGAGCTGTATACACAGCTCTGCAGCAGACAAATATGGCTTCTCTGTGTGTTTTTTTATTTATTTATTTATTTTTTTATTTTACTTTCATCCTTCACATTTATTTAGTGTGTCACATTTGACATTTCATAAAGGCTGGAAAAAAGGTAATGGTAAACAATATAAAGTAGCATGAAGGCCAGTCAAAGTTTCACAGTGGTTACTTCTTTTTATATATTTCTTACTTATTCAGTCTCTTTCAGACTCGGTGCAGACTCATTTGGATGCTTGGGCGGAGACAAACAATATTTTGTGGTGGTGCGTCATTGCATCTCATCAGCTAAGGGACTAAAATTAATACATTCACCTGGATGTTGTGTTTCTATCAAATGCCGATCAGAGTCGACTTCATAAACACCTGTAACTACTGCAAAGTCATTAGAATCAAATGTGAATGTCAGTTGTACACTTTCCCATTCCGTTAAAAAGCAGGATGTTCCCGGGTGTTGGCTGTTTCTTTGTGAAGTGGAAAAGGGGTTTTATTGGCGGTGAAGATGTATGCAACATATGTGCATTTGTGCAAGAAGGTTTGCTTCTTGCCAGGTGAACAGAGTTATGGGTCTGGTGAAGACTTGAATGCAAACATACGTGCAAGTCCAAGGAAATCCACACATTTGGATTCAACCATAGTGGCTAATGTTTGAGCTCTGTTGTTCGTTTTTGTCGTGTTTTGTTCGTGTTTGTTTTGGACTTTCATATGTCTTTTTGAATTTACACAAATTCTGAAAGAGCAAAATGTTTGTTTTAGGCTGTAATAGTGCATTGTCTATGTCAGCCACCACAGTTTTCATGGTTGCACAACAACCAGCAGAAGCGGTGCTCTGACAGTTCTGTATTTTTCTGACCTTAAAATTTGCGTTGAATGCCTGTGTGGTATTCTAGTGCCCAGCGCTAATGTGCACAGTACATAGGTGAGAGGAGAGGTGCACACAGGTAGGGCAGCGTATGTTTTGGAGAAAAATGGGTCTGAACAATATAATACAGAACCATGCCTGTTTCTGGAGCAAAGTCACCCTGCTGCTACTTTGGTGATTTTATTTACAAGATGGAACTAAGTACTTGCATCGAATGTGCAGCAATAATGGCATAATAGGAATAATGCTTAAATGTAAATTGAGCATTTTGATTAATCACCAACATCAAGTGACATGTTTAAATAATCAAAGCTAATGTCCAATGTGCTCAAAGCAGCAATGTTAGTAAATCAGTCTGCTTTTATTTTTAAATGAATATGTATGATTCTTATACAATCTGTTTTTTACAGCTTTATAATGTATGTAAACCTTATAAACATACATATGTACCTTCATAAAGCCGCATACAAATGACACCAGGCTGCTGCAGAATAACAACACACACCTCTACATACATCAGTCTGATCGATTATCATTCAGTATTCTGCCTTTTTGTGCGAAAGACGGTGCTCATTAATCCTGTGTGTCACAACCTCCGTTCCAACTTTCTTTTTAGCAAAAGTAGTTTCATTAGCACACTGATTCTATTATTGAAATGCATTGCTAAGCAGATGCTGTTACATCAATTACAATAACATTTGTGACATGAGATTCACGAGGACAAAGGAAACAGCACTGGATGTGATCATTTAAACAACTTTGCAAACTATTTTGTGTTATTTATTTCCATCATCATTGCACTAATTAACAGTAAAGCCCACACCATCTGCCTCTACCTGCAGATATTTGGTGCTGTTTGGTCACTTCTTGTCACTGCACCAACAAAAGAACAATATGATTTCAAGGAGAAACCTTTGTCCCTCTGCATCTTCTTTTTTACTTTGAATGATAGGGATAAAAGCTGTTCCTCCTGGGTAATTTGGTAATTATTAAAAGTTTCCCTGAATATGAAATTATAACTGTTGCTGGTGTAACTTTTAGCTTTGAACCTTTGTAATGTTTATTTTTCGGGAACATTTTAATTAGTGTTTGCCTCTAAACTTTGTTTGAAATTATTCATTGAAAGACTGTTTTTCATCACACTTTATGACTTATCTTCCAGCTCAAAAGTTCTTGTTGAGGTAGAAGTCTAATTTTTAACCATTATGTGCAGGACAAAACACAGCCCAGTCACCTGAACAAATGTTGACATTGTAGGATTCTGTAAACCAAGGCTACATTACGTTTGTTCATCAATATGTTGTGGATACACTGAAACTTTGCATTTCTCTACCTTTCAACAACAAAAACACTTGGAAAAGGTTATGAAACGATTATGTTTTCATTTAGGTTTAGTATACGAGTCAAATCAGAGATGTCTCAATAAAACCAACCAGTTTGCATGGTTCTAATTCTGTACAAAGTGTACTAATGTATCAATAAAAAAACATCTTTTAGAGGCACTATCCCGCCTGAAAATGCAGCAATGTCTTTGTAAAAAATTCGACACTTTTTTGGGCTCTATCTCAGCTTGAAATGCAGCAATGTCTTGGTGAAAAATATTCACTTCTTGTGGCACTATCTCTGTTGGGAATGCAGTAATTGTCTTGGTTAAAAAAAAAAAAAAAAAAAAACTTTTATTGTCACTGTCTCTACTGGAAATGCAGAAATGTTTTTGTTTAAAAAAAAAAAAAAAAAAAACGGCTTTTCATGACACTATCCCTGCTGGAAATGCAGCAGTGTGTCAGGAAAAAAATAATCAGTTTTTGTGGCGCTATCTCTACTGGAAATACAGCAATGTCTCTGAGAAAAATAAAAAAATAAAAAAAAACACTTTCATGCAATATTCAGGCTAGAAACACAGTGATTTCTCAGGGGGGGAAAAAGCATCTGCTTTTCATGCTTTATCCCAGCCTGAAATGCAGTGATATCTTCAAAAATAAAAAAAAGAAAAAAAAATATTTTTGTGGTACTATCCCTGATTTCTAGAAAGCAGCCATGTTTGGTTGATTAAAAGCTGCTGTTAACACAGCAATGTCTTGCTTAAAAAAACCCCAAAAAGAACAGTTTAGTTGTTTTTCGGTCTTGCTCAGTGCTCTGCAACTTGGCAGGCATCTCCCCTAAGTGACATGCCATTCACGATGTCCTTCACCTCCCAGTGACTACATGAGCTCATTTAATGCCTCACTTTAGAGACATTGATATAATACATATGAAACGTACAAATGTAACTTATCTGTGGTTGCATAAACACAATATATCAACATTTTCTTATGGTGACTGGGCTGGGAAAACGCAGAGTCAGGCTTGAGGTCAAAGGTAGTCAGTGCTTACCACAAACCATTGATTAGTGCTGTTGCTTTGTGTGTAAATCCAAACATTAATCTGTCTTCCCTGCCTTCTGGTTGTCTGCTTGAGTTTTCCTACTCTACAACGGTGTGCCTGTCTCCTCCTTCCATTGCCTGGATTCCCTAATTGTACCACAAGATGACTAATGCAATTGCTAAAGCGATATATGTATCATCTCCTCTTAAAGGCTGGATTTCACCTGGAGTTTCAGAAATCTTCAGATTGAAAAACTGTGATATTAAAGATAAAATGGTGAGCTTAACACCTGTAGGTATAAAACAGGACTTTAAGACTTTCATCATATATTGCACTCTCACTTCCTGCAGAAATATTTGCTTATCTGAATATATCAGCTTAACGGCTTTTTATTGCTACATCTTCAAAAAGCGATGGAGGAAATGTTCAAAATAAGCTCTGTGTGAAAAACAGGTTACAATTAGGTCAGTGTGCTGGAATTGCAGAGATGTGGAATAAAAAACCCTGAGGGTGTGTTTTCTTTTGAGACTGCTGCACCGCACCACTTCTAAAGCGAGCCTCCTCTGTTAGGAAATTGGAATAGCTAATATAATAATACAGTATAATAATGATTTATAGTCTAATTCAAAGGGGAGGTTTAGCTCTTCTAATAGCCCTTTTTGCTTTGTGAACAAAGTTAAATTCATTAAAAATAACTGAACATGCCACAAAAGATTTACCGTAATGCACTCTCAGTCAAATGTGCAATCAAGCAGAACGAAGAAGTGCTGCAATAAGTGTGCCCTTGAGTGTATTAAATTCACATTACAGTATAAACCATTCTTTCTGAGGGTGGTCAGAGTGCGCGTCCCGCATACTGTCAGCCACCTCATGAGACTTATCATCACATCTGCCTGTCAAGACAAAACATCACGAGTCACTTCCTCAGACGCGGGTAAAAACACCTTGCAGCTGACAGACCTCTGCTTCATTTACAAGCTCTTCACTCCTTCACAGCAGCCCCGCTCTTGCGGCAGGAAGCAGCTTCCAGAGGAAGAGCTTTTTAATGTGAGAGAGACATGCTGTCTGTCCCAAGAGAGCACTGTAATCTGATTTAAATTCAGCCAGTGGGGTCATTATCACATGTTAAGCAGCCGGGGACTCCAGAGGAACTCTGTACACCACAGTATGTAGATACACCACAGCATGTATATATATGCATATACATATAAATGAAGACATACCTGTACATATACATACATAGTGTCTGTCTCTCAAATTCAAACTTAAATTTGGCTGTGCTGGTAGGCCCCAATAAAGTTCTATGTAAACAAGGTTTATAAAGTAAACATAATGACTTTTAAGAGGTACAAAGATGTTTTTTGTGTAAACTATTTTGGAGAAATTTGAATGTGATGCTCTCAGCTCAATGTCTAACAAAGTAGTCTTTCCTTTAGCCGCCTCATGCAGCGGTTTGTATATCTTATGAATTACTGCCCCAACCAGTTACTTATGTAACTCGCACCATGGTAATGTTACTTATCTATGTAACTTTAAAGTAAGTCAGTGCTGACTTATTTCAGACAGGACACAAACCCCGCTCTCCTGAGTCAAAATTGTGTGTTTGTTTGACCCATCTATCGCCCAGACCTTTCTCTCTATGTGGACTTTGTCACACTTTATATTTGGTGACCTGACTCCCTCCTCTGCTCCGGTCATGTGACGGACAACAGCCTGCAACACAGGTCACGTAATCACAGTTTACAATAATATGGGTGAATAATATAGTGCAAACTGGCTATTAAACCCAGTTTTGAACCAGGCTGAAAACATGTTTATTTCTGCTGTAAAGTTTGGAGCCAGTCCCAAGTGGTGATTTGAGGAACTACAGTTTTGTCACTTCCACTTTGGCTTCATTTTTCCCAGCCCTGGATGTAGCCGCTTGGCTGTCGCTTTATATCTACCATACCAAGTCATATTAATCTTCACTTCAAGATTCACTTAAGAATGGGGACCCTATAGAGGTCCAGAGCTCCAGAGTCTGGGACTCCTATAATGCAGTTGTAGTACTTTTGAATTGTATTGTTTTATACTGAGAGATGTTTGTACTGTCATTGAAATAAATGGGTTTGGTCATTTGCAAGTGACAATTATGGCTCTTACTGACTACTGTTGCCATAACCCATCAGTAGCATTAAAAATATTTTAAACGGTCAACATAAATGCCCTGTTACCAAATGCTAGAAGCAGAACTTAATGGTTTGATGACAACTGAAGAAATTTGTTGGTGCAAATGGTTATTCTTTCTGTAGATTGACCAACAACCGCTACAGCTGTGTCTGTCATCCATGATTGACGCTGTTTCTGGGGCCATTTTTTCTGACTAATTTTTTAACAGATGTAGCCAAGTTATTGTTTAGTCCCTAAAAAGCTCAACTTTTTCTCCAAATGGTGCTAATATTGGTTAATAGTAGTTAATTTAATCCACTTTAATTCTATACTCTTAGGTTTCCATCACTATTCTTAAACTTTTACTCTCTCTTAAACTTTTATACTTGAGATTTTATTTCCTATTTTGAGCTCAATTTTCTCATGATTTATTTTTCCCAAAAGGCACACTATATACCGTGTCTACAGCACTGAGCCTGCTGCTGCGCCCGCCTGCAGTATCTCACGACTATCTTGCTGCAGAGGCACGTCCTGCTGTACACAGATTCCAGAGGCAACAGCAGTGCTGTAGACAAACCGCAGCAGGAGCTACACAGAGGCCTGACCCACTTTTAGAGCTGACTAGGAGTGAAGTGTTTGCTCCTCAGCTGGGTGGGAAGGAGGGGTGCTGCCAGGGTGCTGGACGAAGGAACATCTTCTGTAGCTCACCAACATCACCTCAGGTCAGAACCACACACACACATACACCCACATCTCAGTGCAGCATGGAAAGTGTCAAGGTGTCAGGATATCTGACGGACGCACCGCCAGGCAAGGCAGCGCACTCTTTGAAGGGCCATCACTGTCATAGCCCCTCTCACTCTTACTGAGCTAATCATTTAGCTTGTCCGCTGCCCAGCGGTTGCCTGTGCTGTTCATCACATTAGCACTTTTTTTCTTTTCTCCATCTTTTCTTCCCCCTTTTTTTTCCCTTTTTTTTCTTTTCAGCTGGGCGTTAAAGAGCTTTGTCCACAAAATAAGAATTGTGATAATTAATGGCACAACATGTTTCTCATTTAAAATCTAATCTAAAGGAGGTGGACACAAATTATCCAGCCTAATTGAAAAGCTAAAAGCAATAAAACAGCTCTCTGCAACCTTAATGTGATTCTTGAATGGGTGGGGAATGAAGCAAGGGGCTCGGAGTTGGGTAATATCAATGGTGGTAATGTGGCTCCAGCAACCTTCGTCTTTGTGCCGCTCATCTGCACACAGCTCCTGAATCACCGTCTGTGGACACATTGTTGGAGAGCAAGATTACGAGTGAGCATTGCGCTTTACTGTCAGGAGAATTATCAGTGTTTCTCATAAGGATAACTAAAACAAAACAGAAAACATTTTCTGAAGGAAATGGATGCATTCTTACAACTAAACATTTGTGGTTGTGACATTTGAAATAGCTGAAATTAAAGTTAAAGTGGCATTGAAGAACTTGTTAAAATGGAATTGCTGAAAGATGTTGAAATTTTGGATTAAGTGTGATTTGTGACTGAAGTCGAAGTATTAATTTCAGTATAAGCTCTAAATGACCTTGAGGTACCACTTATAGTTTAAGCACTAAAAGGAGTTGAAGTTGTCAAAATATGGATTGGTCAATTTAACTGTAAGTGCTGAGAGCAGCTAAACTGACAGTTAAAGAGTAATCATAGAAAATAAAGCCACAGTTAAATCACCCATTGGTTTGTGAATGATGATCGTCAGTCTATCTTGGATTTTTGGAGCCTGGTGATCATATTTGGACAAAAGTGTGAAGCTTTACCTAATGCTAGCAGCTTGCTTGGTAAGCAAGTTGCATTTAAAGTCTATGATTAACTGTGATGTGTTATAGAAATGTTACAAAATACATTTTAACATAAGAGTTTAAGCGAATTGACTTACTTTTAGAGTTAGCCTCAAGTGGCCATTTGGAACTACAATTTTAAAGTAGAAACCAGGTGACGTTTTCATAGTAATTCAAATTGAGTTGAGTTGGGATTACTCAAACTATTTTCAGTGTCAAGAATTAACTTTTATGCAAACAGATCTATCTCTAGGAAAACTTAGTAAACTTCGAACAGGTGACCTTTTGCTATGGCTATGGTTGAAAGCTTCAAAAAGTTGGTGAGTGGCAATCAGCAACCCCATTTTAAAAAGCCCAACTTTAAAACAGAAAAAAAAACATGCTTACAGCCTGGTACAAAAAAAACAAAACAAACAGTTTCGGTCTAACTCATCCATTTGCACACTGTTAAGGTTTTATATTATGCATGATTGAGGGTGTGCCCGCTTTGAGCATAGACTGTATATAAAGATGAACAGCACGCCCCAATTTACCCCCACTATGCTGAAGTGAGGTTAAAATATCCAAGATACCGGCATTGCCATCTTGCGATGGTGATGTCATATAGAGCCATATTCTGTGCAGAAGCGATATCCAACCAATTTAGCACCTCAATTTCATGAAAGCATGTGGATTGGCAAACACAGCTGTCAATTATGGTGGAAAATCCCCTTTTTGTATAATTTAATAACTAATTAAAGAAGGACTTAAAAAAACAAACACTTGAACAAACATCAGGATGATGAGAACTACCCTCAGTGACAGAAACCATCTTTGGGAAAAATGTATGTTGCGTTTACTTTGAGTTTTCAGTTTGGCCTATGTTCCATTCACTAACATGGAAGGACAGACTTTATGACCTATACTGCAGACAGACACCAGGGGGCGATCCAGATTTAAACATTACTGTCATGTTGTCCATCTTTATATACAGTCTATGGCTTTGAGTGACACACCCTTCGTGTGAAAATGGTTAGTTTATGTTAATAATCTTCAAGATGACAATAGCCAAAATAATGAAGTCAAGGTTTGATGCAGGAGTCGAAAAACCACTGGGTGATGCCACGGTGGCTACGTCCCTTATTTTTATGCAGTCTGTGGTAATTGGACCTTGTGTTTGGGATTGTTTTGTCAAACAAGTTTTATGGAGATTATGTTTTGCAGACTTCTTTCTGTTCTTCAGGGCTGTTGAAAGAAGGATGAGAGGAAAAACTTGTTAGTGATGACTGCCTTTGATTCTGGATTGTCTCAGTTCACCCAAAACTAAACTAACACGCAGAAGTTTCTCTTGTTGGCTCCCTTCCAGTCTTAACATTTTTGAAATCAGCTATTCCAAAGCAATTAATGATGAAACAACACGTTAACAGAACATAACTGAGCATGGACGGTGGTAAACTGAATTTTAATAGAATGTGGTTTTGCTTGAACAGAGCTGCAGAGCTTTTAATCATTGCCAAATCTCCCGGCAGACTCACAAGATTCTCATGGAAAAACAATAAAAAAAAAAAAGAAGAGGAGGGGGCCACATTTTGATCTCCCGGAGAGGGTTGGATGCTGGGACACAACGAGCTGACCCTTACCATTCTGCCCCACCATAATTCCATTGAGACCCAGCAAATGTGTCTCTCACAGCCGCCCTTTCTCAGACGTGTTCAGACAGTGGATAGAAAGAGAAATCTACAGGCTAATTATCCCTGACCTGGGTGGATTTGGAGGACCTGCCAGGCATCTTCTGATTGGTTCCCTTACCGGTTGTCAAGGCTGGGATTAGTGAGGACAGCAAGGGAGGTGGACAAACCCCTGCGGTGAGCCAGTCAGACCTCCACCCCACCCAACAAGAGCACCAATAGGCCTTTTTATCAGGGTGCAGATGGAAGTGCCTGCAGAGAGGGCCGAGTGTGGTATGTGGCTACCTATTATGCTTGTCTTTTGTTGAAAGATGGCACTGGTGGGGAGAGTGAAGGGGGATTTCGTCTTTTTCTAAGGCAGCCTTGCATGCCTCAAAGTAGAGTGTGATCTAATGCTAACTCCAGCTGAGTGTTTGATACCAGAGGCCCTCAAAGGTCCAAAATTGTACCTGTTACTTATGTAGGGGAGCCTTCATCCAGTTTTGGGTCTGAGTGGACTTGACAGCAACTTGAGCTGAGCCTGAAACCTCACCAAGGAGAAGGCATTAGTTTTGAAAAAGGTTTGTGGTTCAATTCACAGCCTCAATTTTAATTTCTTAAGCCCTGTACACATTGTGTGATTTTTAGCTGTCTCAGACAAAAGATAACAAGTGTGGCACAAACGTGGGGATATCTTTGGTCGTGGCTCTAAAACAGTGGTCCTACGTCACACAGTGAAAGAGGTGCAAGGACAGCCACTGTCACGGTCGTGTGATCAAAGAGTCCCTAGGATAAATATCTGACGGTGTCAGATATTTGGGATGAGAATCTCACAGTGTGACTGCCATTACGACTAACCAGCCAACAGAAATGAACATGAAATGACGCACTGACCAGCGGGACACTGCTAAATGCCAATAGATGCTAATACTTACTTAGAACTCTCGTTGCAAAACCTGCGTGCCAAGTTGGCCTTTTTTCCCCAGCCATGACCGTGTCCACATTCCCCTCCTCCTCCTCTTCTCTAGATTCTTCCCGACACACATAAATGCTGCTACAATGAAGGCTCGATTTGTTTGTTTACATTTTTCTCTACAACTACAGTGGTGTATATAAAGGACGCCCGCCGACAATGCTCGGTTAATGCGTGTTGACGTCGATGGATGTGGGTCGTAGCCTGTGATTCAGTAGGTTATATCAACGCACAGTATGCACACATTAACTTAATGTCGTACCCAAGTTTACCAAGATTCATGTCACACAATGAAGCTTGCACTAAACTTTCAATATTGCAAAAATCTCACAGTCTGCAGGAGGCTTTATTTTAAAGAGAGGAATCTAACAAGTTGATGAAGACTTGTTTTTCCAGATGACAGTGTTTAGTGATTAGTTAAATTAGTTTGTAGTCACTTGTCTAGTTGTGGTGTCTGTAAACCAAACTTCGAAATGGTTGGTACCACACTTTCCAGACAAAACAATGTAATGTTTGTATACTCACACACACACACACACACACACACACACACACACACGCACACACATTTATCTTTATCTTCTGAATCTACTGTTTTTTTGGGGTTTTTTTTTTTTTGATAAATGTTCATAAGAAATAACTTGTCAAGATTTATTTTTTAATAAAATCACATACAGTTAGTTTTGACCAGAAACATCTTTTATGGCAGCCAACACATTGGACCAACCATGGAATTTGTGATAATAGTGTAAAATGGAGTTGATTATAAAATGTCACTCATCATCTGGCAATCTGGCATCTACTTTATTTTTGCTTTGTGGTTAATATTGGTCAACGACATCCCAAATGGAAATGATTTCAAAGAGACAAAATAACTACAGAAAGACACAAATAACCACAAGAAGACACAAAACTGACAAGAAGACACAAAATGAGAGTGGGGGGATGATTCTAAATGACCATGCAGAGACACAAAACCACATAAAATTGATAACGACTACGAAAAGACACAAAGTAGGTGTGTGTGTGTTTTGCTATAATGTTGAAAAAGTGGTGGGGCCTTTTGCATGTCTGTGCCCAGGGTTCCATTTTGTCTCATAATCCACCCATAGTTACAGAAATGATAGACAAAACAGCAAAACTTAGACAAAGGTGTTAATTAACTTGAAATTTCCCTAAAAAAATTTTCATCACGCTTTAAGTCACTAATTTCGTTTTTAAAATTTGTAATTTGAAATGAAAAGTTTGTTTACCGGCCAGTTAAACTGGAGAAAAACTTTCAGGCTGAATGAGAACATTTGCAATTATTCATACAAACTTGAGACAATTACATTTGGACTATTTGGACAGTTTGGTTCATGTCAGGCGTTTAGGTTTTCGAGGGCTTTGGACTCCGCATGTACACACAGGCACTGGCCAGCCTCCATTAGAAGACGTCCCATCGCAGTCCAACAAGCTCCTCAGAGCCCCAGCAGGGTAATGAGCACAGCCCTCAAGAGTAGCAGGTTAATGTGTTTTTATTGCCGTGGTGAAGCTAATAGAGTTGTGATGACTCCACACCTGCCACAGGCAGACGTGGGGGGGGGGGGCACCGTGAAGTCTCCCACAAGGCCCAGGGCTGTCTGTGGGCAAGAGTGCAGTTGACAGATAAAGCATTTGACAGTGACACATTGCTATGGGATGGCAACAAAAATGACTAGAATTTTAAAACACACATTGTCTCTTCTCACTACCCTCACCTCCCTTTCTGTCCCCTCCATGGTACTATCCTCTGGTCGTTTTGGCTTCTGCTTGAATTCTACATAAATAAGTGGAGAAGAGAGGAAATTGCATAGAGACACAGACATTAAGGGTCCGTCTATGTGAATTATTCCTTCCTTATTTCCTCTCACGGACATAATTTGGCTGATTTTCTCTTCACGCACGATTACTTTTCACTCATCCACCCTCCATAAATTCTCCAATTATTGATCATTACATTACCCCAAAATGCTCTTCATTAAGGTTATATCCTATTGTTAAAAATAATCTTAGCACCACCGGCAACAAAGTAATACCACAAATTAAAAGACCCACTTCAATGATATGGTGTCGTTCTATTCCAGACAGTCCCAGCGAGGGTGAGGAAGGTTACTTTCACAGTGTCATCTGCTACACAACACTGAACACCTGCTCTAAATGATACTGGGTAATGGAATGGACGGGAGAACTGAAACTCCATTGTAATCTCATTACTTTCTGTTGCTCTTGGACCACTTTTGTTCCAAAATCCATCGATATGCAGTTAAAGCAACATTCAGTTCTAATTTACAGGCCTTACTGTGGAGCGTATTAACACGCTCAACGACCACTATCAACTATTAGCCTATTTCAAGATGGCACACTTACCATTTTTTCTATTGGATTACTTAATGTGCCCACACTGCTAATACAGGGCAGCAGGCAAATACCTTCCACCACAAAAAACATCATGCCTTGGTTTCAAGACTAAATATATGCCCAACAAGCATCATAAATATCGTAACCCTCTGAAGGCCTAGTAAATTGGCTTTATTTCTTTCAAAACATGCAAAGAATGTGATAAGCGACATAAAAAGAAATTACCCAAAAAATAGCACAAATCTGTGAAAAGCACAAAAAATTACATTAAAATTGAAAAAAAAAAATTTTTTAAATAAATAAACAAACAAGGAAATGATGATGATGGGAAAAAATGCTACAAAATGATTATTCTATAAAATACTTTTAAATATATTTTTTTTAAAAATGTTTTCCACAGCTACTAATTGATTGCAATTTGTGAGACATTTCTTGTCTTCAAGTTGCTCAATGAATTAAAAAAAATAAATAAAGTTCACCTTTAACTCCACAAACATTGAAAGTAGCCTGTATCAAACATAAAATATGTTATGTCCACATAAAACATGATGTCACCATGATTGCTAAATGACAGTATTGAATCAAAGTATATAGACATTATACTATATGGACAAAAGTATTGGGCCACCCCTCTTAATCATTGAATTCAGGTGTTTTATTCAATCGCATTGCCACAGGTGCATAAAATCTGGATGAATGGGCAGAAATTCCCACAGAGACACTCCAAAATCTTGTAGAAAGAGTGGAAGCTGTTATAGTTGCAAAGGGGGAGCTAACCCCAAATTAATGCCTGTGGATTTAGAATGGGATGTCATAAAAACTCCTGTTGGTGTAATGTGTAGGTGGCCCAATACTTTTGTCCATATAGTGTATTTGTAAGGCATTCTGATTCTTCTTATACTCGTCTAATGCCTTATGAAGTAATACAGCAGCTCGTATGATGCATCATGCATGGATTATAATTTACTATGCAAGTGTCAAAAATACGTTTTTGTCCTCAAGTGATACAAAGAGTAGTTGTTTACTTTTTGTCCTCTCCCTGGATTGTGTACTTTGACATCAGGTACTCAAGTCCTACATTTCCCAGAATGACTTCTGACAGCACCCACAGGCACTCTCTTTGATGTAGTGGAGGCAAAAGCATAGTAAGTTTTTACCAGTTAAACAAAGTCAGAGGAGAGCACAATGCCTGGAAGTGTTGCTGAAAAAATCAAACATCTTAGCTGTTTGCAAAAGCAGCGAAATGTTTTGGGAATTTCCCTTTAACTCCAAGTGTGCAGGTGCCTGTGCAGAATAGAAGTTAGTTGTCAGATTAGTATTAATTCCATTTCAGCCCTGCTAAATAAGCACTGCATGACAAATCACTCAACAGTTGCATGACAGGGTTAGTTTGACACGGCATCAAGGCAATGTGAGTTTTGAGCAAAAAAAAAGTTTCTCTTGCCAAAATGTAATCAGTTTGGAATTTATTTAATCCCCAATTCAAAGGGCGAATAGTAATATGTCTTTTCCTTAATCACTGTGTCTCCAGCAGAGTTCAATAGCATGCTACATTCCTCCTCCCGACGGCTCAGCCTGTGTGCACAGAAAAGCCTTTCATTCCTCGTCACATCACTCTGACAACAGTATAAAATGCATGGAACATCTAAGCACAGCCCAGCAGCCCTACACAGTGTTGGTTCAGCCCCAACAATAATCCACCTCAGATCCTCCTAATTCTGTTAAAACAACAGATCAGGGCAGCCACGTCTGACGGGAAGATTTCAACAGCTTATCTTCCACCTTTCCAGCGATAGATGTAATATATTTTTCTCCATTCTGGATTGTTTGATTATGTACTGTACGTCTGTGTGTGCATACTCATGTATAGAGCCTGCAAATTCTGCGTACATTCTGTTCAAACTATCTATCATTTTTATGCCTCTGCGATGATGACAGCTGGGGACTCGAGGTGTTGTGTTTTTAGGTTGTCCATCGACATGTATGTGCGTTCATATGTCTCTTCATATGTCTGTTCATCCCGTTGTCATGTACCTGATATCTCTTCCAAAGGTCAAGGTCACTGGACCTTGCATCCATCTCAGTCTTGCGAACAGGGTGCATCAAGAAAGCCTTCAAAAAATTTTCAAATTTGGCAAGAACATCCACTTGGACTCAAAGATGAAGTGATACATTTTTTTTCAAAGGTAAAGGTTACTGGACCTTGCATCCATCTCATTCTTGTGAACATGATATATCAAAAACACCTTCAGGGAATTTCGAAAAAATTGGTAAGAACATCCACTTGGATCCACTTGGACTCAAAAATAAAGTGATATGATTTTCGTGTTCAAATGTCAAGATCACTGGACCTTCCATTCATCCTATTCTTGTAAACATAATATATCAAGAATGCACTCAGGTAATTTCTTCCTTTAGGGAATTTCTTCAAATTTGGCAAGACCATCCACTTGGACTCAAAGATGAAGTGATTAGATTTTGGTAGTTTAAGGTCAAGGTCATTCTTACTCTTGCCCATCTACTTCTCCTGAAAGCGATATATCAAGGAGGATTTGAGGAAATTTCCTGATTTTGGGCACAAACATCCACTTGTACTCTAAGGATGATTAGTCAACTACACAATGAAATGTTTCTACCCCCGCTAGCTGGCACCAGAATAACTCATCAGTTAAACTTATTATTGAGATACCCAGAGGAAAATGGGAGGAGATTTGATTGGCATGCAAGAACACTTGTTTTTCAGATTTGCGCTAACCCACTCTTCAAAAATCTGGTTTATCTACTGGATCAGTCAAATGATTTCGAGTGGGATCTGCAGCTTCCTTTGACACTAATCTGCAGATAGTGAATCTGACAGCATTGCAGCAGACCACCTCTGTACACACACTTCCACCTGCCTGTGTTGCAGTTCTGAATTCAGCTCAGCTTAACCTGCATGTGCCCCTGTTGGTTTAACAGATTGCATTCATATTTTCGATTCAAAGCTCCTCGCATCCTGGCTCGTCTCCCCCGGTGGTAGCATTTTCATTGTCTGTATTCAGTCACGGAGGATCCTGGATCCTGGATCCTTTCCTTGCTGTTTCCATCATGCCCTGCCTTCATAAGCTGGGCCTCCATGCTGAATAGCACCCCATTGAACATACTGTGGTCAGACAGAAAAGCTGGCCATTTATCTGTGTTTGCCCTGAAATCCAGCACTGTTCAGAACCTCCCTCCCTTTCCTCTGAAAGTGGGATTATTTCTCCTAAGGGGCCGCTAAGTCTCTAAACCCCAATTACTGTGCTACCATTTGATTTATGGGTTTATTTTTAATGACACATTAAAATGCAATTAGCATCTGTATCCAGAACAAACTGTGTGCATCCAACGCAGGACTTTCAGAGAAAAAAAATGACATGGATTCCTTTTCACTACATCTACACCAGACTCTCTGGCACACTGGCCTCGCAGTATTTTAGCACTTACTTTAGCTGAAACAACTCTGCCTTTAATGGTAGTCTATTAAAGCCACATATATTGACTTCTTTAACAGTATAGTGGAATAAAGACTTTCAAATGAGAAATACCTCCAGACTGCGACCTAAAAAGAAATCAAGTCTGAATCACTTGGGCAACATTCTTTGTTGTTCTCTTGCTTTACTCCTCAGTTTACACACCGAAAACCTGAAATCAACCACACACATGCCCTCACACACTGTGTACACATTCAAATTGTAGTAGTAGGACTGTGTTATAAAATATAAACTCACTGATTCCTTAAAAATATACCCTGATCCAGTCTGACAGAAATGCAGTGACTTCTCCAACCCCCCTGACCCGAGGAACTGTCACTGGATTTAATATGCCTGAAAACCATCTCAGTCAATACTGCGACTGACCTACACAGCACAAGACAGTGTGCTTCGGAAAGTCAGCTTTAGACACGGCAAAAGGCAGAAATAGCAGCGAGATCAGCAGCTTGCATTCCTGCATGCTGTGCTGCATGCTGATTGAGCTGCCAGTATTGTATTCTCATAAAAAATGGATTGGCTTTACACAGGCCAGCAGACAGACTATCTTTGATAATCTTCCTCCTCTCGGGTTGAAGATCTGTTTTATGGGCCTGTTGCGACCGCTTTGATATTTGGGCTAGTTAACTAACTTTAGCTATCTTAACTCCTTAGGAGCCAACCTGGGGCCAAAGTTAACTTCCTGTTAGAGGTTTACAGAAGTCAAAGCTCAGGGATTTCAGGGGCATGTTGGGAGGAATGTATGTCTTTTGTTTGTACATTATGCTCACTCAAGAACAAAATACATGAAATGATAATCCACTCATCAACAACATTGGGGATATTTCAGAACATGATGACTTCATTTAGATGGAATTTCTGCTGTGGATTTGCTAAAAGTAATTAAAACATAATTTTGTGCTACTGACTGATGGCAAACTGTAAATATTGTGCTTACCTTTTAGGAAACAAAGAGTTTGAAATACCATAGTTATGGAAGAAGGCTATTATAACAACACATTTGCAATGTGGCCCTACACCCCAAACTATGATGCTCTAAGTACCCATTTAGTATCAGTTTTGAATGGTAAAGTGTCAATTTTTAGTTTTTCCATGCACAATGTCTTTTCAAAAGTAACTTCCATGTTCATGGGAAATGTCGGTTTTGTCTCCAAAACTACTTTGGGTTTAGGTAACAAAACTACTACTTAAATATGTATGTTTGTCATGTAACCTAATGAGTGAATGTGTGAGTATAGTGAGTGACTTATGTAACGTCATGTGACTTTAACTGTGTAACATGCTTTGACAAATACTTAACATTTCACACAGGACACAAACAGTGGTCTCCTCTGTAAAAGTCCTGTGTTTGTTTTTAGCTCTTCATCTATAAAAGGTACTGTCATGGTGCCTGCCTTCCTCCTCCTCCCCTGCTGCCAGTACTTTTCCACTCACCCTCCCTCTGCTCCGCTCTACCTGCAAACCACGCCCACCTCTGCAGCCTGCTCACCTCACAGCTGCAGCTCATCACCAATCAACCCAGCATATAAGCCGCTCCAGCACACTCACTCACTGCCAGATGGTTCTTCTGCACCATGCGAGACTTTCCAGCGTTCTTCTGACAGATCTTCCGAAGCCGACTCTGCCTGTCCCCGACCTACTCTCCTCGCCTACCTCCCCGTGTACCTACCTGCCTTCTGTCCCCGACCACGTGCTCTGTTTCGGCGTCTCGGAAATCTGACTGCTCTTCTGGTAACGTCTCCTCTGCCTGGCTTCGACAATCCTCCTGCTCTCTCCTCGTCGGTACTGCTGCATTCGCGGACTGCTTTCCTGGTAACGGAACTCCTGCCTGCCCCCGACCATCCCTCTGCTCAACCGACGACGATTCCTCCCCACGTGTTGTCGGCTCGACGGGCTACGGGGCTTCCTGCTCACCAGCCACAGTTGCTGTAAGGTTCGTCTCTTCTCCTCGTGGGAATCCCAGAGACTGTGCTTGGGCTCTCAGTCCAAAGAACAAACTTTTCACACAACTGACTCTGTGCATATTGAACATTAACTGCGTTGGTTTAAATAAAGTTTATTACCAACCGTTGCTGAGCGTCAGAGTACTGCATTTGGGTCCTAAACACACCCGTTTCAGGTACCTTGTGTAAAGGTGTCAAATAGGCCTATAAATTAACTGTATGAACTTACTGAACTTTTGAATCAACTGATGTACAATCCTGAGAACAGAGTGCCTGAAAAGGAGTAAAGGGAAACTTGGGACGTTTTTTTGTAACATATGAGTACAAACATATTAGTTCACCAACTAGCCTCATGAGTACTTGCCACATCCCCAAGCCTGTAGTACAGTCTTTTTGCAAATGCACTTTGCTGTGCCACTTCTTGGTATAACATTTTTTTTAAATTTTTTAAGCATACTATAGTTGACAATGGACATGGGAGGGAAAAAAGGCAGCAAGAGAAGAAATGGCGTACAAAGATCCCACAATGATATCCTAGACTTTTGGAATGTGGGTTGTAGGATGTGGTGAAAGTTTGCTTTGCTGCATTTACCTGGCTTTGCTTGCATTTTACTTGTTATGCAGCAGAGAGGAAAAGCACTGCCAACAAATACAGTGTTGAAGCCCTATCAGCTAAAATCATCAAACAGTGGTGGGTAGTGTGGCTGACGATGTGGTAAACATCTTAATTAAGGATAAGTAGCACTAAGGTGTAACCTACCTGAAAAAGATACAATCAGCTGTGGGAACATGTAAAAGATGTAAGAAATGCCTAAATGGCTGTCAGCCACTATCATTCAGGCCAAACTATAAATCAGTTTCTGGGCATCCTGCAGTGATGGTAAAGATAACTGCCAATAATAACTTTTCATCTGGATTCAGCCATGCCAAGCCCCATTACTTTTGTAGAAATATGCCATTTTATTGCTGAACAAACTTTTATTTGGGTTGACACAGGAGTTGTGTTCTGACTTTGTGCTGAATTTAAACCAAGAGAGTTTCGCTTACGATCTCAAAACTTTATTGTTAACTTTTTATAACTCAGATCTTGGCAAAGACTGAGTTCTGGGAAATGACCAATAATGGCAGGATCGCAACTATGTATGCACAAATCCAAGTTTCTTGAAGAAATCAGGCAGAAAACAAGCATTGACTTCCAGCTGGGCATAAAATGTGGATGCACAGAGACCTTATTAAACTGATCTCATGCACTTCACAATAAATAAATTTTAACGTGAAAGCAGTGGTGGACCTTTACTGTGGAAGCAAAAGTGCTGACAATGACTGTTGCAGTTTGTACCAAAAATGCCATCTATATAGTTTTCAAAATGGTAGATATGAACTTTTTCTCCTGTCTGCACCTTTTTGAAACTTTGCATGGGTGAAATACATGCATGCTTGGTGACATGTGTGAACCCTCGATGATACATTACAGGAAAGTGGGAGGTAGAAAGACAGTGGGGGGTGAAGCATCACAGAAGTAGCTGGTTAGATGGTCAAAGGTTTTTGCTCTTTCACAGCCTGCACACCCTCTGAGGAATGTTCCAAATCCACAGTGATGGAAAAAGGTAAAAATGGATGTAGAGTCTGTCTTTTGATCGAGGCATTCTGAGCCATGTTCTCTTTCAGTCCTCTCTACATGCTCACAGTGTTCATCAATACTGGTCCCAGTCGAGACCTCAAGATGTAAACCTCCTGTTGAGATCAGTTGGTTGTTTTTATCTATGTAAAGTATCTCTTGTCTCGCATCACAGAACTGAACACAAGCTTGTAGTTTGACATGATAAAGGAAACATTTTTTGCTCTCTTCTGCTCTAAGTTCTTGGACAAATAAAACTTCATCCAAGAAGGATCTTTTCTCCTAAAGATCCTTCCGATTGGATGAGAATTTTTCAAATATCCAAAAATAATTTACAAAATGAAAACCAGCAATTACAACCTTATGTCTAGATTATAGGTACATACTGGATATCAGTGTTTGCCCCCTCATTTACTTACTGTAGGGAGGATAAAGTTACCAAATGTCTGCATCGATTAGCTATGCTCTTCTGAACTGCGGAGAGCACATGTGGCCACATCGATATCAGGTGAACACATCATTTCATAAAAATGAAGCATAACATTCCTAAATGAGAAATCCACCATTAGAAAAGAAATGACTCCGAGAAAATGACATTATGGGTCACAATTAAAGGTATAATTCAGCTCATGACCTTTACTCACATTTTCAGGACTGCATTGTGGGAAACATAATGGGGTCCTATTTTCCCAGGGTACTATGTTCCCAAGGTGCAATGTTCTCCAGCTCAATATCATCCTAATATGACACATTAAGGAGACCTTTCAAGGGTTTAATGTTTTCAGCAATGACATTTTTCTAGGTCATATATTCAATGTATGTTTCACTGGGCCAATATGTAGAAATCTGCAACCTACAGCTTATGGCCTACTGATCTTATACTCCTTGAAACCTTCGCCCTTAAATTTGCAGACAAGATTCATTGGCTTAAGAGGATGATTTTAACACATTTGCTGTGTGGGTATTTACCATTCAAACTGCATTTGGAAGATCCATATCCCTTCCTTCTCTTGCATTTTGAACTGAGAAGTCCCTGCCGACGACCTACAATTTTAGTATATATCAAGAGACACACATGCTCAAAACTCAACACAATATATTTACCAACTCAAAACAGACAACGTGCAACACAACAAATTTGAAAGGGCATGGCTTTTGTATGGTACAATATTATTTCACAAGGTTCAATTTACTGTGATCATGTGACTCTCTTTAAACCATAATGTGGAATTGTATGTAAAATTCTAAGAGCATAGGACCTTGGGAATTTAGGGATGACCGTGAATTGAGAGTGGTTAAGGCCTTATGAAGCTAGCATACATATTTGCAGTTCCAAAATATGACAAGTGTCTTGGCATATCAAAGATGTTGATTACTTATCGCCTGTTTAAAATTGTGCTTCAGTCTTATTTAGTAATATGATCTATCTTCATTTACTTTGCCACTAAATTCTGAGTCGGATTAAACCTTCAGGTGAAATAATATTTGTTTTGAATGCATGAGCGAAGAGTTGTTTGGTGGCAAAAAATAATCTCATAGATGCAAAGTTGAAATTGCAATTTCACAATATAAACTGGTCGGGTCACTTTATTATCTTTTACTGGGGTCCTGTGTTCCAAGTAACATTGAGGATATTGTCCAAAGATACATTTTAAATAGAAATATGACATGGTTAAAAACACTTCTACTTTGCGAATCTATCATATCAGAAGTGGAATTGTTGGATACTTTACAGATCAGATTCAAAAGAAGCAAAGAAACTTGATTAGTTGAAGGCTTGACATACTTTCTGCATTGAATGTCCACAGACAGCTGTGATCCTACAGATGTCCGCATGGTTCTATTCATAGTACCATCGAAGGTCCATGTCAGCCATTCACAGTAAACAAGGGAGTTGGGTGGTGAGCTTATCGTCCTCCTGCTGCCGACAAATAGTGAAAGTGAAACTAATTAGACACTGCTGGGTTTGGAGTGGGTGTCTGTGCAATATCCAACTTAAATCAGATTTGCTGGCTTGACAATAGTGTTTTGGACTAGACTGGAATTTAGAACATAGAGATTGAAGCAGGCGCAGTTGGCACAGTTGCAATGCATACAGTTCATGCGGTCATAAAAAACTGGCTGCACATGGAAGTTTGCAAAGGGCCTGTACGGACCCTTCCAGACATGGATGTATGACAACATTTATGTCATGCAGACCAAATAGGACCCTCACAATCATGCGGATGGTGAATTGGCCCATAGAAATCCAAAGGTCAAAATCTTTTTGAATTTCGAAAACAAATCTGTCATTTCAAATGGTGACTCTTACTATTGGCAGTTAGCAGGCAGAGTGGTGCTTTAGAAGTGAAATGAACCATAAATGTCAGTATTCATGTAAGTTATACAACCACATACATCCCACAGTATTCATAAAACACAAGGCTGGTAGCAACCATGAGTGAAGTGCACTCATTTTTTTACTAAAGAACTCCAAGGAGACACTTGTAGACTTGAACCTGTAACCTTTAAGTTGCAATCTTACTTTCTGGGATCAAATCCAAAGAAAAAAAAAAGCTTCAATGAAAAGAACAGATTTCTTCCACGGTCCCTTGATATATGGCTTCAGTACAGTCTACCTGCAGTTACACTTAAACCACCTTTTCCTCTATCCACCTCTCAAATGCTGTCAAAAGAGACATATAGCGCATGTTTTTCTATGTAAAGGGGGAAATTACAGTGGTTATGTTAAACAAATCAAAAGCAACAAGGAGAAGTGACCCGGATGAATGTGTGGGAGATCAAGAGGAGCCTCCGCACAGCTGAGTTAGTGTGTGGTGACAGCTCGAGTGAGTGGACTGACCTGCTACAAGACAGCAGCGTCAGCGGAAATGACAAGAATACAATTGATCTTGGCTCCGCCGTTGAAGCGACCTTGTATATAAAGTCTGACAAAGGGTCAACAGCTTCTTCCAGAGAGGGGCGTTTCAGCTCCCAGCTCCAGAAGCAAAACAAAAAAAAAAAAAAAAGGAAATGCCACATTGGATTGGAGATGACACAGCTATCACCGCAGGCGTTTCCTCTAAAAGGGAAGCTCTTCATGCAAGCCCCTAATCCCCCTGTGCTACCATTAAGCAATTAACGCAGGTGGAACATATGGGTGCTGCAGACTAAAGTAATCACTTATGCAAATGTACAAAATAAAATTCGGAGGATTAATTGCAGCACGAACACGTGCTGTGAGAGATGTCACGATTATCTCACGTACAGATGGAGATCAAGACGGCGTTTTCATCTAGCATGCTCGTCTCACAGTTTGCATCTTCAATGTCCCTTTGAAAACGCATTGGCTTTACATATGCAATCATAGTTTAGCTGTATGTTCATATATTCATTTTATGTCAATAATAATAATAATAAACTTAATTAATCTAGCACACTATAGAACATGAGGTAATAATACAGTCACAGTCAGTTCTTACTAAAATGTGTGTAGAGTGACTTTTCTAAGTCCAAATCTGTGCCACTCTTGACCAATTTGATAGTCTATTGAGATTTTATATCAAAATTAATTATTAAAAGAAGATTAAGATTGCCAAGTCAATATATGAAAAAAAAAGAAAGTGCTTGAGATATTTTCACCTGATTATTTTGTTGTTTGTCTCCCATCTGCCCTCATCTGCAAAGCCCCATGGGAAGTCATATTTGGAAGTCTTTGGTCAGAGACTCCTATCAATCATACAAATTACCCCTCACCTTGCAATATTTATGATAATGCAACCAATGACACAGCGTTAATTGCATCCATTCCTCACCTCTTCTGATGGTCTGACACACAGATCAGGAAGAAGCCGGTCCCCTCTCACTGCTGCTCACACTCAATCCATCATCTTTTATCCTTTGTGTGTGATGAATGCTGCATTTATGGGGCATTATTTCAGTTGTGTGTACCCTTCTGCCATTCCAGTTCAGCTGTTCATATAAAATTTGAATTTTGTTTGGTAAAGAGATATAAATAGTAACTGTTGTGCTTGAATGCAAGTACTTTCCACCAGTTTTGGGGGGAATTCAGTGCTGTCTGGATTGTGTGCTCTCTGGAAACTGGAAAGTTTTTTACATATCTGCAAGTTCTTAAATTAAGAAAAGGGTTAAGTCAGACTACTAAAGGTGCTTAGGAAAGATTGTGCTCATGATTAAATAACAAAAAAGTCAACAACAGCTTCAAGTGTGAGACAGGATGTGAACCTGTTTCTGAGGTTTTTATCAAAGTTCTGATATTTGCATATAGAAATGTTAAAAAGCCAATTTTAAAAAAAAGGTCATATTTAAAAGTTAAAGATTGTCTTTACTACCTTTTGCAGGATTTTATCCAGGGAATATTGAGGTCCTCCACAGTAAAAGATTAGGACTTGTCATTATCATCGTTTCCATGGTGACATTACATACTTATAACACATTATGTGTCACCACTGTATAATATGTTATTCAGAGTTTGTGGTCATTTCACATAGTCCTGTGACCAGGATGTATAAAATGGGGATCAAACTCCCATTTTCAACACAATATGTTATCTGGAAAATAAACTGCCATTGCTCTGAAGGTCCATTGCTCCAAAAATACACACCCTCCCAAACACATTATTGTACCTTCCTTATTGTTTATATTTTTTACTCTGGCAAAGGCATGGCTTGCCTTAGTCTGCCTCTGATTAGCCAGTAGCCTTTGCTGGGTTGGGTTGGTCAGGGTTAGGTAAGCCAATCAAGGTATGCCATTTAAAGGCAGAGTAGCATTAATGTACTTTGATCATGACCAATGATCCATCTGCAATCTATCAGATCTCTAGAGCTTACAAAATAAACAGCATTTTTAGGTCAAAGGAAAGGTAATAGAACGCTTCTATCTTTGAATGTCTGAGTGGGAGTAAAAGTGAAGCACATTTACTAAATCCAACATTTCACTTTGCAATATCCATAATACTTTGAACACCCACAACACATCTTAAGGCATCTTAAGGCCCAGACTCACTAAACAGACATCAAAGAATTTGTAGCAATGAAGCTGACTGATGCTTTGCCTCACTTTGCCTGTGTCTCAGCCAAAAAGCTGCACATGAACACCGGTGGAGGGTGTACGCAGATATACAGGGTATACCCACCTCTTTTTGTGGCAGTTTGGCAATATACCTATCTGCAAAGTGGTATATACAGGAGATTATACCAAGATTCTGCTTAGCAGCCTTTCCATCTATCTAGTTGTACACCAACCTCATCAACTACCACTATACTACTGATGAACACATTGCAAAGACTACAGCCAATAGCCAATAAGCACTTGTTCTGCGCTTGCGTGAGAGGAAATAACTACCAGCAGATGCCAGCAGACAGCATTGTCTGTAATTGCCATTCAAAGGGGAAACCTTAAGATTGCCTTTGCACTACTTTACCAGTTAGTACATGGACAACACAATCCACTGATGCAAGGACAAAACGTATTTACCACGTGCTAGTGAACAGTAACACAAGCCAGTGGGGAATGTTTCTGGGAAAGAGCTTAATAGTGAAAAAGAAACAATCTTAATTTTATATAGTTACTGTGAACTCACTCCCTCTTGACTTTAGCTCCGTGTTTACTTTCCTAACTTCCATCTATTTTTGTGCACTGAACAGAACTGCCAGCCATTAGACTCCACAGTCTCTGATGCCTACTCAGTGGAAAAAAAGCTGACAAGGGTCAACAGTGCAGGACATACATCACTGACTAAGGTGGTGGCGCTCACTGACGGCCCAACACCAATGGGTGACCATCAAGTTGGTGTGTCAGAGCTTTTAAAGATAAACACATAAGAACCCGTACTTTTTACAACCTGTCTTTATACTGCAAATGATGCAACTTCCTGCATTAGCACTATGTTAGTACTTCACATAACATTAAAGTTTACTGATTAAAACATTCCGTTCATTTTCTCCCATAAAGTAAATTTCCACTTTTCAACTCGTAAAAGCCAAGGAATGGGATTTATAAGTTTTTTTCACAGGCATCAAAGCCTTATTCTCAGAGAACATTTCAACACAGATGTCACCAACATTTTGTGCGAGATAGCAGGTGGAAGAAATCACTGGTTTTGTGACGGTCAAACTGGGGGTGAAGCTTGCTGGAAGACAGCCACTAATCCAGTTATTTCATGCTTTAAAATCACTCCACATGGATATCCCGGGTATAAAACTGAGATGAATTATTGCCTGCCTTGCAGTAATGTTGACTAAGTCTTTATATATATCGGAAGGAAGAGAGCAAAACTTCTGCTTCCCGAGTCCACTCACTAAACATCAGCAGAACAGCACTTTAATCTTCAGGCAATCATTTTATCATGCATTTAGTTGACCTTTCCCATAAATCACAGCTGAGTGATCCGATCGAACTCAGCAGGATGTGGAAAAAGTTTGCGGTATAATGCAGAGTATCCTTTCTGTGTTGGAGGGCGTCTCCGTGCTGGCTGCTGCGTGGTCTTTGCTCAGTTTGCCTGCAGATGTGCGCTGCAGCTGACAGCTGTGGTAGAGACTGAAATAGAATGAGCAATTGCAGGCGAACATTTCTTGTTAACAATTACAGTCGAATAGTGAGCTGAAGGTTAATTTGGTAATCAGTGAATCTGCAGTAATGGTAGCAGCAATAAATTATGGCAACGGGAGACATTTATCATTGAATCAAGAGAAAAGGATGTTCTCCAGCTGAAAGTTGAAAGGATATAAAAGTGAATTCTTTGAAACTGAGCAGGAGACATGACACAGAATAGTGATGAAATACTATAAAATACTCATTATTTTTATCTCTTTTTATTACTTTTGTATTGTGTTTCATTCATTTGTCTTTTATTGTGAAGCACATTGGGATGTCTGATCTAGAAACAGACTTTTTATTTCTTTTTACTAAGAGTAATACATTTCTAAATGTATCAAACATAGTTACCATTTTTAAGGTCAAACAAATGTACAAGGTACACCCCCGTTGGACTCCAACCATGCAACCCTACCCCTACAAGCCTGCCTCCTTGTCTTGTTTCTCTTTCCTGGAAAATAACCCAGCACACTTCTTTGCTGGAAATACAGCTGGAAAGTTACAGGATATATAATGAAGTAGACATTTTACATTCTTTTGGAATGTGCATACATATATATATATATATATATAATCTTAATCGATCCTCAAGAAGGCGAACGATTCGTTCTTCCCCCTACGCACATGCATGGTCAATCAGCAATCAGGTGTACTTTTGAAGGGTGTACTCTGTTGTATAGCAGGAAGGATAGTGTCTGCTTTAGGGCAAAACACCATTATGACCCCCCCTGTAATTCCTGAGAAATACAGTATTTACAAGGTCACTTTTGCATAAACACTCTCCGTAACAACATGAGCAAGGTCACGAAATGCACCATGCTTAACAACATGATCTTGACAGCGTAACCAGCTGAGTTCACAAACTGTCTCGATATATAGATGTAGATATCAATGTATTTGCCACATTAAATTATAAGGTACTATCCTGGTGAAATGCTATTCTGTTAGTCCCTTCAATTGTGCATAACAATGAATAAATACGTGTTTGATTGAGAAGTCTTAGATAGTGTCTTCATTTGGGATCCTTGTGACTTGAAGGCAGAAGTTCTTCCAGAAACTCTCATATCCCTTTTTGACCACCATAGAACTGGCTCTGTTCCGGTTCTTGCACCCTAATTTTAAACTGTTCAGAGCATTATGACGAAAAATAAATTGGTTCAGAAGAGAAGAAGAAAAGGTTTTTTTTTGCTGGAATAAAAAAATACCAGGATTTCCTTGACCTGAAGTGCAAATAGTGACATCAACGGGCATGTCATATTCTGCAGGTTGGAAAGACAGGATGGAGAATGGCAACCTTGGAGAAGTCAAGAGAGAAAACGTCAGTACCTTGTATAGGTTTAATAGTTGGTCTATGTTAGATTTGTGTGGGGTAAAAACAAACAGCAGTCTTTGCCTTGTCTTTTTTACCATTGAGCCAGTATGCAGCTCCTGGGTCAAGCCCTGAAAACTACTGATATGAAAACTACAGTATCCCCCCTCTCCAACAAGGACATGTCAAAATTATGGGAGGTGTATTAGGTTTGCTGCCCTACGGAAGCCCTAAGCGGACGTGTTTTTTTTTTTTTTTTTTACAAGCCGTTTTCTCGATATAACGAGATATTATCTCGTTATAACAAGATATTATCTTGTTATCTCGAGAAAACGGAGTTTGTTTTCCTGAGATATTATCTCGTTATCTCGAGAAAATGAACTTTGTTTTCCCGAGATATTAAGTCGTGTGCAAGGTAAGATGATTATTACAGGAACACATCACCCAAATTCATCAGTAATCATAACTACATTTATTATACGGTTGCTCCGGTGCTTTTTGGTACGTGCAGGGGCGAGAACCTGCACGCATTTGTCCGCGCTGAACACCGCACGGCACCTGCTGTCACATCATCCACCCGCCACTTCTTCTTCTGACGTTCATTCAATAAAGTTAAAAAAAAAAAAAAAAAGTTTGTTTTCTCGAGATAACGACTTAATATCTCGGGAAAACAAAGTTCATTTTCTCGAGATAACGAGATAATATCTCAGGAAAACAAACTCCGTTTTCTCAAGATAACGAGATAATATCTTGTTATAACGAGATAATATCTCGTTATATCGAGAAAACGGCTTGTAAAAAAAACAAAAAAAAAACACGTCCGCTTAGGGCTTCAGTACTGCCCAAAGTCCACAACCATCTCCGTAGTTTTTTTTATGTTTAGCTGTTCTCCTGATAACATTGGAGTAGGGATCAACCCTAACCCTACGGTGTGAGTTAATTAAAATCTATATAAAATTTCGCACCTGAAATGTTATATATGCCACATCATGGTGATAATTTAGTTCAATATGCAAATATTAAAAGGCTTCTGTTTAAAATTTGGAGTCTTAAAGACATGCTGTGTATGCAACACACAGCAAAGACATCCTGCAAAACTCCAGGTTTATTTTATTTATTTATTTTTCATATCAAAAGCCAACCTTTTTAAAATAACTTCTTTTTACAATATCTGTGCATGGTTGCAATGGGAAAATTGATGATTATGGCCAGAAAATTAGGGTTGTAGTGTGGCTAAGATAAGGCAAATAAACACCCAAGGTTTAAAATATAGTGGTTATGGTTTTTAAAACAGAGAGCATTGAATCTGAATTATCACTGAATGCAAATAATAGTTTTCCATACATGAATACACCAGTTAAATTGCAATACATAATCTATCCATTTCATTGACACTGAATGTTGACACTGGATTTATATATTGTGCAATATAAGCTTAATTCCCAGAGATACTGCTCTGATATGCGCCACACATCAGCAGAAACACATTACTTAACCTGCACTTTTGCCACACAAGCCGCCTGATCTGAATCAAAGCACAGCTGCCTGTTTATCTGGCCTCGAGACTGACGATGACCCTTTAGCACCATGAACCACACTTTATGCGCAAACATTCTCTGAAACCTAGTTTACATTCAATATAGCACATCAAGGTCATTAGGGGACATGTAGACTATACATCATAGCTGGTGGTTGTGAGCTCTTATTCAAAGGGGGGGGGCAGAGCGCTCAGGAGCGGCACGCTTTCCAGCATGAGCCTCGGTAGCTGCTCTATTACAATATTAGCTCACCTCACATTGACAAAACTACTCTCAAATAAACATGTTCTAGAGTAGTTTGGTGGATCTGAAGGGCATGGCAAAGTGAACACTTCTGCCCCAATGTGTGATCCAAACTCTCAGAGTGGAGAGCACTTTTTTTCCTTTTTTTTTTTCTGCAGTCTTTTCCATTAGACCCATGGGGTGAACACCATGGTAGGATCAATACAGGCCCCATTAGGGACCCCTATCGGGTCTGACTTCTGAGCATCGACCCGCCCACCCCGCTCTGTGCTACAGGCCCCGCCGGCTGCTGCCGCACTCATACATCGGGCTCCTAAAGGTGTATCACTCGCGTTTACCAACCTCTCATGCATTCTAGCTGAGCACTGTTATTATTACAGTCATTACTGGATACTGTGCGAGGCGCGTTTATTATCAGCTGTGTTTATCGAAATCAAGCTTCCTGTGAGAGGACAGCCAAGCAGCTGTTTGCCAGTAGGGCCGGACCATTATACATTCAGTGTAAGAGTTGCAATGAATTGTGTCTGATTTCAGAGGCTTTCCAATGTTATCTGCAAATGTGTTTGTGCAAAGCAGGGAAGGGGACAGATGTTAACAATTGCTGTTCGTTTTATGAAAATCTGCAGATCTGCACAGTCTAATCACTCCTAAAGGAATGGCATATCATGCATGTTATATATCAGTTTGTAAGTAATCTCCTGGCAGCGCCTCCACTACAGCGACTGCATAAATACTCATCTATTATTTTGTTTGCCCGTCTCCGCTCACCCGAGCCTTTTGGGATCTTCCATCTATTCATTCGCCGTGAATAATGTGGCACATCTCATGTCAGATGGAAAGATAATAGTGTCACAATGCTGGCCCCACATCTCCCGCTCAGCACAATTTACAATAGGCCATTCTGTGATTTCCCCGCCACTTCATGCCTCACATTGCTGCCCAGTGAGAGGGTGATTTGCAGAGAAGCGCGTTCTGACCTTACACAGGCACACCCACACAAATCACTCTTGTTCACCTTCGACTGCTGGGATGCTACTGATCAGGCCTGATTGGACTGGTTTGTTCACTTACTGCTTCTCTGCTGACAAGATGCTGGATACAGCATTGCCTCAAGGGTGAATCACTGGCTGTTTGGTACGCACAGTGTCAATGAACTTTGCTCCTTACCAACCAGTTATTCAGATTCTTATAGATTCCTATTTTATGAAAACTTTACAGATATAGAGATCGGAGAATACATAAGACGTATATTAAGCAGACAACATCTGAAATCAATACTGCATGAATCATTCCTGACTTGGCATTTGGCCTTCATTATCTTTTTGAGTCCTTCATTATATATATTATATATATATATATATATATATATATATATATATATATATATATATATATATATATATATATATTTGCCGCAACCTCCTCACCAATGTCCCACTGCAGGTCAAGGAACAAAGGTGATCGGGCCCTCTTAGTGCCTCGACTCTGGAGCATGGATGGTCATTCTTGACCTTCAGATCAGTATAAGTGGCATAAAAAAGGCCTACTTGGAGGCACTTTATGACCTTTTAGTCGCTAGAGTTTCAGCAGCAAATGGAAGCATATGAAAACAACTACTTGTATCAGTATGGGGGAGGATGGGGGGGTCTCAAAAAATTCTAAATGCTGCATTTAATGGTATGAGAAATTTTCTGACTTTTAAAATTACAGATAAATTTACAAGTGCACAAAGCTCTGACTTTGTCACACTAGTGAGAGTAAATGTAGTTTCACCCCCGACAATTGCTAACTGGAGCAGACCTGCTGCCAGCTCCTGCAGTTCAGCAGCCTCTCTCCCATCATGTCTGCCACACATTAAAGTTAAGGACCCCCTCTGTCTAATAGCATTCTGTGGCCTTCCTGATGATCACACAACTTTGTGCAGCAGGTTCCTCCATGTCAGCCACAAAAATAGGGCAGGGCACACAGAAATATATATTCTTGTCTGTTCTATTATGTAATGTATCTACAGAAAGTCATTGAAATTGTTATAAATACCAGAAACTTGGCGATTTTCACTGGGTCCAAGATGTTAACACATTTTGATGTTAATATTGAGTATTACTTCTGCTGTTCTGTACCAGGCAGCCTTTATGACAGAGCAGTAACAGTGCTGTTGCAGATGAAGGGTTTTTTTTTTTGTTTGTTTTTTTCTCACAAAACTCATTCATTCCACTTTAAGTTTGAATCAAATCAAACACACAGCACTTGTAATTAGAGTGAATATCAACACAAACTATTCAGTTTTTTTGTTTTTTTTCTCCAAATGCCACTGCATTATTGCCAGTCAAGTGAATCTGTTGAACTTTTCCAAAAATCACTCCGTGGTATTACAAAAGTCATTCAGTCCGATCATCAACAGTGGGCTCCTCTGCAAGTTGTTGAGGTACTTCATCAGTTTTTTTCAAACAGGAAGTACTTCAATCAACTCTTTCAGATTCTCTTTGCTTTTAGTGCTGCAGTGAAAGCATAATATCTGTATTCCATGCTAGTATCTCCAGGGGCGGGTTTAACTATTTCCAGGCCCAAGGGCAAAACAAACTCGCGGGCCCCCTTTAACTCTCTATTTCTCTCACTCCCTGTACAATACATCTGCACTTTTTTTTTTCAAAGGAATACAATTTGGCCCCAGATTTACTCTGTGTGGATTTGATTAAATTAGAAAAAAGCTTTGATAAGAGAAAGAACATAAAAATAAACCTCCCATTATATTAAAGCATATAGATAACCATTTGAATTTTATGGTTTGGAAAAAATATGTCTGGTTTGGTTTTATTTTATCAAATAATATTTATGTTAATGCACATTTTAAAAAGAAACATTCAAAATCAAGAACAAAGAAGAAAAAAACAAACCAACATAAAATTCAAAAAGTAAAGTATGAGACATGAAGTGTATATGCAAAGATGTAAATAATAAAATACACTCAAACAATGAGCTAAAAATAGCATGGCAGTAACACAAACAACAGCCTTGCATGTAATTAAAATGTGACAGGGTAAAAACACTTAACTGATTTACATATTGGTTCTGGTCATGATTATTACAGAATCTATGTGCAGTAATAACATTTCCATGTAGTGCATTAGTTTATGTGGTGGATTTTTTTAATGAGCCTCTCCTGAACTGGAAGCAGAGCCGAGCTCCTCTCAGCGAGCAGCGCGCTAATGGCAGCAGCACCATCACTCATTCTGCTCCACCGTGTCTTTGAAGAAACCATTGTATCTGCCAAATCCATCAACCTCTCCCACAGAGGCATTTGCCAGCCTGTGAAACTGATCATCTACCTTGGGGATTGCGGACCATAGCGGGGGGAAACCATATTTTACTGCCTCCTTAAATACTTACTGCAGGAAGGTGCCACAGGGCCCCGGCCATAAAAGGACCCCATGAATCCAAGCAGGCCGGGCCACTCTCAATCAGCCCAGAGCATCCTGAGACACTCTGAATACAGACATGTGATGAATCGGACTGTAGCTGCAACACTTAATCAAGATGAGATTTAGTTTCAGGGAATAAAGCAAAATGGTGAATGCGGTGTTTGTCAAGGTATGGCGGTCGGATTTGCATTGGAAACACATTATCCTTTAATCTGCCAGGAACAAATGATTGTAATCAACTTGTGGTGTACTTATACTATGCTTTATGAATAACAATATCTAATTTATGCGAGTTTTCCCCCAGGTAAAGTTATATTTTTAGTCTATCTATGATGAATAGATAGACCTTAGATTCTATTTAACACTCATGTTGTTACCAAGATTTTAACATCCCTCTTTAGTCCAATATACACTGTGCAATTTTGGGTTGTCCCTGACAAAAGATGATCAACATGGAAGAAATGTGGTGATATTTTTGGTCGTGGCTCCAAAACGGTGGTCAGAGTTTCAAGGATGACTGTCACAGTCGTGCGATCAAAGACAGCCTGGGATAAAATTTGGACAGTGTCAGAAATTTTTGCTGACCATTGCACATTGTGACTGCAGTGACCACCTACGTCTATTAACCAACCAATAGAAATGCAGCATGAAATGACGCACTGATCAGTGCCACTCTGCTAAATGCTAGTAGATCCTAATTCTTAATTTGAGCTTTCGTTGCAAAATTGGTGTGCCAAGTTTGCCTCCTGCGTCCACATTCTCCTCCTCCTCTTCAGACTTTTTCCAACACAGATAAATGCCACTATAGCGAGGGCTCAATTTGTTACATTTTGCTCTTACCACTACAGACGGATATGCATAGATGGATGATGCATGCAGGAAACATGTTGTTCTTGTTTATTGATGTTGATGGACATGCTTTGAAGACATTTCCTTTATGAAACTTGGAAGGAATATCCTGCCAAATGTTTTTCCTCTTCTTCAGATCAGATGTAAAAAATGGATCAAGAGATTTATTGAGAGATTTTTTCCTCACTTGCCCCTCCAGACTTCCGTAGTTATGCCACATGCAGATATCGTAAAAGGCAAAGATCTTTTTAATGGATGCAAAGAAACGTGATTGAGTATAATCACAGGTTTTGTAGAATTGTCCAATTCGGCATTCTCGTTTGGCAATGGGATTGAGAATTATTATTTTGTCACTAGTAGGGCTGCTTTTATGACCAGTAATCTTCTGTCTTCGTGCTTCCTGTATGATTATCTAAAGTACAACCTGGATAATTAACAGTAGTATTTACTGATATTACTGCCTGGCCTCCCTTGACAATGAGTTCAGGATATTTTCTTAGCTTGATTCAACATTTTAAGAAAAAAATCTGACATCTGAGGGACTTTTGTCCTTGATATCACTGTTCCTCAACTTTAACACAATGGAGGTGAATTGAACACACTGTGGACAGTATTTTTTTCAACAGAGAGAGAAAAAAAGAAGAAAACAGACAGTGCAGTTTGTCATTTATCCATTCACTTCCATTATTTTGTGTATTGAATTGGAAAGAAATATTGCAGAAGGGTTTTTTAAAAATGCTTTTCTCATACTGATAAAAGTGCAAGGAAATTATATTCATCCCCATGTCTCTGAGGTGGAGGAAGAAATCTTCAGAAGATAAATATCTGTCCAGAATAACTGCAATCATAATATATAGGTCTACACAAATAGATACCACTAGGTAACTGGAAAAAGACTTTGTACGTTTTTTGAAATTCAGGCAAACTGACCCTTTAATGGACAAGTGAAAGAGATATGCTGTGTTGTAATGTTGGAATATAAAAGTTCACCTCAATAACATTCCAAAAAACAACAACTCTAAATATTAATATTGATTCAATAGATTAAATAGGCAGGTTCTCCACTTAAAGTTTTCAGAGAGGATGAAAAAAAAAAAAAGCTTGACTAAATCTTGAATACTGATATTTATTGTGTTTTCTTCCACAAAGGAATTCATTCAATCAATGTGATGATCACCAGCCTTTTTTCAGAGTGCTGCTTTTATATTCACTTTTATATTTTCATAAAACCGAGCTACTTTTCAGATGCCCTTGTAACTGTCACTCAGGGTTCTTAATTACCTCCGCCATAATTGTTTATCCTGATTTGTCGATCCAGAGCGGCTTCAGAGGAACGCGGGTACTTTGTGCTAAAAATATGATGTTTACCCTCCTAATGATGAAACCAGAGAGAAGATTAAACCCAGAGACGATGTTTGATTTTCAGATTTTTTTTGACATCTGACACATGGAGCCTCAACAGCTTTTCACTCAGGATTACACATAACAATAAAGGAGAAATAGAGGCAAAGTTCGGCTGTTTTCCGAATCAAGAAGCACCTCATCATCCTCACGGCTGCAGGCAGAGAAAAAAACAGTTCTGATGGGTAGCTGGGTGGTGGAAGTTAAAGAGAGAAATAGTTGGGATTTGATGTCCCTTACTGTAATAAATACATTGCACTTAAAATGTGATTTGTTGGAGCTTTTGGCCTAAGTGTGCAATGCAAAAGGGAGACCTTTCATGTACGCGTGGAACGCTGCTGGATTGCATCAGTTCAGAACATGGCCGGACAGAACCAGTCTGTGCTGTAGTTAAGTTCTCACTCAAGAAAAAAAAGCAATGGGATTCTTTTTTTCTTTTATTGCAATTTCTATGTCCATGGGGATATAATTTTTTAAACCTTTTTTTAGACCTTTACCAAATGGTTGCGATGGCCATTCCAGAGACAAAATCAAAATGATAAATTATTTAACTGCACAAATGCTTTTAATATGTTGGCATACTAACAGGTAACAATATTAATTTTTGACTATTGAATTAGTGGTATTACCAGTGGCAATATTATTTCCATGCATATTTACCATTACAGTGCTTTGAAAACATCTCAGAAATGTTGAAAAAAAATCAAAGTAATATAATTTCTTGTTGTTATAAACTTCCTGTAGGAGGTGAATAAAAACGGCAGACTTTTTAGAGACAAGGCATCATCTAGTGGATTTTTTTTAACAACAAACTTAAACTGAATTATAGCCATAGCTTCATCAGGTTGACTTGAATCCAACACATTATTTCACACTTAAAATGTTCTCTACCAAACGGTTAAGCAGGACGTTAAAGGGTTAACTGAGACCAAGTCTTGATCGAGACCAGAGTGTTAACTCTATATTTTAACTTGCATTGATTTATGCAATAGATTCTCATTTTACTGGCATGATTTTTTTAATAACTATTAATGATTACTTTTGCCTGAGATCCAAGATTTCCATTGCCAATGACTGCTTCTCTGTATTTCTTGCGCATATGATAATGAATAAGTTGAACTTGGCGTGTATAGTGCTGTTTTGACTGATCCGTCACTCTTTTATGTTTTATTATTTTGTAAATCACACATCCATCTGCACTCGTATGAAATTCTGACCTGCCACTTGGACTTGAAATGGCAAACATGTCAATGATAAGCACCACACACACATTTCTAAGGACATTGTCCAGAAACTGGGAGTTTTCTTCAATTTTGAAACATGCAAAAACAAGAACTGTATTTACAGCTTGGTCAGAGAACAACAAATCTTTGGAATTAGAAACTTTGAACAATACCCAAAGCATAATGAGAATGGATTGATGCTCTTTTCCTACAGGCAAGTCAATGGCTAAACTTTTGATGAAGCACCAACACCTTTTTAGGATACAGGGCCCCTTTCCCCAGAAATCACCTCTATTTTTCTTCAAGACAACAGCAACAGATTAGCCGTGAAAAGTCTACTTTGTTGCATCTGTAAATACCACATTATATTTCCCCAAAGGACACACCTGAACTGTGAAAAGCACGAGCCTTTTGTTTTCTAAATGGGTCATGATCTGTTTTCCCTGTGGAGTCCAACAGGTAAACCATTAGTCAGGCCTGCACGTTCCTCCTAATCAATTTACACAGTTTAAAACCATTCATCTCCATATCCCCATTTGACTTCTATATTAGATGCAAAATGTCAGATACTGTAATAACGGTGAAGCGGGGCTCGGGATTATTGCAGAAACGCCAAATACAAATGATTTCTTTCCCTGTTATCTTCCTCTGGCAGTCTGCCAGGTTCCACTGTTTTTCTGTGGCAGTACATCAGTGCATTGGAGAGATGTAGATGAAGACATTTTGTACTCTGATATACAAAGATCCAATATGTGATCCATTACGGAGAGCTGATAAGATAACAATTGTATTAGAAACAATTGTGATATTTATCTGCAATAAACTAAATATTGGTTTATACTTCTTTGTTAAGAGATTATGGCATCCACACCTGCAATGGTTATGTAGGCTTCATATCTCCACCATAGGTGGGTCGAACCTCTTCAAGAGCTGATTAGCTTGGACCGCCTTTGTCATTTCCAACAGGTTTCTGATGCTGGAAGAAATAGCGACAACATTAAGTTAATTGGAAAAAAAATCATTGAGGGAAGACAGAGTGAATGAAACCAGCCCAGTCACCAGAGGCCAATGTTTGCATCCTAAGCTTCTGCAAGCCATAGATTTGCCAGTCTTGTATTTATCATTAGCATTTCTAAAGTGACATGGTGTATGACCGGACATTGTCATTGGGAGGTGGAGGGGATGGTGGAATGCATGATACCTTGGTGAAACACCTGTCAAGAGTGTTCTCTTAGCAAACCAACACTGTCTTTCCACCGGGGATAGTGCCATGAAAGTGGTTGTTTTTTTACCAAAACATTCCTGCTGGGAAAGTACCTCAAGATATCACTGTGCTTTCACTGACAATAGCGCCTTGAAAAGCAGTTTGTTTTTTTGTTTTTTTTTTAAGATCAGAATATCACTGTGTTTCCAGCGGGGGTTGGGTCTCAAAAAGCACTTGTCTTTGTGTTTCCACCACAGATAGTGCCTCAAAAAGTTTTTTTTTTTTGTTTGTTTGTTTTTTATTAAACCATGACTGTGTTTCTAGTACTGGAGAAAAGTGTTATTTACTGAGATGTAGCTACATTTTCAGCCAGGATAGCAGCACCAAAAGCTATTGTTTGTTTTTTTTTTGTTGTTTTTTTTTTTTTTTTTTTACAAGACTTAGCAGCATTTCTAGTCAGGATAGTGTCATGAAAATCTTTTTTTTTTTTTTTTTGTACATTAGACACAAAGACATTTCTGGGTTTCCACAGGGGGTAATGCCACAAAAGGTGATTATTATTATTTTTATTTATTTATTTTTTTTTTACCAAGTTAATGGATGTAAATCTAAATGTAGTGACACTGACACAGAGGTAGCATTACTCTTGATGTATGTAAGCAGAATATTATTACATGCTGGACCCGAAGTAATAACGGAAAGACCACTTTTAAGAAATAGACAAGAATCATTTCTGCCATGATCAAATTCTGACTGCATAAAAACAGAAGGGCTGAAGAGATAAAATACAACAGAAAACCCTCTTTGTATTGAACCTGCTAAGAGTATTGCTGAAATATTTATGATCAAAGTTTATATACCTCTCACTACCTGCTAAGATGTGCAGGTGTTCAATCCTCAGAGATAACAAATAATGCACATGACCTTGGATGAATGATAGGCTCTTGTCTTTGATGATGGGTTTGCATAAGCTCTCTTTAAATGTCCTTAACACAAATTAGCCAACCATCCCATTATTATGTGAATGCAGCAAAGAAAATGTTTCCATTCACCTGTTTTCATGCTCTTTTTGGGTATCAGAAACACTGAGTAGACATGCTGCAAATTGGGGGGGTCCAAATATTAGGAAATAAGATTTATGCTTTGGGTCAAATAGTTCTTGTATCAATGAAAACAAAGCAGAGGTCATACACTGTATTAAATAATTAACATAGCTACTTTTATATCACCCATTGGTTGGTGGACTTCCATTTTGAAGTCGTGAGTTTGTCATTTTGGCCATTGCTATCTTGCATTTTTACAGCCAGAAGTGAAGTCATATTTGGACAAAGGGTGGAGATAACCGCAAGGTGCATTTACAGCTGTGATTGTTGGTGAGATATTATGTCTTCAAAAATGACACAAAATGGCAAAAAAACGTCATACTATAGTATGCTGGCAAAAATGATCCAAAAACGTCATAGTATAGTATGTCCTCAATAATGGCCCCAAATGGCATTAAAATGTCATAGTATCATATGTCATCAAAAATGGCCAAAAAATGTCATAGTTCAATATGTCATCAAAAATTACCCCAAAGCGGGGTACTATGGTATGTTGGCAAAAAAGGCCCAAAATGTCAAAATAACGTCATAGCATAGTATGTCCTCAAAAATGGCTCAAAATGGTACCGAAACGTCATACTATAGTATGCATTAAAAAAAAAATGACCCACAATGACCAAAAAACTTCATTGTATAGTATGTCTTTTTGGACCGTTTTTTTCCAAAAGCTATACTACAAACTGCTTCAACATGCTGTACCATGACTTTTTTTTAACATTTGGAGCGATCACTTTTTTGACCATTTTTCGACATGCTATAGTATGGCTTTAAAACACTTTAAATATTGACTTTTTGGACTGTTTTTTAAACATACCATGAGTAAAAAAAACTTAAACATGCTATACTATGACTCTTTTATATCATGGTTTGGGGGATTTGTTATTCTGTGGACTTTGTTTTGGGGTTTTCTGTGTTCTAGTTTTTCCTTGTTTCTAGTTACTGATGTTCTATTTCCTGTTTTATTTTGTATTTTTACTCCGTGTGTTGACTACCCTTTTTCTCTGTGTCTCTCTCTCCTTGTCTCTGGCTACGTTCAAAAAGTCGTTCAACATGCCCTCGTTCACTTCCCCTTGGCACTTGCCCTCGGAGGAATCCCCACCGCCATCTTAAGGGCCATTTCAATAGTCTGAAAAACTGAAGTGAACATATCTCACTAGTCTGTACAGGTCGGCTTACACATATAAAAATCCACTCATCTATTAGCAGAGAGTTGCTTATTGAAAACTGTCATATAATTAATTGCAGCTAGGCTAATATTTATAAATATTTGTTCTGTTTGGCTTGTGTGATTTCTGTATTTCCGAATCACATACTTTTTCTTTTTACTTTTAGTAAGTACTATGGGTGCCCTTGCAAAGTATGCACTGTTGCTTGCTGTATGCACACAATCAGGACATACTACTTCTTCATAATACTGCACCCTGAACTTTGACCCTCTTTCTCATATAACTGTTACTATGGAGATAAAACAAATCGCCATTTGCCAAACTCATCAGAGACAGAGGTTAACCTGAGAGCTCTGCTATTGTTACTTTTTAGTTATATATAAGTTATAACTGCATACATCATGGATTCTAACATTATATATTCATTTTATTATCCTACATATGCATTTCTCTGTCACTGTTTTTTTCATGTATGATTTTTTATGTTCACTTAAACAATATATATTACTATTATTACCATGTGACTGGTCATCGGTCCCTTGGATGCAGTCATTAATCATTGCGGCTTCTGTCAACTTTCATCCACCTTTCAATATGTAACGGAGCTGCAGCTGCACGGTGGATTGTGGGTAAGAATAGCCAGAAAAGCATGCTGGCTTGCATACTGCAAAATGCAGCCAGATGTAGTCGGACATCCTGGTATTTTTGGCATACTGCATTTCACATACTTCATATTGGCACATACATCCTTTTTCTGCCATACTAAATAATATTGTAGTATGGGTATTGGAACGCAGGGGGAGTTTAATTTCAGTCCCCCGCCAGCTTTCCCTCGGCTTTCTGAGTGGCCTCCATGCGACGTCAGCTGTAACGTACCACCAAGGGCCGAGGGGAAGTGAGGGAGGGCAAGTGGAACAACTTTTGGAATGCAGCGTCTGTGTTTCCTGATTCTGTGTCCCTCTGTCTCTGTTTCCCTGATTTGTTTCACCTGTGTGATCAGTTTTATCTGTCCTTCCCTGTCAGTCTCCGCTGCACACCTGTTTCTGTTCAAGTCTCGTTTGCTCCAGCCTAGTGTTCCCAGTCACACTTCTTTTAGTTAACCAATCCCTGTGTTTCCCTCCTGCTTCTGTGTCCACCCACCCAGCTGTGTGTCATTGTCTTGATTAGTTCCTCTCTGTATATTTACCTGTGATTCCATTTCTCCTTGGTCAGTTCGTCTGTCTTTCTCGCTTTGATCCTGTTCCCCCTGCCGCTTTATTCCTGTTCTCCCAGCAGTGTTCCTGCCCTGTGTTTCACCCGAGTGCTTTTCATCAAACTGGATTGTTTCATTTTAGTTTTTGCTTATGTTTGAATTTGTTCTTTGTATTTTTGGTCACCTGTTGTTTGTTTGTGGATTTTCTTCAGCATTAAAGCTCGCTTTTTGTTTGTACTTCTGGCTCCCTTTTTGTGTTTCTGATTTTTGGGTTCACATCCTACCTAAAATGCGACATTTTCAACATTTGGAATGAGAAGTTTTTGGAGCATATTTCCAGATGCGATAGTATGGCTTTTCTCTACATACTATTTAAAACACTTTAAAAATTGACTTTTTGGAGCGTTTTTTCAACACTCTGGCCAAAAAAAACACTAAACACGATATACTGTGACTTTTTAAGACATAGACTTTTTGGACCATTTTTTCAACATGCCATGCTAAAAACTTCTTTTAATCATGCTTTACAATGACACTTCAACATTTGGAAACAACTATTTACCATTTTTTGACAGGATAAATTATGAAGTTTTTGACCTTTGATTTAATATTGTATACTATGACGTGTCTCTATAAGCTATAATTTTATATATATTATATATTTTTGGCCTTTTTTTTCAACTGTGTGTATGATGACACATTTCAACAGGCTATAATATGTTGTTTTTGGTCATTTTTTTGACATGCTAAATTATGATGTTTTGGGCCTTTTTTCCACTTTGTACACTATGACATGGTCCTGCAAGCTATATGTTGTTTTCAGCCATATTTATGACGTCAAAATTTCACATTCCATCCCCCCCACGTAAAAACTTGACGTTTTTCAACGCACTATACTATTGCGTTTTTTTCCACATGCTAAATCATGTTGTTTTGGATGACACATCTCTACAGAGCACTATGTTGTATTCAGCCATGAAATTTATGAAAGTTATTCAACATACTATGCTATGGCGTTTCCGGCCTTTTTTTCGACATGCTGAATTATGATGTTTCTGACCCTTTTTTTTGACATTGATTACTATGGTGTGTCTCTACGAACTATAATATGTTGTTTTTGGGCCATTTGACGTTTTTCATCAAAAATGACAAAAATGACACATGGCATCATGGTATGCCATCATGGTATGCCATTTAAAATGGCCCAAAAACATTTTAGTATAGTATGTCGTCAAAAATGACCCAAAAATATCATAGTATAGTATGTAGTCAAAAATGACCCACAAGGACACCAAAAAGTCATAGTATAGTATGTTATCAATGTGGCCCAAAAACATTACAGTATAGTATGGCATCAAAAAGGGCCCAAAAATGTCATAGTTTAGTATGTCATCAAAAATGGCTCAAAATAGCACAAAAACGTCATGGCATAATATGTCTACAAAAATTACCCAGAAACGTCATAATAGAGTATATTATCCAAAATGACCCAAAAACTTCATCGTATAGCATGGCATCAAAAATGGCCTAAAATGGCACTAAAACGTCATAGTATTAGCATGTCATCAAAAATGACCCACAAGGGCACTAAAAGGTCATAGTATAGTATGTCATCAATAATGGTCCAAAATGGCACAAAAACATGATCGTATATTATGTCATCAATAATCATCCAAAAACGCCGTAGTATAGTATGTAACCAAAAACCACCGAAATTACTCAAAAACGTCATAGTATAGTATGTCACCAAAAATTACCCAAAAACGTCAGGTTATAGTATGTCGTCAAAAGCCGGATATGACTGTGCATTTTGAGTTAATGGAAAGCGAGGAATTGCCAGAGAGAAACACATGGAAGGATTCCAAATTGATGGGAAAACCAAATTCACTCAGACAGCTGAGCAGAATTGGAGACAGCATGTTGAGCCACTACCGGACTTACCAAAATAAATACTAAAACTGCTCAAAGACGTCATCGAGTGAGCTCTATTCAAGCTCCTTCAAAGAACTGGAATTTCAAGAAGATTAAAGTACAAAACAGGGAAGTTTGGAGGACTGTTTGGATAGTTCTGGCTGTCTTAGCATGTATGCATGTACAAACAAGCTGCAAGCATGTCCACACAGTCTTACAGGCACACGCACACATAAATCTCAATGGAAGCTGTAAGTCTATTCAAAAGGAACAAGAATGGAAAACACACTGTATCAAGATTAGTGTTCATTTTGTTTATTATGGGGATGAAATATATCTGTGAACTATGATAGACAAGACATTGATGAGAAGAGATCAATTCCAAGAAACAAATAAATATGGATACATAATCCATATTTGCTACGGTTATCTTCCCATAGCCAGCCAAATATCCTGAGTACTTATGTCTATATGATTCGCATCTCACAATTTACTTTAAGTCTAAGTATTTAGTTGCAACACAGGAAGTAGTGGGACCTTTATGTAGTAAAGCAGAAAGGAGGGTGTAGAGGTCGGTGTAGTGAGAATGGCTGGTAAGTTTTTAACTTTCAGACAGGAGATTGTAAATGAAACTTTGTCTCTTTATTGACTGTAACCACTGTCTGTCCTGGGCCATACCATGACCATTAGTCTCTGTTTAGTGTGCACTGGGTGTATCTTTTCCACCAAATGTGTTGAATTAATTTCCCTCCCCATAAAGCACTGGAAGCATGTTTGGAAGATTCCAATTCCTGCATTGCTTTCCTGGCTTTATTGGCACTAATGAGAAGAAGACCGCCTCTTTAAAGTAACTCATGGTTTGTGTTGTTCACCCACACAAACAACAAGCAAAGAATTTGGCTATTGTAGTTCACCCACAGGCAAAACTTGCAAGGGTGCAAAGGTCCCACAAGGTTGGCGTATGACAACTGTTGGACATTATTGTCTTCTGTTGAAGGGCCGGGGGTATAGACCGAGTGCCCCGCCTTCTGCAGGAAGTACTATGATACTTGCAGTATCATATCAAGGCAGGCTGGGCCGCTGCACTCTTAAAGGTACACGTGGCAGCTATTTCTGTGAACCATGCTTGAATTAGTGTAAGGTCAGTTGTTGTGCATTATAGGGTGACAGTTTTGCACAGTGCAAGGATTATGCACTGGCGTAGCTCAGTGTCGTCCCCACCGCTCTCCAGGGTTAAGCGTGCCACAGAATGGGACCTGCCTCCGGTCCTGCAAACCTTCAGAAAGTCACCTTTTGAGCCTATGGCAGAGGTATCTCCTAAAAGTAAGTTGATAACAACAGCTACATGTCACTCGCATGATTTTGTTTATATTAGGTCTTGACCCGCACGTAGAGCGAAGCGACATATCCATTTTGTTTCAGTCATCCAGGAATTCACAGAAACATGGTTACCTTCAAAACCTTGATTTCTCATTAGTTTTTGTTCTTGATTGTAATAAATACATTTATCATAAAGAACAATAATAATTTGATGGTGGGCAGAGGGGCAGGGGCTGGCATTTGACGGTTGGCAGGGGGGGTTGCCCAGGGCAATGAATGTGCTAGGTCTGGCACTGGATGTAGTTTACTAATAACCAAAACTTTCATGAATGTCTACTTAACACTTGTGTATTAAAATGAGTTAGGGTAATGATAAAAAAAACACAAGGGACAACCCAAACTTCTATAGAGATTGTATTATATTTCCAAAAATATATGTACAGTCTATTACAAAGGTTACAAAGCAAAAAGAATTGTCTATGTAACAAGAAATTGTCTAATTAAATGATCTTACAGTTCTGCTGTTGGGGAAAATACTTTTGACCAGTGAATATTCTGAATACTTTCATCACAGAAAAATAAATAATAAATTGACAATTTGTATTACTGTACAACAACCTAAAACAAAGGCAAAATCAAAACAAAGTCAAAAGAAAAGATGGAAATCCTATCAGCTGTCTTTGGTCCTAAATGAAAAAAAATTATGTACAACTGAAATCTTGTGGGTGACAATAATTCATCTGCGAGATAGAAAAATATAGTGCATTTTCAATGTATTCAGAGCTCTCTACTGAGTAATATGTGTAAAAAAACAATATAAATAAAATGTACAAGTTTTACAATTAGAACATATACAAAGATTCCCTCAAAGTCTCGTCTCTCTGACACAATCAACAGTGCTGCACTCTTTGGAATTATCCACCACCTCGACAAAGCGGTGAAACTAATTTCCAACTGCTGAACCAACAAGATTTGAAAAATAACGTCATACTCTATCAGCTATTCCTGATTCCAACCAACCCTCTACTTTTTTTTTTTTTTTTTTAATATTTTTAAATTTTGTATTATTTTTTGTGTTTTTGCTGAAATAGAGCCACAACAAACCTATTCTTGTCAAGAGTTGAGCAACCTGAAGTTTAAAAATGTGGATGAAATAAGCTGGAACAGACAGTAAAGTGACTTTTCATGGTGAAGGTTACAGGTGATTTGGATGTTGGATCGATTGTATCCTGGCCTTAATCTCAATTTGGCTCAAACTGCTGTTTCCCCAGCACAGGAAAAAGGGGACTGAGGCATTCTACCCTGGGGTGTGAGGGGCCTCCAGGGGCCCTGGTTTTAAAATCAGAGCAGGGGGTGGGGGATGGGGGGGTGGATGGTGAGAGAGAGTGCTGCCTGTGAACTGGGGAGTTTTGTGCTGACTAAATGACTTTATGCCGGTATTCAATTCAAAGGTCTGGCCAAGGCCCAATTGCTGAGCTCTGCTGTATGGATAAAGGGAGGGTGTGTGTGACACAGGGGCTCAGAGCTGGTCAGGGCTAATTCCTGGTGTCTCCTCACAAAGGTGAGTCCCACAGTGAAAATGGATCAATGCATACATCCACGCTAAGTCGGATAATTTTGAAAATACATGTAAAAATGAAAGCATCCACATTAGCTTTTTCTTTTAATTTTTGTTAAGATGTCTGTCCTCACAAAGCAGCTGGACGACAGAAAATCAGGAAATGTAGTCTATTGGTGGAACTATGAATTACAGATTAAATCTGATAAAAACAAAAACAAAAAAAACCCAATAGCACAGATTGATTAAATCTCTGGGTTTCTGTGATCAGAAGTTTTTTAAAGGGATACTTCACCCTCAAAATTATTTTTTGTATATCAGTATATTACTCAGTTACTCACCCCGTGTTACCTTGATTTTGTGAGCCAAACTTTGTTTTTCTCGCATGCCTCAACGGTGAATAAAATCCAAAAACTGAGAAAATTCTTGATGAATTGAAGTTAATGGGGGCCATTTTAACAGCAGAAAAACTATATCAACACATCGGTTAACATACTCTCAAACAACTTGTGCAGTATAACTCGACTAACATTTATCTAGATGTATGCTTAGTTCTTACCAAACACATGCATTTTTGCTATAACAATAGTATTTAAAAAACAAATTCCACATGAACAGCTTCAGGGATGAAGTGCACCTGGTCAACCACGTGCCTTTAAACTCTGTTCAAGCGTTCCACTGAAATAGTTAAACATGACCCTGATACACTTTAATTCATTAAGAATTTTCTCAGTTTTTGGATTATTTGTTCACCATGGAGGCATGCGAGAAAAAAGTTATAAATTAAGCATAACGCAATTGGAGTAACTGATATACAAATGATCATTTTATGGGTGAAGTATTCCTTTAATACAGTCAAACTCGACAGTAAGTATTGTTTAATTACTTCTTTTTTCTGTTGTCAGTCAATAGTACTGTTACAGTGAAAAATAGTATTCTGATTGTAGCTAGTCAACATTACCTGCAAAATGGCATTTCAAATCCAACAGTGCAAACAAAATGTAAAGCTGAAATTAACTAATGAAACTAAATATTTCAATCATTCTTTAGGCTAAAAGTGTCAAAAATTCACAGGTTCCGACTTTAATGTGAATGTTTGCCTCATTTTCTAGTCCTAATTGAATATCTCTGGATTTCAGACAGTAAGTTGGACAAAACTAGGAATTTTGTACATAGGATATATGCTGGGCTTTCAGAACATGTGTTGGGCACTTTTTACTATTTTATACACCAATGGATTGACGAAGAAAATATCAGGGTAATCATAACACCCGTATTGTTAGATCAGCCACCGGACCATCTGAATCTAGCCCAATTATGTTTGACTTCACCGACTATGTGTGCAAACAGTGTGTGTGTGTGTGGACATATCCGTCTTTGCAGCCATGACTGTCTGCTGTGCACGTCTGTTTCAGGATTATAGCTACCCCCTTTATAGGTGACAGACTATTCAATAGTGTCTAAGCAGGCTTACAATGTCCTTGTTTCCTGTACCTTTCAGTATTATCCACCCAGGAGAGCCTTTTCTCAAGGCTCCACACCAGAGGAGTCTGGACATAAGACCAATATAGAAAGAAAAAGATGTGTTTTTAATGTAGCTTAACGTGGATGCAGTTTGAAATATAATAGAGAGAACGGACAAAGCTAGTAATGGTTTTGCATCTTGTCAGTGAGCCCATGGTTGATGATTTCTGATGTGGTTTTGTTACTTTTTTTTCTTTGCATTTGAGATGAATATAGTTGAATGAAGTGACTGTAGCTTTGAAAATATAGATTTATCTGCGGTTACAGCAGCAGTAAAATATATGGTTGTAATGGTTTTCCCCTCCGAACAACGCTCCTCTTTACATGACAGCTGAATAACTGCATTTTCTTATCAAAGAATACTGCACTAAAACATACTCAACATGGAAACAATTTTTTTTTTTTTTTTTTTTTTTTGCATTTGAAGTGGAGACAGATGGCACCGAATAGGTTGATTGGCTTTTAGCACGTCTTTTGCAAAGGCCCCTCGTCTCTGTTCTCCATACAAAGCTGTATGGAAGAAAAGAGGAGCAATCTTGAGAGACACTTTAATGCATGTTCCGTCACATCTACGCCTGTGAGGGGATGAGCGGCGGAGACGCGTGAATAAACAACGGGAGAGCTGCATGGCTGCCTACAGAGCCGGGACGGTGGGATTTAACGGCACGATCTGACTCGAGTTCCATCGTTTGGTCCTGAATTTTCAGACCCGAACCCTGAAGGAGGCTCTTTGATTTCTGGACGGTGCTTCGTGAGTCGGAAGATGATGTCAGCGTGGCTAATTGGAACCTTTCTAGTGTTCCTAATGGCGCCTCTTTCATCTCCGCAGCCACTTGGTGTGACATTTCCATGCCATGTTAGGTTTCCATCAAACGTTTAGCATATCATAGCGGCAAAATGTGACATGATCATTTCATTCGATAAATTGGCACGGCAGTTTAGGGTCTGTGCCTAACCCTAACCCTAGCCCGAGCACTTTTCAAAACTGTTTTTTAAGTCAAAGAGGTACATTCCTTTTCCTTTTTTCTGGAATCGTTCCGAAGGGTTTGTCTCAGCACACACATGCGATAAAACCTAGCACCTTAAGAATCTCAGGTGAGGACCATTTCTACCTGGTATTTATTGCTCTGTTTAGTCCGTCTCGTCTTCGCCGACTGTGTCACTCGTGGCATTAAACCTTGCACTTGATTTCACCGGTTCAAGTTCCAGATAAAAAGACATCACACTACAAGGAAAACAAAAAGTAGGGAGCTTGTCCACCCTTTAAATGAACCCAGGAAGCATTGCCATTGAAGTGCCTAAAATAGTGGCAATACTTAACACATTTTAAGGCAGTATTACGTCTAAGACGTTCTTGGATCCACCCTTAAAAAAAATTGTATTTGCACCAAAACAAACACTGTGTGCAATATTTTCGGCAAAATGATGGCAAAACAATTTGCGGTGGTGGCTTCGATTTCAACTTCCAGAAACATTCTACCCAACAAACCAGGTTCTGCGTTTCCTGTAGTGAACACTAAGACAAAGGATATTGCTACGCTGATATAAAAGTCTGTTGATTCGAAGAACGTTTCGTCCCCTGCGTCTCCTCAGTGTTGCACTCTTCAGGAAATTCCTTAATACAAAAAAAGGTTGAAACACATTTCCGTAGGCCGCAAACAAGCACGTAAGGATTTTCACTTCAACAACACATGAAGGGAAAAACACTGCAAACAGTTCACACAGTCCAGCATGTGTCAGCACAAAAAGTACCTTTGAGTCTAGAAGTTCCCTCTGCGTTTGGATAAAAGAGAGTTTACCCTGTTGTCAAGTCCAAATACGAGAGAAAAAAAAAAAAACAGCTGCTGCATGGGCCACAACGTGTCACTGTGGCGGACACAAAGAAAAGTAACAAATTAGAAAAAAAGGAAAACCACCGCAAGATTTGTTCGTTTTAAAGGAAATCCATAGCTGTGGTGTGCACTTAAATCAGTTGTTAAGTTAAAGAAACTCCTGTTCAATGCGCCATTTGATATGTGGTTGGGTTCATAAGCGCTTCAAAAAGAAAAGAAGAAAAAAAGGAAGTCATCCAGGTAGTTTCTTTTTTTGTTGCTGTTTTTTGCCCTTTTCCTCTTTAGTGCCCTTTGAAGAGGCGGACCACAATCCTTCACTGAGGAACAAAGGAATGATTTCACTCCAGACACAGCCGGAAGAGTCAGACATAACAGATGTCCGTTAACTTTGACGATTATCCCGGTTACGTCCCAGGCACTGCTCCGGATAAGTTCTGTCTTTGTGTGTTTTCCGCCCTGCCCGACGAGGCCTGTCGCAGTTCGTCACACCTGGACGCCCGTGCCGTGGAGATGCAGCATCTGGGCTCTCATAGTCTGTATGCTGCTCATGATCTTTTTCTGATGGCCCACCAGCGTGATCCCCAAGCTCATCACATCCCTGGGAGACAGGACAACACATCAATCAATGCACCGGACCACAGTGAGGGGGCAAAACAAGCGTGATTTACAGCTGCGGCTTTTTCATTATTGGGAGTAAAGGGTACAAAAGAGGCAGCTAAACACAGCAGCACGCTTGTTTATGAATCTCATCAATGTCAAGGATGATATAGCAAAAAAAAAAGTAGGATCTGAAAGTTTTCTTGGGAAGAATTTTTGGGAAAGTTTATTTCAACCCTTGAGCGTTTTATGGGGAAGCGGAGACGAATGTTGACATCTGATGGTCACTGGAAGTTTTGAGTAACAAGGGCAAGCCACAATCTGGGCTGATGCTCATATTCGGCTGCTCTCAACTGGTAAGAATGCAATAAACAGCAAAGAGTTCACACAAGTTCATGACGACTATGATGTGTGATGTGGAGGATGTTGATATGGAATTGTGAGACACCATAAATTTGAACGCAGAACTTAAAACTTGATTCCAATATTTTTTTTTTTCTATCTGTGTTTAAGTTAAAGGGACAGTTCACACCCAAAACAAAATACACATTTTTCCTATTACCTGTGGCGTAAATCTAAAATGTTTTTTTGAGTTGCAGAGTCTTGGAGATGTTGGTTGCAGAAATGTCTGCCTTCTCTCCAATATAATGGAACTAGATGGCACTCAGCTTGTGGTGCATAAAACACCAAAAAATACATTTGAGAAACCCAACATAATGTCTCTTTCCAGAAATCATGACCCACTTACTCAAGATAATCCACAGACCTTGTTTGGAGCAGTTTCATGTAGCAACTATTTTCTTCTCTTGAACTATACCGACCGGCTGTAACACCACGCAGAAGGAAGCTAGTGATTTTTGTATAGCCCTATATTTGGGAAGGCTTCGATCATGTTACAAATATCCTGATTGGACTAAAGAAGAAAGCAGTCCCTTAAGGAGCCACGTTGAGTTGGCGAATGGGTCACAAAACAAATACTTTCCCCAGGAGACTGTTGTTTGGAACCATGTGAGCTCTGAGTGAACTGTAAGTGATTTTAAGGTATTTCCCTACCAAGCTTTTTTTCCTAAACCATCTTACCTAATCCTAACCACAGTAACTTTACTTGCCCAAAACTACCCTCTGTAACATAACTTTAAGTACACATAAGCTTATGTTAAGTATGCAATGTCATTTGTGGGGTGTTTATTCATAGGATATCTTATGAGCTGTTGTGAGAAGGATGCATTGATGTACTCATGGATGGGAGGCTCGTGCTCATGGCAACGTGGGATGTAAACATTAAGGCATCCTCCTCAGCTGAGCCGTAACGTGGTGGTGCTCAGTGAGCTGGCAGCTGCACACTTCTTCTGCACGGTGATACAGTTGGCGGCTGTAGTTTGGTAGAAAGACGTAGTTCCTACATGAAACTGCTCACAACAAAGTCTGTGGATTATCTTGAGTAGCCAAGTCATCATTTCTGGAAAGAGACATTTTTGTTACGTTTTTTAAATTTTCTTTTTTTTTTGTGCTTTGAGCACCACAAGCCAAGTGCCATCTAGCTTCATTATATTGGGGGAGAAGGCAGACATATCTGCGGCTGATACCTCCAACACAGCAATCTAAGACGAAAAATATGTATTTTGGATTTTGGGGTAAACTATTCCTTTAAAATGAAGGCCTGGTTCACTCTGTAGTATGAATAAGTAAAGGCCCAGGCCAGTATTTAAAAATAATGGAAAGTCACAAAAACTCATAAACCTGAGGGGATGGCAGTCTACCAAAACCCTGCAAAATACACCAAAGTAGATTTGTTTACTCAGACTGGAATAAAGGGAAGTGTAGGTGAGATCACAGTCTGAATGTGGCTGGTATTAATGTTCTCTACTGATGCTTAACCACTCGAGGGCTTCATATCTACTTACTCGATTGACATCCTGGCCACAGATTCCAGGGAACTGTAGCCAGCTGCTGTGAAGTTGTCTCTGTATCGCTCCATCTTGATGGCTTCCAGCCACTCTCCCACTGAGCGGAAAGCGGTGAAGTCTGGTGTGCTCTGATCTAACAGTGGACTAATTGGTCTGTGGGATGAGCACAGAGCGATGTTTATGTCTTATGTGAAAAGGAAACGTTCCGCTGAAAACACAATCAAGCAGCAGACGAGACAAAGCGACAACCAAAAGCATCCAGCGGTGCAGTAAATTGCGAGAGGGGGGGAAAAAAATAGCTGATTGGAGTCTTCAATCAATAACAAATTCCCAAACAGATGCAGCATGTCAGCTTTCTGCTTCTGAAAATTATTTTTGTCGATAACTTTTCAGTCTGAATGCATTCACTACATACAGTCCTCATATAACAGAGTGCTTTTTAACCAGCTCTAACCTCCCGATCTCACCTCGGGAAAGTATGTTCTGACTGCAAATAGAACGCATCTGACAAACGTCACAGTGAGGTCTGGAGTTCCCACTGCACTTTAAAGTACCAGGAACTCATTACAGAGATTGATTTAAAAGCCCTGCTATTGACCATAAAGCCATGGAAGCTGCTTTGGGGTATCGATCCCCCGGGATTTATCTTTCATCTGTGAACTACAGAGGCTAAATCATCCGCTGGACACTTTGGATCATCCACTAATGGGCTAAATATAAAAGTTCAGATTCTTTATTGTGCAAAGCCACTTTTTTCATCTTGTTTTTTTTTTTTTTATTATTTCTTCACCTTGTACATGTTCCCACTGGGGTTTTCAACGTGTTAGGGTTGCGGATCATCTTATCAAGGATGCCGACTATCTGGTCGAATTTGGGACGTTCGGCTCTGTCTTTCTGCCAGCAGTCCAGCATTAGCTGATGCAAGCCAGGTGGACAGTCCATAGGGGCTGGAAGACGGTAGCCTTCCTCTATCGCCTTTATGACCTGGAGAATACAAAAAAAAAAGAGGAAAAGTCTTTAGTATCAGCATTTAGAATCATCCTAACCCTAAACTCTTTAGTAACACTAATCCCAACCTCTAATCTATTAGTATTGGACTTTAGTGCCACCCTAACCTTAAACTGTAGAGTACAAGCCTTTAAAAGGTATACGTGACCCCACAAATGATCACTTGTGTATCAATTACTCACCCTTACTTTGAATGTGTGAATAAAACATTGTTTTTTTGTTTTTCTTGAATGCCGCAATGCTTAGTACTAATCAAACACATGCATTTTCATCAAAACCTGCATAAAACAATCCTTAATTTGGACAGATAGCAGAGTCTGTTAATTCTTTTGCTGTTTTAAAACACAGCTACCATTTACCTCAAATGATCAAAAATTTTCTCATTTTTTGATTGTTCAGTCCTGGTGGAGTCATTTGAGAAAAACACAAGGTGAGTAAGTAACATATACAGATCATTTTGGTGGTGAGGTATTTAATAACCTCTTTAATACCACCCTAACCCTAGCCCCCAACTCCCTGAACCTCAGACTTTAGTACTAATCTCTATCTGTCATGGCAATATTTAATTGTCTAGTGTGATTGCTAAGATCTGGGGACAAAAACACACCAGTAAACAAAGTCCAGAAGAGTAAGCATAAGCAGTCACACTTTCATACATGTTTTACACAAGAAAGATGAGTGGTGAGGGGGTTTTCAAAGCTATGTGACCATCTGACAGCAGTTTTGAAGGAATTTATTGGTAGCTTAACTGTTTTGACTTTCAAGCATATGGTAAAGATAATATATTTGAATTGTGAATGTAAGGTCTGGCTTGTAGCTTAAGTAAACCTTTGTCTATCTATGCAGCGTGTCCCTACATTGTTGCTGATAATAGCCAAAACAAAGGATGTTTTGAACTTTCACTTGATGGCCATTTAAAAAAAAACCTTGATTTATTCAGCTCAGGCACATTACCAAAATCAGACCTTTTCTTGGATTTTCTGATCCTGAAAAGGGTACTTTTATTTTGCCTTGGCTTGATTATAGTAGCTCTCCTCTCACTGGGCTCGGTCGGAAACAATCTCCTGCCTTCAGTCAGTGCTAAACGCTGCAGCTCGGCTTTTGACCAACTCTTTGGGAGATGGGATCATATTACACCTGCCCTTGTCTCCCTTTACTGGCTACCTGCAAGTTTGAGAATTGATTTTAACATTTTACTGATAACCTTTTTGGCGCTGCAAGGTCAAGGTTGCATTGTAGGTATTTAGGACGTGATACACCACAGTGCAGACCAAAACAGCCCTGAGCTTAATTTCCCCTGCTACTCATGTGTGTAAACAAAAGGCTATATTTATACAGCTCTGATAAATAATAGAAAAGATCTTTCTGCGGAGTCTTCGAACCTAATCTATTGTCACTCTGCATCATGCATGCAGTTAAGCACAGAGTTCATTAAAAGTCGATGCCAGGAGAACAGTCGGTGCAGCGGACACTTTGATTCAAGCCCCTGGCTCCCCTTCCTTTATTGTTTGGATAAGGCGCTGTGTAGGTTTCTGCATATATTCATCAGCTATTTCTGTCAGGACTGCTCAGACAAGAATGAGTCATGGAGGGAAAAGGTGTCAAAACACTGAAACTGTTGGGAAAAATGCAAATAACGTTCTTCCTGCATCCCTGGAGGATGTTTGCTGACATCTTGACAAAGTGCAAAAATTTCTGACATTGATGTCTGTCAAGTAGCAAGAGCGTCAAAACACCACATACGCCGCTTTAATGTCCGGCCATCTTGTTTAGCATTTCTAACATCTGATTGTTCAATCAGCACGCCTCGGCTTTGGAGCTACGGAGAATCTTAATAATGTTTAGGCCTGATGCCGTGGGTACTAAACGCCGGGCACCGTACAGGACTCCTAAGGCCAGAACTAACTCGCCTTCCACCATCAATCAAAATGTGCCAAGTGTCCGACAATAAGGAACGGCTTCAAGTGGTTTGACGCAGTTGGACTCCCTCAGTGGGAGTTGGCAGGAAAGCAGGCAACAGCACTCAGAGAACTGCGGGTGAGTCAATCATTATAGCAATTTGTGACATTTGTAAAAAAAAAAGAAAAAGAAGTGTGGGACTTTAAAAAGTAAATGTGTTCTTTTTAGAAGAAATAAAGTCTGTGAAATGTCAAGAGTCAGCTCTTACCACTTACTTGATGGTGAGGCACCTTTAAAGATACATTCTCTGATTTAATTACAGCACCTAATAGAACCCCGAAATCTCCAAATTCCCCTTCCAGCTCTGAGTTTCACAACATCAGCAGTCAGGTGGGTGAAGATTCTGGGACTTTGAAGCTGTCTGTATCTTTACTTTTCTTCAGTTTCTAAGAGCTGCAATGCCAGAGCTAAAATATCTTGTTTTGACTGAGTTGTGCTCAACTGAGATTTGACTTGATTTAATATTTATAGTGACTCATATTTAAAGGCGTTCTACGCCCATTTTTAAAAATCATACATGGTCTAAGACAGTCCAAAAATATTAGCAAATGTTAACTCAGCCAAAATATAGAAAAGAGTGTTAAAACTCAAATTTGTGATGCTTCAAGTACTAAGTCTCAAAATGTTCTAAATACAATGAATTGGGGAATATGTTGACTGCTGGCAGTTGATTTCAGTTGCGGAGGTATGTGAAATCCATAAACTTGTTTGTTTCTATTACCATTTTCAGCTGTTACATTTAAGATGTAGAGTTAAATACAGTGGTCTGACCTATTTGACATTTCTGCTGTGCTTATTTTATGCTTTGTTTTGCTTTGGTTGCATCTTTGACAAACCATTTTCACCCAGTACAGAAGATAACAAATATACTGCTGTGAATGGGGGGGGTCGTAATAAAGGCATTAAAATCAGTTGAAGTGTGTTATATTTGGCATTTTGTTACAGATTTACTTTAGGCACGAACTGCTCCAGGCAGCAGTAGACCAGCAACTCCCATGTTGTGAGAAATATATTACTGTTTTTGTTAATGGGGTGTGGTGGTTTGAGATAGCTGCTTTAGAGTTCGATTATTGCATAAAATGTTAATCTTTTGTCGCAGTATGAGCCTTAAGTAATATGACGGCATGTTGGGGGCCTGAAAACGCAAACTTTTAAAACAAGGTTCCAGGGTGTAATCTTTGGAAAATGCAACCCTTGTCACAGTGTAAACTGGCAATGCACAGATCCTTAGAGAAAGGTGATGCTATGGCTGCATTTTGCGCATCATTACAAAGTTACACTGCGAACTACTGGCCCTGCATGGTCTGGCATGCATACTACAGCGTTTTCGGTTGTTTTTGCAGATCCGTGTACATGACGATCATTTTTGAAATGTTCTCATATCAACACAGATATTTTTTTATTCTTTTTTAAATGCAAAGGAAAAACTTTTCAATTTTCAGTAGTGCCGTTTTTGTCTAAATGTGGCCTTAATTCCCCTTTGAAAAAGGCTGCCTGACACCAAGGTAAGGTAATGAAAATATTCTAAATTTTATGCGCACTTAAATTGATGTATATATTGTTTTGTTTAAGTAGGCCTTTTTCTAGATGGCTAAAATTTAAAAAATTAGGCGCCATTTGCTCAAGACCATGCAATTGTATGTATTTGACTGAGCTCATTTGGGTATAAAATAGCAAATAAACATTGTGGACTTACAAAATTAATTTCCCTTTCATTGTCTGTAGAGCAGCTCCAGACTTAGTACAAAGACATCACAAGTTTAAGACATCTTTGCTTTCTGTCTTCGAGAGTAGTTCATTTTCACAAATACTGATTTAAATTGCCTAGACCATGGAGAATTCTTAATGTAGGTAGTATTCAAATAATGAATTATGTACAACTATTACCTTTTGAACTGATTTGGGTTACAGCTACAACATAATTTTAACTTGTTTTAAATATCCAACATAAATCTTACTATGTTTTATGTACAACAAAAGAGATGTTAACTAATTCTCTTACAGTAATTGAGTGTATAGGGGCCTTTAAATTGTTTATTAAAGGGTGTCAAAACATCTATAAAAGAGGCAATTAAAGCAGTATTTTGTGTTCATAAAGTTGGGGTTTTTGCAAAACACAGATGTAAAAATAGAAAAAGATCAAAGAAGCTGAAGCCAACATACCCGGACATTTACACATGAGCATGAATACCACTAATACAGAAAACTAATGGGTAAGTGTATAATTGGTGACGTGCCCCTTTATAATCATCCTTTGCCTCCCATTCTGTCTTTATATTCTTGACTTCTATGCCTAAAACAAAGCAACGAGCGCAATGCAAACTGCCAAATATGCACGAGCTGCTTGCTGTGTAATTGGTTCAACACTGCTACTCACACTGGTTCCCATTACCATAAGTAATTATAAAACTTTTAAAGGCATTTGAATCAAAAGCATTCTGCATGACAAGTGTTTTCCACTCCTGTTATTTATATTTGCACCAGCATCAAGCCCATGTTCCCGGGACTTCATTTTTATGCGTGTCCCATTTCAGGACTGTTTCTCCTTCAAATGGATTCAGACTGCATGATTATAGCAAGACTTCTTGAACTAATTAAGCCCAAGGTTAGCGTCCCCGCCGCGCTGCTCTCAGGAGGGTCCCACAAGAAAGCCTCAAAGAAGAATCACAAACTCGAATTTTCATCTGTGATTTTCTCTGTCTTAGTGGGATGACTTCATTAGGGATAATTAGGGACAAATCTGGGGGAAATCCCTACCCCCTTTCAGATGATGGTTAATGAAAAAGTTGTTCTCCCAGACTGGAAGTAATACATAACCTCCACTGTAGTAACACTCGTGTATACTAGCTTGTTATTTGTGAAAAATACATTATTTATGATGTAGAAAGTCATCCAAAAATTAAAATTACCACAACGCCTCATCCATGTCTGAGAAAATATGGATACTTCAAACACACTGTCCCCTCAGCAGCATCAAAGATTTAGACATTCAGCACAGTTTCAAGATGGACACCCAAGATTAGTGTCAACAATTCAGTATCTGGCCAAACGTCCCACCTTCTGTTTCTGATATGTGACACTGAGGAATGGCTAGAAAAGTGTTTTTGCATATGATATCACAGTGAAATTGACCTGTGATGCTTTGGACATAAAATGTCAGCACTTCAGCATTATGTCCTATTAGACATTTGTGTGAACTATTGTCATAATTAGCATATTAATTATTGAGTTACAGCCAAAAACTAAATTTGTGAAGTGAATGTTAGTGCCAATTAGGGGAAATGCACTTGAAGCCTTTTTGAGATCCTGTATTCATTAGAATGAGATGGAGGCAAGGTCACAGTGACCTTGACTTTTGATCACCAAATCCAAATCAGTCTATGTAAAACTGAGGCTTATATCATATTTAAAGAAATCCCCCCAAAGATGCAAGGTTAGAGTGACCTTTACCTTTGACCACAAAATGTGTTCAGTTCATCCTCGACTCCAAGTTAACATTTGTTGTTTGGCACAAGTTAATTTTTGTGCCAAATTTCAAAATATTCTCTTAAGGTGTTCCAAAGATATTGCATTCACAAGGATGAGATAGACGAGGTCACAGTGACCTTCCCCTTTGACCTATGACCACCAAAGTCTAATCAGTTCATCAGTGCTACATTTGAAGAGAAGTCCTCAAGGCATTCTTGAGCTATAGGGGTTACAAGAATGGACTGGACAGACAGAGCGACTAACGGACAACCCGAAAAGCATAAAACAATGTCAGAAAATCGTAAAAATGGCCACTACAAGTTCAATGTGCTCAAGGCAACATTGTTGAAATAACTTGTCTTTTACTTATTTTGTAAAAGTGGAAAAATCTATGTAGTACCTCTTTTACATCTAATTATAGCTATTTTTACTTAAGATTATGAACCTTGGTTATGAGGTAGTCCATCAGCAGAATGACAAACACACTGTTTTAGTATCTTAATTACTTTAAGTATGCAGGAGTAACTTACGTCTTGATTGGACATATCCCAGTAGGGCCGTTCCCCATAGGACATGACTTCCCACATGACAATGCCATAACTCCACACATCACTTGCAGAGGTGAATTTACGATACTGTATGGCTTCCGGCGCGGTCCATCGGACGGGTATTTTGCCACCCTGTTCAGTAAAATGCAGGTCAGTGGCTGGAGTAAAGATCAAATTCATAACATCCTGCATCTTCCCCTAAAACATCAATTAGAGAAAGTTTTACAGTTACACACAGGGTCAAAACAATCACTTTCCCACAAACTTAGCAAAAATACAGGCACTGCCCTCGACTAAGGCACCCTTTGTGGGTTCGTAAGATGCAAACGATTATTTTATTCATAGTTAGTAGATAATTAATAAATGTTTTATAGATTACTTGCATGTCATTAATAGGAACAACAAGGTTGTGTAATATCCCAATGGTGGGTGCTATTGCAGGGCACTTTTACTCATTTTTGGTTTGTTTGTTATTTTGCTGTTTGCAGCGTTTGCACAGCATTTCATGGCAACTTGCTCATTATATTCTTTCCCATGTTTTCGACAAATATTGCACTAATATTTTTTTAGGTTTCAGAGGTTTAAATTCTTGTGAAAGGCATCTGAGTGCAGTACAAGAAACGGTGACGATATGTAGGTGTTAAAGGGTTAATGGTAAATATCAAATGTATAAATTGTTAATTAACCATTAATAAGGCATGAATTACAACTTGTGATTCATTTATAAAAAGGGTAAACTGTCACAAAAATGTAGAGACACATAGATGTTTTGCATATTAAAAATGGTGCAGACTAGCTGGGCGTGCACCAGCACTTCTGCTCTATTTTCATGCACCGGCTGTGACTTGATTAGAGGATTCAGACAGGGCTCTGGGTAGGGAGAGCGAACGCTTTAATTGACTCACAGTTGTTGTGTAGACAGCCTCGGGATCGTCGTCGATCACCCTTGACAGGCCGAAGTCAGACACTTTACATACGAGATTGCTGTTGACAAGGATGTTTCGTGCGGCCAGATCTCGATGGACATATCCCATATCGGAGAGATATCTCATTCCTGCCGCGATGCCCCGCAGCATCCCCACCAACTGGATGACTGTGAACTGACCGTCGTGTTTCTGCGCGACACAGAGAAAACACAGGCAGGGTCAGCCATCTTCACTGACCATGAGGGAAATGTAGGTCACAGCACTGCAGCAGCTCTAGCACAAGATTTATGATATTTATGCGATGCACAGATCCTCCTGCAGACTGCCTGCTTGCTGGGACACTTTGGAGCAAATGCAAAAAAGTTACAAAAAGCTGCTTTTTTGAGCCTCCTGTGCTCCGAAGGTGATACTCACCCTGAGGAAACCATCTAATGAGCCGTTCTCCATGTACTCGATGACAATCATCACTGGCTTTCCTGCAGAACAAAAAAAAAAGATGGACAATAAAAGAAGATGATTAATTGATACCTGAATCTGTTTGCTTACTAAATGCTTCACAATAGACGACGATGCCGAAACTGCTTCCAAGTTATTTTTAGCCGCGTGTTTCATTGGCTTTTAATTAAAAGTTACCATCTGCTGCTTTTATTACAGTGTCTAAATGAGAAAATGTTAAACAAGGACTGTGGCTAATTTAATCAGATATAATGTCACTCTAAATACGGCACTGTTACCTCCCCAAAGCTAAATATACTTTGGTGATACTGATCTTTCAGGATATTAAAGGGACACGTCACCCCAAAATAAGTTTTCCTCTTACCTGTAGTGCTATTTATCAATCTAGATTGTTTTGGTGCGAGTTACAGAGTGTTGGAGAAAATGGCCGTAGAGATGTCTGCCTCCTATCCAGTATAATGGGACTATATGGCACTCAGCTTGTGATGCTAAAAGCACCAAAAAAAACCCAACATTTGAAAAACTCAACAGCAATGTGTCTTTTCAGAAATCATGACCCGGTAACTCAAGATAATCCACACACCTTGTTGTGAGCAGTTCTATTTAGGAACTTCCTTCTTTGTAACAAACTGCTCTTGCCAACTATATTACCGCAGGAAGTGTGCATCTACTCATGCAGGAGAGGCTCGTGCTTGTTGACAAGTAGATACAGAAAAATATGTTTGTGTTTTTGTGTTTTGTTTTTTTTAATTTTGGGGTGAACTGTCCCTTTAAATTGTGTCACGGCGTCATCATTAAGTCCACACATTTTATCTTCATTTTACCTCCAAGCATGCTTACCTCTCGTCACAACCCCCTCCAGATGAACGACGTTCGGATGGTCAAATTGTCCCATAATGCTGGCCTCGCACAGGAAGTCCCGCCTCTGCTTCTCCGTGTAGCCCACTTTTAACGTCTTTATGGCAACTGACACATCCCGTTTCCCGGGCAGCTTGAGCCGGCCGCTGCACACCTCCCCGAACTCTCCTGAGTGGGATGAAACCATTCATGAGTGAGGGGTTGGTGGGTGGGTGAAAAAAAAATCAAGCACTTCACAATGACAAATTTATTAGTGTATTTTGAGACAAAGCAGCTGTGCAGTGGTGGAATACAAATTGGAGTGCGACATCTTGTTATACTCAGGGGAGTGTAACCGAGACCTATAATAAGACATGCTAGAGATGCATAGATACTGTCATTGACCGCCTATGTAAAACCCATGTGGCAGCAATTTCTCACCTGCAGGAATCACTGTGACTGCCTCTTGCAGATGCAACCCACACATTAATTGCAATGAACTTTTTCCCCTCTTTGCAATTGCACTATCAATATACAATGCATGAAGCTGTGTCAATGTGTAAATATTTGGCTGTCAGTGTGATATATGAGAGCGCGGAGTGACTAAACGGCAATAGCTGAGAGAATCCGTATGGGCTCACCTGCTCCAATAACCCGCTCGATTTTAATGCAGGAGGCGTCCAGCTCCTTGGCAAATTGATGGACAGCCCTGTTTGGGTCCTCATAGGTTTCAGGGTCAATGTAGGTTTTGGTGCCTGGAAATTTAACTGTAGAAAGGTAAGAGGATTACTGTTATGATTAAATATGCACGCTACGCACCAGCGGGCACTTGACAGGCAAACGATTACTTAGACCAGAGATTCAGAGGGAATTGCTGAACAGTCAGCGGCCGGTGTCAAAAGGGTTTTCAACACAGGGATATTCATCACAAATGGCAAGCAAAGATTTGAGTAACCAGCACATGGGGCTTTCATGAGGCTGCCGGTTACCTTTCACCTCCCTACAGCTGAGACTACCACTGAAGAAGAAGCTGTTTCACTGGCTTTGTTGCCTCATGCATTTATCATACTTGGTGGTTTGGTTTATTGACACATGATATCATTGTACTGTAAGCCCGGTAGCAAGAATAAAATGCTGCAATTGTGTTTCTGCAAACCAGGGATATGTTACATTTGTGCATTTTGTACTAATGACAGTTGAGATTACATATGAGCCGAGTTTATTGGGACAAAGAGTGGTCGATTTTGTGACACCTAGGTATGAAAGCTATGATCTGTTCATCAAAGAAGGCAGGTGCATTTCAACAATAGATTGGGGTCTTTCTAGCCATTTTTGGTGAAATCTATCTGCATTTTTTAACAACAGTTTGGGAAATACCCAGCCATTTGTTGCAACCAAACCTGGTATTTGTAAACCATGCCTCAGGATATTCTTGCCATTTTTGTACCAAACTGGGTATTGCAGCGACCAAACTGGGTATTTGAGTTCTGGTTATATCCTGGAGTTTTTGTATCAACCAATCAAGTACTGCAGCAACCAAAGCAGGTATTTTTTAACAACAGTTCAGTAAATGTCCAGCCGTTTCTGTCGTGACGGGGTACTTTTTGACAAAAGTTTAGGACTTAGCCAGCTGTTTTTGTAGTGACTAAACTGGGTATTTTTTTAATGACAGTTTGGGACATGCCTAGTCATTTTTGTATGATCATACCTGGTATTTTTTAAAAACAGTTTGGGACATCTCCAGGTATTTTTGTAGTCACCAGACCAGGTATATTTTAACAAGAGTTTGGGGCCTGTCCAGCTGTATTTGTAGAGAGTAGTGGGTATTTTAAACCAAAACATGATGTTCTCTGAACCCTAACCAATTAGTTTTTGTGCCTAACCAATTCCAATTAAATTGAAGGTTTAGAATTTATTTCCACTGTATAGCCTTGAACTATTTACTTTGAAAACCACCTACTTGAATTTGTGTGGCCTGAATTAAACTCACTCAATTTACTACCAGATGAACGTAAGCAACTTAACTAAAGCTGGATTTTTTTTTTTTTTATGAAATTCAAGAACCCTAAAAAAGGAGAGTATATACTTAAAATAATGTTTCTCAATATGGCCTTTCTTCAAAACAAAAACAAAACAAAAAAAGAGCTGAATTTAAACCACATGAATGAAGAATTAAAGCATTAAGAATTAAGATGTGATGACAGTTTGGTGTTTAATTGCTCATAAGGCTCAGATTCATATAGCATCTATTTTATGCCCAGATTTTCTCCTATTTCTTTTGCAGACATGACTCACAGCTAATGAAAAAAAAAGTTTTTTAGAACTTTTATTTGGATTTATAAATAACAGTGTGTAATATTCTAGGCTAAGACTGAAGATAATACCAAAGATAAAGTCAAAAAGGACACTGTGCCAATAATTTGCCCAACAACACTGATATGAGAGGAGTTCATGAATATCCATGACGTGAGAATGGAAGCAGTTTGTAGAAAATAAAGCAAACAAACAAGGTTGGAGAAAGGCCAGCGCTGGGGTAGGGGGTTAACTTTTTCCACAGTGCTCCAAATTAACAGCAAATTACAGTATTATGCACTATTAAGTGCAGACACCACTCACGGGGGCGATTACACTATGCATTTTAAATTCCGCTGATAACAATATAACCTGTCAACTTTAAATTTTAATGAGCTACTACAGCCATAATATACTGGATAAACGCTGGACCACAACATCGGAGCAGAACTGCGAGCTCATCCAGCCTGAGAGACACTTATTCTCTGTAGGGCAGGAGGAAGGCAATGTGGCCAATCCGGCAGCGTAAATACAACAAAATGCATTGTGCTCTCCGGCGAGGGGGGACGCCAGCAGCTGAGATTTCCCTCCACTTGCTCCCATAATTGCTTCGTCCATCCGAGATGTCAGCGGATCTGATAGGAGATGTCTTATCACGACTTCCTAGCCGCTACATGGCAGACAAATTGGGTCTACATGTTGAATTTGTGCTATCTAGCTCGTGTCGCCCTGGCAGCCTCTCGTCATTTGATATTGCACGGCGGATCCCTCCATTAAGCAAGACACAAGCCTTGTTTGTGTTTTCTCCCGGTTGTTCTTCAGTTGGTGGGACCTGAGGTGGATCTGTCAGATACTTAGCGGGAGCCAACCTGGCCGGCACTGCCTCTGCTGTAGCCGTACACTTTGTGTGACACCCCCTGACCCTTTGTTTCCAAATCAGCAGTTTGCCTACAGCGTGGATCATTACGGCTCCACTCGGGGAAGCTGTCTGCAGCTGTATCTCCAGGGGCATCATTAGGGGTGTTGTAAAAAAAAAAACCCTCTTAGTAATAGAAGGCGCCTCGAAGCAGCCCCCTCTGACAGAGTGTGTACAGCAGAGATTCTGTCGCTCACAAAAACCTTTTTTTTTTTTTTTTTTTTTTTTTTTTTTTAAGAACACGCCTTCCTCCCGGGTCAACCTCCCTGACAGCTGTCACATTCATGCGTTTGTAGTTTCCTAACTTCTTCATCTCCGCAGACCGAAGTCTAGCCAATCAGCAGCAGATGTTAGCCTGATTGTTCCCGGCTTTGACTCAAATCAAATGAACTGGGATCAAAGAGTCACGCCTGTGGGTGCTAATGGGTTTTAAGGCACCCTTCCTGCTCTGTATGCAGTGATTGAGATGTCTCCGTCTATGTGTGTGTGTGTGTGTGTGTGTGTGTGTGTGTGTGTGTGTGTGAGAATACATATATACTTTATGTTTGCGGCAGGCACTCACACTGGAAGTAGAGCTCCTCGTCTCCCTCCTGATCGGCTTTGCTGTACCCGCAGTGCCTGCACGGGGGGGAAGAGGAAGAGAGTGGCAGAATCAACTGATTGTGCAGAGGAAATAAACGCCCCTAAATTGCAAGAATTCTAATGCGGCAACTAATGCCGAGCATGACAAATCTCCTGAGAAAGAAACCCAGCCGAGCAGCAGGAGCGGCGGAGCCAACAGCCTGGGAAAAAATGCAGCTCGAGTATCTAATCATGTAACATATCAAATAATGCATGCAGGGTAAAGGACTGTTCAACATGTCATGTAATATTAATTTGTAATATTAACGTGTTGAAGGTTGCCTCAAACAGGTGATGAGCTGCACAACGTTGGTCTTTGAGCGTGAAGTGGAAAAAACAACATGACGTGAGGAGGTGATATAAGCCACGAGTGATGGACATGCACTTACTGTTGATGTTACACATGAGCAAACAATTCCTTCATCTACAGACCCTTTCACTGCGTCTATAGCAGGGAAACAACTTGCTTTGCTTGAGGGCCAAAATTACAGGAGCCCAAAGCCAGTTGCAGCAGACCTGCACATATTTCTATGATTTCAGGACTATTCTAGGATTCTAGGATGCTTCAAGGATTTTGAACATTTCTAGATTTTAGGAAATTTCTCACATTTTAAGACATTTCTAGGATTTTTGGTCATTTCTCACACTATAGGACATTTTAAGGATTTAACGGGCATTTCTCACATTTCTGGACATTTCTGGGATATCAGGACATCTCTAACATTTTACAGCGTTTTGGGGAATTTTAGGATGTTTCTGGGATTTCACATTTGTAAGATTTCAGGACAATTCTCAGATTTTAGGATATTCCTTGGATTTTAAGATGTTTTTAAGATTTTAGGACATTTCTAGGATTTAAGGATGCTTCTGGGATTGTAGGACATGTCTAGGCTTTTAGGACATGTGTAGGCTTTTAGAACGTTCTACATTTTTAAGATGTCCCTTGGATTTTAGGACCTTCCTCAGATTTTAGGACATGTCTAAGAACTCAGGACATTTTCTAATTGTAGGACTTTTCTCCGAAGGAGATTTTCAGATTTTAGGACATTTTTAATGATTTTAGCATGTTTCTAGGCTATTGGGACATAAGGACTTAGCTGCAAACTTTATTGAGGGGTGAGAGAGTTTTTCCACTTGCACTATTTTGGATAAAGAAGCTCTATTTTGACGCTGTTTTATGCACTGACACCTTATGAATAATGAAGGTACAAAATAAAGTGTAAATCACTTTATTTCTATCATGAATTAGAAAATGGTTGGGCCAATCAGGGGCCAGATTTGCCCTGTGGGCCGTAAAATAAATAAAATGGGAGTCGTCCATGATTCTCAAGGGAAAAGACACACTTATTTTCCACACGAATAATGCTGGTGACTCACAGCTGGAGCGCTTGAAGCCTTGGTTGTGCATTAAAAGCCCAGTGTTGAATCATCAGATCATAAGATGAGCAAAGGTTCAAGCCTAAACTCATTAAAACTTAAGGAGAACAGTCAACCACGACTCCCATGGTGCATCCACGCACAGAGTTTAACTGCAGAGCTAGCTGTAGGTGGAAGCTAATGATTGTCGTACAAAACTGAGAGGAAACATGATTTTTCAGAAGCTTGGTTGAAATAATTATAACTGATTGCCATAACCTCAACCAATAGTGGCATTAGATTTATCTCCAGACTGTTTTAATGTTGAGGAACACTGAGGGGTAGCTCTAAAAGAAAACTGAAATGGAAACTTGAGCTCTGTTTGCATCACTTTGGGGAGGAAGTGTGATGTTACCATGGAGTCAGCGAGTCTGGCTTTCGATGAAACTCCACCTTGAAAAATCTAAAAGAATTGATGGGTGTTGTGTTTTGCAAAATCTGCATTTAAATAGTTTGCACTCAAGGAAAAGTCTAACTTTGATCATTGTTAGGTAAGATCTAAAGTTATAAAGTGCTTTTTTTAAAAAAAAAAAAAAAGATTTCTGCTCAGATTTATGGACCTTTATCTTTAGCTGACATCTGAGAAACTGCTATCAGTGGAAAGGGAAAATCTGAGTCACTTTGGGACTTGGGACTCTACAAGTCCCCAGCAATGTCCCAAGTCAAGTGCCAAATCGTACACTTTAAGTTTCAAGTCCTATACAAGTCAAAGCACTCTTTACCAAAAGGAAGACCATTTTAACAAAAATATTTGAAAAAATGATGAATCCTTTGCAAAATTTGTAAAAAAGAAAGTTAAATAAGTGCAACAGAACTTCATCATAAAAAAGATGTGCTGACATTGTGCTTTCATAAAGCATGTAGCACTATTTACCACAACGAGAAAATAAAAATGTATTTTTCTGTCTTATGTTTCTTTTGTATGTTCTCCCGTAACTTGAACGGATTGGTCTCGAATGAAGTGAATAATCTGGATAATTTAGTGTTGACTTACTGGAAAGGAATAGCATAGTTGATTCGTGATATTAAGTTGGACTTGGTGAAAGGTATCAAATATTAAGTCATTGGTGTTAAAGTCCAAGTCAAGTTGCAATCTTTTTCTGATTTTATTAAATTTACGATTCATGTCCGAGTCATGTGACTCCAGTTCACATCTCTGTGTGTATGACATCATCTAGACTAACCCATGACTCAGAGAGGAAGGAGGACTCAAAAAGTTAATTCTTTTTTTAGTCTTTTAAATTCTGATAAACCTTTCACAAAAAGCAAGATCTGATATAATGCTGTTCGTGCAGATGAAAACACAGATGAAGTATGTGAGGTAATGGTGATAATGATGATGGGCTGGAAGCTTTGTGATGGTGGTTAAAAAAAAAAAAAAAAAAATCTGTGCCATACTTCATCCTGCCCTCAGGATCTCACACACTCTCTCATACACACATATAGGAATGCAGAGCCAAAGCTTTCTCGCTCTGGAGGACTTGTCTCATAATGGCTCTGCAAAAAATAGCTTAAAAATTTTGTTAGGGGATTGGCGGGTGAGGGGGAGGAGGATCGGAAAAAAAAAAAAAAGATGCATCACAACCCATTAGCACAGCATGCCACGACATGATGGGTGCACGTGTGTGTGCGTGTGACGACTCCACAGGCGCGGAGGCCCGTGAGTGACAGAAAGGCTAATTGACAAGCGCAGACTCACAGGAGCGGAGAGTCAATGGGGCCCGCGAGAGCGTACCTTCTCCCGATGATGAAGCCGAACACCATGAACACCAGGATGATGGTCCCCGCCACGGCCACCACCGCTATGATGATGACGGGGTTCTGCTCGCTGGAGACAATCGCGGCTGATGAGACGGACACACACGTCAACACACACGGACAGATATGGAGAAAAAGACAAGAAAGGCTCAGTGTGAACTTCAGCACATCAAAGAGTACAATCTGCAGGACATAATTGAGCCCAATGAGAGGCGTGGAGATTGATAACCCCCCTCCTTCCTCTCCTACCCTCGGAGAGAGTGGAGGAGGGACGCTTCTATTTTTGAGCCGTCCTTATACACACGGCTCTACTGTTTCAGAAAGTGGGCTTAATAGTCCCAGACGGCGACGGCAATGCCCTTCATCTCAAACAAAGACACATTCAGGTTGGATTGTTTCCCATTCAGAGCTCCCATAGTGCTCAGACTGTTTGCGTTGACAAACTGCCGATTGCTCCGAAGAATGGCTTGCCGTAGCATCGTATAAAGTCAACGCGAGTGGTGTATGAGGGGGGAAATTCATGCATTTTAAATCAAGTGGATCTGCGCTGTATAAATACTTTGAAAGAGAATGATTTTTTTTTTTTGTGGCCTGTCTGTCTGAGTCTGAAAAATGTGGTGACATTCGATCAGCTGTTCCTCAGTCAAGCTTCAATATCACACCAACTGTCTATTTCTGGAGGAATTAAGAGCACTCAGCTGTTATATTATACACTTGCAGGTTTCCCTCTTGAGACGGACACAGAGGAGGCTAGTGGTCCACCGTGCCCGGTCAAGGACACTTTGACTGGAGGGAAAACTTCTAACCTTGTCACAGGACATGCTCTGCATGTGGTATGAGTAATTAATGTGTCCTTTTGTGCAGAGATGTTGGGTGGAAGGTGGGTGGGGCGTGTTTGGGCAGGCAGGTTGGAGGCTAGGGCTTGAAATAAGAGAAATGAAAGAGAAATGAGTTAGGCTTATGGGACAGTGGCTAATGGAGGTTTACACCAATTAGAAGAGGGCTAAACATGTCCAGACTATAACGCAAAGACATGAGATTTATATCAATATTCCCATCCCGCTCTGGGTAAAGCTAATAAGCAGGATATCCCTTTTCCTCTGTTCCTCTGTTCCTACTGTTTGTGCTAAACCCAAAATATGCACAACTGGACATGTTCCAGCAGGAATATGATCCAAAATTGGGGGGAATTTAACATCATCAACCAAGATCACATGTGTCTCTGTAGTTAGCATGTAGCTACATGTAGCACTGTACATACAACAATGGCATGACTATCAGAGTTTAGCGTCACTTTTTAACCTTGAAAAATCACAGATGACAACTTCCAAACCAAAATATTCACAACCAGACATGAAAATGATGCAAAATCATCCCTTGTATCAGCATGTTGCTACATTACAGCTAGGGAATGGCTTTAATGTAGTACGGTTGCACTTTTACAGTGAACAATTCTCAATAAAAGCTTCTAAACCAAAGTCCTGACAACCAGAAATGTTCCAGCTGCAATGTGAGGCGAATCAGGGAGAAATTAACAACATCTGCAACCAAGATTACAGTTTTCCCAGATATAAAAAAATAAATAAATAAATAAAAAAAAAAAAAAAAAAAAAAAAAAAAAAATATATATATATATATATATATATATATATATATATATATATATATATACTGTATATTGGAAACAGAGTATTCAGAATGATCTGAAGCCTGAGGTTTTTGCCACTATTACAAATGTTTACCTCATTATTGGAAAGTTAACAATATCTTACACTGCCAGACATTATAATCCCCAACAGTTCACAGCAGCATCTCTCACCAAAAGTCCCAATAACACACTGTGACACTCGGGGCAGAGCTAATGTAACTGATTAGATTTAAATGAGTTTATCCTCATGACGCTACAGTAGCTTGTCCTTGTGCTTAGTGATTTTTCCCATGACGTGTTGTCAGCATAAAGTCAGAGCAATTTCTGTTTGCTTTGCTTGAAAGCAAATAATTTCCCTGGGCTATTACTGCTAGCTGGAAACATTAACAGGTTGTGCATAAATTTGGAGATGAAAGCCTGTGTTTTAAAATGATGTGCTGATATTACTGCTGTGGTCAAACTCTCCCTCTGTTAGGTGCTTGGCACCGGTGCATTTGGAGACATACTAATGTTCTCTGTGGGCTTTTCATTCAAAAGGTGATCAGACAGGTGCAAGGAAAGAGGGAATGAACTCTGAAGAGGTGAAACGTTATCAAATGAAAAGCAGCAGAGAGTGTGGCAATGATACATCGCTTCTCACTGACTGCCAAACCAACCTACATCTTTTTTTTTCCACTTTTACTTTTATACAGATTCTCACTGTACACACACTACACCCACTGGGAATGTATTAACAGATATTCAGATATTTCAAATTAGAATAAAATAAAAGAGTAAAACAGAACAAAGTATATGAAAGTAGCAGTAAAGGAAGAAATGGAAAGGAAAACTTTTATATATATATATATATAAGATATAAGATATATATTTACATATGTACATCTTTTTACATACTTATACACAAACAAGACCCGTAGTGTGTGCAAAAATATAAAATAAAGTCTTTTAAACAGTAAAAAAAAATCCTATAGTTATTGACAACAATCTGAAAAGTTCTTTTGGCCATTTTACGTGAACTTTTAAGACAGTCAGCCTCATTTTTCCCATAAGAGTCTAAAGTCTTTAAAGAGTTACTTGAGTCTTTGTCAACATGGATCATATCTTCTAATGTTTTGTGAGTGAATAACTAATGTAGATAAAACATTTTGAAATTGGTCCAGAATTGGGCGAGCTAGCAGAGGTGAAAAAGACTCAGTTGATATAACGTTAATGGGCAATGTGCACAATCAATGTTCGTCCAATAAAAGTGCTTCTTTTTGCCACCGACAGGTTCAAACTGTTTTTCTAAATGTCTGAAAACATTATGGAAAGGATCACTACAGAGTTGGACGTTTTAGTTCAAGTCTAAAATTCTTTTTGTTTAACCATAAACAGCCCTGAACTCTTCTTGCCGAATTTAGCAGACTCCATTTAAAGAAACAAGTATTTTATCATTGTAAAACACAGTTTATTCAAAGTCAGCAGACACAAAACAAAACTAACGAAAGTCGTCTTTGTTCCACTGTTTAAACAATCACCAACTTAAGTTTGGTTGTAATAAACCCTTAATTCACCCAGTTAGATGTGTAAATATGCTGGCACTATACTATGCTAAAATTACTGCATTTTTAAATGGATAATAAAAAGGTCTGTCTCTGTAGGATGCTTTCTATAATGGTTTCAGATACGTCTAAAAATAATCTGAGCCTGTCAGTGGCAAAAACAATTACTTTTAGTGGACGTAAATTGACAGTGCACAAATGCCCCTAGTGGTTACATTTGCAGCCCTTTTGGCACCTGTCGGCTGCAGCAACCTGATTCATTCATTCTACTTTCAAGAATTGGTTTATCACTTAAACACAAAAACATCGAAAAATAGGGTCCAAGATGAAAAATACCAAAGTTACTCTTTAAAGTTTAATGCTTCAACACCAAATCAGTCAGGTTTTATCACTACAAATCCAGTGATAAGTGCTGAAAAGTTATTGAGAAAAAAAAATGAATGAACAATGAATATCTTAACAAGGAACTTCAACTATTTATGAAAATTACCACATAAATTACTGTTTGTACCTCCTCAGAGCCCATTCTTTTGTTCATTTATGAATAATGTATTCGCATTCATTTGTATTCCTCCTACACAAACAACATATAATGCACAAGTAAAGCAATATCAGCTGAAAAGGAGTGTGTTCTTGCTATGAATCTTACCTGTGGCCTCTTCCTTGGTGGTTATCTCCAGTCTAGGGCCGTAAGTGCCGTATCCTGCCTCTGTGAAGGCCCTGATCTGGAACACGTAGGCCGTGCTGGGCTTCAGGTTGTTCACTGTGGCCGATGTGGACTTGGACCTCACCGTGGAGTACACTCGGTCCTTCTGATCCTTTACAAAGAATAAATCATGTTTTATTCAAAAATGAACTGGTCACCATTTGGGGCAAAATAAAAGAACATCCAACTGCTGTGTGAAAGTCTGGTTTATAACTGAGTCCCCTGAAATGTTGTTATCTGGCTTTCGGAAATACAGCAGATATACTTCAGAGGATGTAATTACCTGCACTTTGTAGAGGGAGCGAACGTGATTTCACAATGTTTCATCCCACTAGATACAGAGTGTGGCAAATTTAGATGAAACCGTTCAAATTTATTCGTCATTAAACTAAAATTCATTTTATGTTGCACTACTTTATTTTGCTCAGCTGCAGATAACCAGACCTTCATGAGAAACATGTGTTTATTCATAGTTCTCCCTGCTTTTATAAGAATATATCTCCCTGTATCGAGTCTACATGTTTTAGTTTGCCACTGATGCACCTTCAACACTTCCTCCATGTTTACCTGTTGTCTTGATACATTCAGTATAATGTGCATTTCTAAGCATTAATTCCATCAGTCCAGTGAATATGTCAGTTGCCACTGTGCTGTTCTGACTTTCTGTTTTCTAAGAAATACTGTTTTTATTCACAATTTAAATTCAAAACACGCTTCTACATTTTCTCACAACAAATAAAACTTACAGATGCTTCACAATAAAAGCCTTGTAGTGACTTAAAGGGCAAAATTCCATCCTTCCATGCGCCAATGTTTGCCTTTCATTGACTGATTAGTTAGAAAATCAATATTTCTGTTAAAAAAAAGTCAATACTAAATACAGTTAGTGTGGTGAAAAATTTACCCTGTGCTTTTGAAAAACATATGACCTAATAATACTGCATTCATAAGGATTCAGGCAGATGGAAGACAGCAGATGGACTTCTGGACGGCACAGGAAAAACAAACCAACACCTCGAATGGAAGGATTGCAAAGCCAAACGTGCATGACAATATATTGAAAAGGTGATGTTGTATTGTTGACAAAGAATAAAATAAAATATATTTATTAAAAATATTTCAAGTCAGCAACACTTTAGAGTCGTAGGGCTAATCCACACTGTACAGTGCCAGAAAAAGGTTGTCATAATTAAGAGGGAAAAAAAAGGTGCAAAAATTTGTGATAAATCAGAAGAAATACCCTGGGAGAGGGTAATGAAAAACCTGTTTTTCATTGGCCAGTACTGTTTTTACTTCTATCACTGATGTATCACACACTACTGCTACTGTAAACCCTGCTGTTGCAATATAAGATGATTAGAGCAACTGAAATAGTATAAAGAATGGACCTGGGTCAAACAAATACAGAACTTGTACCCAGAAGACAGCTGTTTGTGTCCTGTATGAAAGATAACTTATGGCATCTGCATCTGATGCTGAAATCACTAACAAAGTGGCGGTATTTGATGACTTCAGAATAAAAACTGGCTGGTAGCATCAACTGGTACGATACAGTAACATTACACTTTGGAGTCATGGAGTTAACACGCTGTACGGTGCCAAAAGGTTGTGATAATGGAAAAAAAAGGTGTGAAAATGTGTCATAAATCAGAAGAAATAGGTGAGAATTCTGACTCCGGGAGAGAGCAATAAGAAAAGGTTGGATTGGCAAGTATTTTCTACCCTCTGCCTGAATCCATGTGAATACAACGTAAGCAAAAATCCAACAATTTCACTCCATTTCTTGAATACCTATTTGAGAATTTACAGAATTAAACAAATTTAAAAAATGGAAAAGATTTTCTTCATGTTTAATACTGATCTTTATGCTGATGGTAAATTATAGAAAATCTCGTATTTTAATTAGGAGTATCATCTCACCATTAGGCAGCCTGCCATATAGGCATCATAAGCACACATAAAAATATCTTCTTCATCAGTGAATATATTTGGATGCACAGGCTGCTCGCATTGTGTACTTTGTTGTTGATCTGTAAATGTTTTGCTCGGCAAAAGCCCAAATGGAATGCCAGGGTCTGTTAGGGGTGTAGTTGTTGTTTCCAATTTTCCACTTTTACAGCTGGGCAGACCACAGCCACAGTACGTGACACAGAAGACTGATTCGTCAGTGTTTTCACGCGAGGCTGTGGCCAGCAGGACCGGCATCAGAGCTCTGCTACCCCTGCCTTTGATTCGCTGGGTTAAATTCGCTCCATTAAACCTTGCTGTAAAAAGCTGATGTGTTCAGACTTGAAACACAGGGAAGCAGCGGCATAATCTATGTGGAAGGGGATGGGAGATAACAGTGACAGATTACTAATTCTGGCAGTGCAGCAGCGGCGGATAGTGTGTGTGCTAACATGTGCGTGGGGGCGGCTGTGAAGGACTACAGCCTGATTAAAATCTTATGAGCATCTCATTCATTATTGCAATTATGAGACAAAGAAGGTACTTGCAGAATCTTGTGAATTCCACTCACTGCAGCGTGCATGCAGAATACAAAATGAAGAGTCGGCAGAAGTGAATGCAAAGGGAAAAATGGAAGGGGGAAAGGGTTCCAGAAAGAGACAAGGACACAAACAAATCGACTGTGGGAACTCACTTTTTCGTAGTATTTGATTTCGTACTCCGTGATGACGCCGTTGGGCTGCTGGGGCTCCTGCCAGGAGAGCTGGATGCTGCGCTGCTGCACCTTCTCCTTGATGACCTCACTGACCTGGGACGGAGCTGTTTAGACAAGAGCATGTCAATAAGCAGAGGGCACTCAGCGCTCACACGCATACAGGCAGGCACAAATCAGCCACATGACTCCTCCACCGACACTCAGCGGGGCCTGGTCTAAATGTTTACACCTGCTGATTGAAATTTCAATTGCAATGCAAACAGCAGAAGATGGCGTTCCCCCAGCCAGCGGGAAAATGCAATATGTAGATTATGAATGACAATTCAGCTCAATTCAACATTTTCCAGTGGAACAAGCGGGCACTTACTCCTGCTGATGACACAACTATTGAGAGATCCTCTTAGAGGGAGAGGGTTGTACCTGTAACCTTGTGACACCAGTCTTATGCACACCAATTATCTCTGGCTCTTTTGCATGACTCATTTTAAAGTGTCTGGCTGCCTGGATTAACTGCTGCCACATTTAGATTGCTAAACAGTGCCCACACAGGCACAGTTCTATTTTCCAGCTGTCAATACCCAAAGATAAATGATGGAACTTAAACCTACACTGGTGCTATTTAATGTCTTTGCATATAGCTCTATCATTTACTAATGGGTAAAGGTTAGGGTTAAGTGCTTCTACTGCTACTGCTGCAACAATTAGCACCGCCACTGCAAAACCATTACTGTAAAACTACTTTTACTATGCTATCACTGATGTGGAACCCAACTACTGCATTATAAGATGCTCAGAGCAACAGATGCAGTATGAAGAGGGAAAAAAATCTGCCTATAAGGAGAAGATCTGGGATGCATATGGATCAAACAAACACAGAACTTTCACCCAACTGTTTTTGTCAACATTGACATATAATATAATATTAGTATGTGACATAGGTCACATACTTGCGTCACAATTGAGTTTGGTAATTTGGAGAAAATCAAATATTACAATATTTTTGACCAGTTTCTCCAAATCGACACTGCAGCATCACTCTAGGGTTGACTATCTGTGCTTTCACAAAACATTTACGCCAGGGTTTCCCCTGCAGTCATTTATTTGTGGCGGCATCTCCCACCAAAATTAGATTTTGAGATTTAGAGCTGCATCATTCATTGGGGCCATTGTTGAAATATATATTCCATCCAGTTAATTATTAATCCACACTCTTGGAGTGCAGAGCGCACTGGGAACACATGGAACAGAAGAAGAAAAGTGCAACACTTGCAACATCACAAAATCCAAAATCTAAGATGAAATTTAGTCTCACATCACAATATCATCATGTCATTGATACATAATCCTGCCCTATATCACACCTGATGACATATTTATGTCACTTTATGTCACATCCAACCCTAAACTCATAACAAATGTACAACATTTGTCAACATTTGTATACTGGACCCATGTGGGTATTAAATGGGCCTTAAATGGGTTATCTGAATACCAACTTGGTGTCATGTCTAGGAAGTTATGTTGATGTTGCTTTTTGTTTTTTGTTCATGTTGTCTTGTGATTTCCTGTTTTATTTTGAAATTCTAACTCTCCTCTTGTTTCAGGTCACTTACTTCCTCCCTTTGTGTGTTTTCCCGCCAGTGTGATTGTCGGCCCCGCCCTGATTGTCTCCACCTGTTTCCCCTTACCTTGTGTCTATATAGTCAGCGTCTCCCTTTGTCCTGTGCCAGTTCGTCTTGTCATGTCAGTCAGAGAACCAGCACCATTTCCATGCTCAAGTCACGTTTTGTTTGTTGCTCGCTCCCTCTTATTGATCAGGCCAATTACCTTGTTTTGTTTGATACTTTGTTGGACTCTTGTTTTATTTGCTAGCAGTTTATTCCTCGTCAGAGTGATTTTTTGTTGTAACTTTTGCAGCCTCTTCAGAGTGATTTTGATTTTGCCTTCCTGTGAAAGACTGTTTTCATTGCCTTTAATAAATTTATATTTTGATACTTTGATCTCATGTGTTGTGCATTTGGGTTCAGCTCCTAGTTCAGTCTTGTCACTTGGTAATCAGATAGCCCTAGCATAACCCATGTTGGGCCCACTTGGGGGAAACTCACCCATGTGGGCAATTGGCATGGGGACATTATGGAAGCCATGGACAATCCCATATAGGGCCCTATTTTTCAGCCCATTTTACTACCCACATGGGCCCCACATACACAGAGGAGACATGACAAAGCGGCTCTATTTGAAAAGAAAGTTATTGAAACCAGTTAACTTTTTTTTTTTTTTTTTTTTATAGAAATAGGTTAAAATCTTCCTTTTTACAATTGCATAGTCTTCCCTTCTCCCTAACTTCTGTACTTAAAAGATTTTTCTCAGCGTACTGCTACTGCTACTAGTTCTGCAGCTGTGTCGTCTGTTCCTGGTTCAGCTTCCATTACCTTTACATCATCATCATCATCACCGCCTTGATTATAATCATCGCCATGTTTACAGCACTTTTCTTAAAGACCCCAGTGAGAAAAAACAAGAAAAGCTTTTTGGGTTACTAAACCTCACCCTAAGGAGATGATGCTTTCAAAAAAAAAAAAAAAATCTGCTTATCTGCACTCTTAACAGCCCAAAGATCCTTTCTGTAAACATTCTGTGAAATCTTGATGACTCATGCTGCTCTTGGGGCAAAAACATATTAATTAACACGTCTTAGCACGTTTGAAAAGGCGTCCAGGGGACAACGTGAACTCCAAAGTAAAAGGCACTTGTCAGGAGCTCGACTTTGATTTCTGCTTCTTGGGTTTTTCACGGATCAGAGAAAGTGCTTTAAAATGAAAGGGAGGCTTGCGAATGATGAATTTACACTGAAAATGTCTTAAATGACAGCGTGATGATATGAATTTAGTTGATCGTCTCATTTTGGGCAATTTACAAATGATGGAACGGAACAAGCTTGGCGTTTGGTATAAAATAAGCAATAATCACATTGATATACTTGTATTAGTAGGCCAATTCTCTGAAGATAACCAATAATTTTATAAATGCATTAATAAACAAATTTCCTAAATTAATTTATAACTTAATTTATACATTTTTGTGTGCAAAACATAAAAGAACGCTGCTAATTAACTGTTCAAAAATGTTTTTGCACATGAATTATTCAATAAAGAGGAAAGTGTTAAATTTTTACCTTAAATGGACAGTGTATTACAGAGATGCACACTGTAATTTGGAAACTAAAGGTCATATTTTGAAAAAGAAAGAAATTCTGTTACTGTAGCTTAGAAAATAGCAATTAAATGATTTTCCAAAATATTTATATGGCCTGCCATTTTAAGGGCTATTTTTTCGGTGCTGAACAAGAACCAATAGGAGACAAAAACAGTCTTTCCCATGACGAGCAGAAGCTGCTGAAGTGCTGAAGTGTCTGTGCCGTGCTCAGTGACCCATTGGGAGCAAACCTCTGCAGCCTTAATGCAGCCTGACCCCGGCTTGTTTTAAGATGACCCGCCACTAATGACTCCGGCTGGATTAAAACCTCATTAGGCCTCATCGGCATTCCTGACAGTAACGCGCAAGACAGCGGACACTCGAGACCTTGTCAAAAACCTGCTGTTGTGACATGTTCCCCTCATAATCCACCCAAAACACAGAAACAATGTATCCTTTCTGAGCGCAGTCGGCCGGTCAAGGGGACGATTGAGTTTTCTCTCACGAGTCACAACAAGCAGTTAGTGCAGCTTAACTTCATCCAATTTGGCTGCTTTCTCGGCCCCCATCCAGGCGGTGTCCTTGAAATATGGACCGTTCTCCTCCCGGTTCCTAAATCTGGTTCGGGTTTATGGGCACTAAATGATGCTTCTTGTCTGTTTACTGCTTTAATCTGACATTTGCTTTCATCCCCTGCAGATGTCTTTTTCTACCCTGCGTACGCATAGAGAAAGGCTGCCTCAGGGTATATATTTACACTGCTAGGAACTCTTGGACCTGAACGCTGTTGAACAAATGGGATTCATCGGCCCAGTGGTTTGTTTCTGTGCTTATGACCTGAGCTGGACCAGTGTTTCCATCTATTTTTTTATTTTTAATGTGTGACTAAATGCTTTGCAATATTGTTTTAGCTTAAATACTTTTTTGTTTTGCCTTTGTCACATACTAACTGAGCGGTGATTCAGTGCTTATGGCTAAAGTTATACAACGTGCAGCATTAACCCTCTCAAACCTGGAACAACATCACTTTTCTTGTGCTGTTTTCAGATGCCTTTCATAAGTATTTAAACCTTTGAACCCCAGCAAGTTGGTGTTAATTCTTTCACAAACATGGGAAAAAAGAAAATGAGCAACTTGGCAAGATATGTTCTGAAAAAAGTCAAGAAATAGTCGATTTTGAAAATTATTTTCAAAAAGCTATGGGATAATGTCTTGGTAAAAATGTCCCCATGTCATTCCCTTATTTATTTTTTTCATTTATTAATATTATTATTATTACTAATGTTATTATTTACAATTTTTGGGGTCATTCCTCCTTTGTTGCTCTTTGCCTTTTGTCACATGTAAATTGTAATATGGAATTAATGCTACATTAACTATAAAAAAATCTGAATCTGTATATATAATATATAATGTATATTTAAAGAACTAAAATAATATCGAAAAATATAAATAAACTGGATACAGCTACCATCCTCTTGTTTAAACGCTCTTAGCATTACAATGCAACACATCTTCTTTCTTTCTTTCCATGTTGTTCCCACTTTACGACCTCAAAGCACATAAACACAACAAAGTCGTAAAAACAATTTCCCAACTTGGAAACTTATGAGATCACATGGGGGACACTCCAGAAAACCTGGATAGCTTCCTGCCACTGACAAAACTTAAGACTGGTTTCTGCTACCAAGCTTTGATCTTTTTTGCCTCCAGCTTTTGCCTTTTACATCAAACATCAAATAATTGTCATACATGTGCATATGAGATTTTTTGTGCCCTTGTACTAATTACAAAAATGATGGCTCTTGCTGACAGAAGAGATAAATCGTCATTTTCAAAAACCACACACTTGTCAGAGATACATGGTTTTCAAGCAGCAGCGGGAAAATCTCCTGAGCCACAGAGCCAACACGCAGCATGTGGAACTCCTTTCCCATACAGCTTCCTCTCCCTCCAGAGTGTGACGCAGGCACCAGATCTGCCCCATTTAACCCCCTTTGGCCCGCGGCTGTAGTAGCAATGACTCAGCCCGGCCCCATCCCCACCCCATCTTTCACTACCTAACCCCGCCACGGGTGACAGAGCCAGGGCCCTGTGTTTCCACAGAGATCATGAGATCAGCGAGTGGTATTAGCAGATGCGTTGTTTCACAAGGCTAAAAGGTGAGCATTTTGGGAAAGGTGATTTACAGAATAGAAAAGCAGTCTCTCTCAGTTTCTCTGAGCTGTGAGTGAATACCAGATTTGAGCATTAATTCTAAGAAAAATCTACTCCTCTGGCTCTCTAACCCAGGCGGTTCTGTGTGACAGCCATTAATGACTGACTTGATATCATGGAGCCCAGCACCAGTCAGCCACTCTCAGACTTTTACCATACCTGAGGGGCTTAGCAAGGCGGAAAATTGTATAATTGTTATGCCGCTCTTTAAGAGACTGTTTGGGCAGGCATTTGTGCATTCATTTTGCAATATTAGAAAATGTGTTAGTGACCCCGAACACCTTCTCCCTGTAAAGCTAACTGATCCAGAAGCCAGTCGCCACCGTGCTCAGCATTCAGATACGTTATGAATACATTAGACAGTGCGTTTTAATATCCTCTTCTTTCACTCAGTCGCCTGATTCCGACTCGGAGGCGAACAGCAGAGCGGAGGTAGTTCATTACATAAGCATCTTTCTCTGCCTGCGTGCTTGCCTCATGGACCGTACCAATGCTATAAGCTCATATATTAATTACTGATGTTTTCAAGATGCAATCATGTATCTTGACGCCGGTGGCACCGTGATTGTTGAGGTGCACAAGATTGCTGGCGTTTAATAGTGTTTTAAAGGTTTTTAATTTGAAAAGGAGATTATAATGTCTCCATGAGAAAATAATAATAATAAAAGATAATCCTCTGGGCCCAGTGTGGGCACATAAACAAACGTAAAGCACAGCTTTCTTACAATTCATACAGTGGAAAGGACATGTTTTTGGAAAAGGTAACTAACTGTATTGTGCATGTTTTCATTCAAAAATGGAGCTTTTCATACAATAATTGACACTGTCTGACAGATAAAAACAAATGTGACACACTGAAAAATCCTACCATCATCTTAAAGAGTTAGTTCAGATTCTCTGAAGTGGGGTTGCATGGGGTACTTATCCATAGTTAGTTAATTATATACAGAAGATGTCTGTTAGCACACCTCCAGTTTGTTAAAGCAGGCAAGAGAGACAAAACAGAAGCTAAGAAATGTATTGTTGTGGATGGGGACCAGCATCAATATGCATTTTAGCCACCTAAACATGATAATTGTACACTTGCCAGTGACCCATAAATTAGCAATAAACTAATAAAAAGGCATAGGAAATTAACCTGAAAATCTAAAAAAAGATTAATTATTGTCACACCAATTATTATAATTATTGTAATTATAATTATAATTATAATTAATTATTATTTCCCTAACTTTTTTTCCCCAGACATTTTCTCTAAGGTTTATTTTTATCTTTTTATTTAAAAAAAAATAATTTTCTAAATCTACTAATTTCTCACAATTCGATAAACATGTATCACCAGGTTGCTCATTGCCTTTTTCTCATGTTCTTGAAAGAAATCAAACAATATTGCTCATGGTACGAAGGTTACTTGTAAATGGCATCGGAATCCAACATAAAGTGACAGTTACAGTGATGTCACTCCAGGTTGACAAGGTTTATTTGTTTCAGTTGTCTATCTATGCTCTTAAAAATTGTGTGATTTTGGTAAGTCCAAACTAACCCTTTTAAATGCCGAAGTCAAGTAGAACACATTAACTAACTACTCAAGGCAGCGGTAGTCCAGCAGCTCCTGTGTTTGATAATGTTACATCACAGTCTTTATTACCAGTCATCTAATAGAAAGGTAAAACAGTGAAAATATTGGTGTAAAAATAAAATAAAATATGTAAACACAGCACACATTAAAATTAAATTCATTGTTTAGGTGGCTAAAATATGTTTTGTTGCTGGCCCCCATCTGCAGCAGAACATTGTTTAGCTTCTTTGTCTGTGCTCTTGTCTGCTTCTCCAAACTGGGGCTATACCAACCACCATCTACTGTAATACACTCGCTATGTATAAGTAACTCAAAAAACCCCATTGCAAAAGATCCGAACTGTCCCTTTAAACTTTATAGTTTTATTTTCAAGCACCTGTGTTAGGTTACTTAAAATCCAGCTTCTCCAGCTGGCTATTCTCTCTGTCATATCAAGTATTTCAAGTACCGATGCATTTAACACACAGTATAGGCCAATTCAGTTCCCTCTTTCATCACTGCATAGCTGAATATTTACAGTTCAGGGGAGTCTGGGTTGTTAGACTGAAGCCTTTTTAACGCATCATCTCCAGCAGCCTGTGAAACAAAAGACCGGCGACAGTTTGGTTTGGCTGGTTTGATGCTAACGAGGTATGACATAATCAAGATTACTTTGACTTGATGTTGTGACTCTTAAAACAGAGAAAAGAGAGACTGCTCTTAAAAGTTGGCATCTTGGGGGAAATGGATGTTTAAGGAGTAGTCACTGCATGAGAGTCTAAAAATGGTGATTGTTGTGGATGAAAATAGTTCTCCTTGAGGGGATTACGAGACACAAAGTTGAAGGTACACCCCAGCTATTTCGTAATACGCTGCCATAAAGTTGGCAGACTCACAAGAGATAGATTCTAAAAAATGAACGGTCAGAATTGAACCAGCAGAGGCTGAGTTATGTTGACATTTAAGGCCTGGCATGAAGCAAGCTCCCAAAATACCAGATCCTACATTCCCCACAAGGAGAGTTGGTAGTGTCTGAGATTAACAGGTCAGGGGGCAAATAAGGCCTTTCATCCCAAGATGTTTAAGATATCCGGACTTTTAGTATCTAGCATGGAGCAAGCTCCCACTGGATCCACAATTTCTCCAAATGCAACAAAAAACATTGTTTTTTAGACTGATGGTGCATTCCATTTGAGCTGGGACAACAGAAGTTTCATCGGAAACTTGGAAGAACCTCAACAACCCCAACCTCAGATTTCACGATGGCTACACACACAATCATCACAGGTCAGACAGCACTGCCAAACTTCTATTCCATGGTGTTTTTATGCACAAAATAATGTGTAAAGAATTTGAAAAAAGCATATACAAACACCGTAGAAATTGGTATTGCAACAATGGCTAACCTGGCTAGAACTGGTGTTATTTTGGTTTGAATCAGAAAGTCGGAGGAACCTCACCAACCCTGCGTGATGGATGCTAAGCGCATGAACAGTCGTCAAAGCTGTAGTAATATACTGTTTGTTAATATTTCGTTAAATTTCGTGTCACTTGTTTCTCAATAAATCAATTGTAAACACAGAACTGTCCAATTTTTATCTGACAACATGCTGCTATTGCGTTTGTGCAAATGACAAGGCATTATTTTAAGCATACAAACATGGCACAAACTGGTATTGCTAACAATAGCTAACATTAGATAGCATGTCTAGAACTGGTATTGTCTTTGTTTGACTCAGAGAGTCTGAAGAGCCTTACCAACTCTGACTTAAAACTCAAAGATGGCTGCTCTGCTTATCAATAATAGGATTAAAAATGTAATAATACACTGTTTAGTAGCACTTCTGCCTTATTTGTTACTCTTAAAATCAGTCATACACACAGTACTGTCCAAATACTGTTTGCGGACATGTTGGTATGGTGTTTGTTTGTGCAAAATAACCCATAACATGTGACTTTGCGCATATAAATAGTATAGCAATTGCTAACAATGGCTTGCAATGGCTCACCTGACTAGAACTGGTATTGTCTTGGTTTGACTTGGATATTCAGAGGAGCCTTACCAACCTCAACCTCAGAATCCAAGATGGCAGTTCCGTGCATCAGCAGTTATGAAAGCTGTAGTAATATAGTATTTATTAACAAATGATATTGCTAACAATGGCTAACATAGCTAAAATAGGTATTGTTTTTGTTTTTTTAATTTGTTGTACTGGTAGTGTCTATATTGTCAACTTGGAATGAAACACATTATAACCTACCTGGTTAATGCACTAATTGTAACCTGGGTCTTCTGTAAATTGCAGTCTCCAAGCCTGATCCAAGATAATCCTGATGATATCATCAGGGGTTATTTTCTCAGACTGGAAAAGACTTGACAAAGCTCCTCCAGAGCCACAGAAGACACGTAAACTGTCTTTTGTGTGTGCATCTTTTATGCATTAAATTTGTGGGATTCCCACTAAAGGTCAGTGCAAGCCAGTTTGGTTAAATTCTGCTCGTGGTTACATGAAAACCACTTTAGCTGGAAATAAAGCCTTCACTCAGGCTGAGAAAAGTTGCTTGCATGAGTTGAGAATTGTACGTGGGTCGCTGGATTTGAAAGCAAATGTATCCGAGCAGTCCGCTCACCCCCTCTCTGACCTCCACTCTCTCCACCACTGCTTCACTGTCAAACTGCTGTCTGCTCTTGGTTGTCTCCTCTCCACGTAAAGCACTCCTGATGAGGAGCGTTTGTCTCTCCCTGCATCGAGGACGTAATTTTCATTTTAAGACAGCGAGATAACTTCACCAAATTTCATGCGACCCCAGCTGTTTTTTTACAGCTGAAATGCCTGTGTGTGTTTCTGCATTGGTGTGTGGGTGTTAACTTGCTGGTGTGAACCAAGCAGAAAGTGTATGAGTGTGTGGGTGGATGTTATCTGCCCCCAGCTACTCTCCACCTGTCTGTGGAGTTGGCCAGACTGAAACTAGCTTGCAGCTAAGCTCTGAAGGCAATTCATCCACTCAGTGGGCAGCGTACCTTGAGCATTCTTGAATTAAAAACAGAACTCCCGTTAGTAACCGTGTGCACTGAGCACACATTCAGTGAGTCACAGAGGGAAGGATGGAGGACAATAATAGACCCGGGCTCTGATGAATGTGAGGGGAACTGTCAGGATTGGTGTGACAAGTTTCTCGCTCTTGGGCTACAGAGACAGTGTCCTGCCGGTGGCACTGAGACTCTGCACGGCATTGCGTTTCACTAGCCGCTGCAATCCGGTGACATGTCACCTCTGCTTAGACCCAAACAGGGAGAAAAAGACAGGACTGATGCAGTCAGCAGCACTTCCACTTTTCCAGATGATCACGGCTCTAACTTGCATGTGGATAACATCCAACGGTACAATGTTCAAAGCATTTCAAGGCCTCATCCAAAGATGTAATCATAGTTCCATTATGAAATGTCAATGTGCATTGCTAAAGGTGTTGCTCAAAGTGACAAATTATCGCATGACTATTTTTACTCCAATGCAAACTGTCAGGCAATGAAATACTATAACTTGATTACTTGAGCTTGCATAGTGGCTGACACCATGTGCCAATGCAACACAAATTTAAAAACTAACAGCTGTATAATATTAACCCTGTAATGATGTGAAATGATTACTATTGTTGTATGGCATGGCTCTGGCTAAACTCTGTTAGACTTCCAACTATAAATCAAATCTCTTTCATTTAAAACAGCAAAGACTTGATCAAGATAAAGTGTCATTTTTATTTGGGTGTGAAACTACTCCAATACTATGCGGTACTGGATCAGTGCCAATCCCAAATCCATTTTTAATATTTAATATATTATTTTAACTTTATCACTCTCTAATACAGAACAACTGTAATAGAGAGTGATAAAGTCTACATCTATAGACAGGAGGGAGATTTGGCGGCTTGGTCAAAGAAACACAGACTTTCACCCAAGAGACTGCTGTTTGTGTCCTGTGTGAAACTAAAAGACAATGTTGAGGTTTTTCTTCCACTGTGTTACATAGTTAAAGTTACATGACAAATGTGACTGACATAATTCACATAAGCTGGAACATTATATGCTCACAACTTGTAACAATGTAATAGAAGTTAAACCAATTTCAACCTAAACCATGTTTTTTTTTCCAAAACTTATCAAACTAGTGTTGTTTCCGAAACCTTATCTGTCAAAACCTACATCATGAACATGTACAAGTTTATTTTGAAAAGACATGATGCAAATAATGAGCAAAAATTGACACAGCATCCCTGATTGTCCAGAGGTACCTAGAGCATCATAGTTTGAAGCGTATGGTCCATCGACCAAGCTGCCACATTTGACGGCATCTCATAACAACACACAGGGCACCCTTTAGCTTCTCTATGTAACACACAAATGAAACTCATAGCTAATATTGTGAAACTTTTCTGGTTAAATTTAGATGACAAAACTAGTAGGTTAGTTTTGGAATAAAAGGTCATTTTGGTGTTTTGGGTTATGTAATAATAATTTGACACAATGAAAGTTGCGTGATGTTGTGTTAAAACAGTGTTGACTTTTGGTGTCACACAGCACATGAAATACTGTCTCCTGTGCAGAAGTCTTGTTTTGTTTGATCCATCCACCTCCTCTTGCTGCTAAACGTATGGGAGCAAGAGGATAGCATCTGCCAAGGGGCATACCAAAGCATTAGTGTTTGACGAACTGGGAATGAGAATGGGCTGTTGGCTCTCATCAAGCTCTTTCCATTATTAGCAGGCAGCTCTGATAATCCCATAACTTCTTTTTGTCCCTTCACTTTTAAAACCAAACCTGCACCCTTGTAGGTATGTACTGTATAATATCCAACCTGATCAATCTAATTCCCTCACAAGCACTCCATTAGAGAAATCGTGTGGGTTTTGGCCGGACATAGCGAAAACTGCAGCGTGTCCTCCCATCAAAGGCTAACAGTATCATCTCTGGAACATTTTGATAGCCTTACGATTCCTATTCACCGCCAACACTTCAGGTGGAGGCACACGAAATACCCTTGAACCAAGTGTGTTTGAAAATAACGTTTTAAAGAGCCTGGCAGAGGACGGAGTGCTCGCTGCATAACAATGCCGGTCGAGGCGGGGACACCTTTAGTGACCATGCGGAGAGGTCAAAGGTGGCTCCGTTTGAAAGCAATTAGCTAGGCCTGATTTGAAGGAGACCTAGACTGGGTCTTTCATGTTCTATAGGGCTGACAGCTCCAGAGGTGATGGGATGATTATTAATACATTTCTGATGCTTTCACCACTGACAGCTCAACACAGCCGTCAAATTTCCCCTCATTATTTCCCAGTTCAAGGACCCCACTATCACATATTCACATCAACTCTCTGGATCAACAGAGAGGTATCAAATCCAATTCTCTTCGCCTCTGAGCTGTTTTCTCTTAAGTCTAACAGTCACATGCTTATCAAGTGATGGTGGGACGTGCTTGGCCATAAAAGGAAATGCATCAGATGTCAATGAATCCTAATAGAATCCTTCCTTGAATTCTCCCTGCGCTCAAACAAGTAAATGTTTTTTGGTGTGTGATTTGCCGAGTGCATCACCCATACCTAACAGCTTAAGTATAGCCCTGCGTGCCGCCGTGAAGCCAGGAATCAGAATCACAGTGGAAGGTCAGCGGGGGAAATTGCATTCATGCTACACTGACATGCACACACAAGGCACACTGTGCATGATTGCCCCTCCAATGCCTCCTGACAAGGAGTTCATTTTAACCCGCGGTTGTGCTCCACGCCAGGCACTCTCGTATAATATCAAAATGCCATTCAGTGGTGTAACAGATGCAGAAATGATTGGTCAGCTTTGTTACATAATTGTTAAGCCAGCAGGGACCCCGCTTATTGAAGAAGCACTCAGCTTTCCTGTGTCAGTGTCCAAATTAGGGAGCAGGGCTGGCAGCCTATCATCTGCCACTCTTAGCACACTCCCTGATTTCTGCAGCTAGAATGGGGTCTGCAGTCGCCATATTTATTTTCCCTCATGTAGGGCAAGAATAGAGTCATCTCGGCTCTATCGTACCGTGGCCGGCATTTACATAATCATATAGCAATAACGGTGAAATGATGGCCCTGTTCACACCAGGTACTTACATGCATCTAGGTTAACATCATGTGTGACAAGATATGAGGCTCACAGGTTTTGGCTTTGTCAGATGTAAGCTGTAAATAGACATATTTAAACGCCTTTTAAAAAAACATAAAAACATATTCAGTGCCTCAGAAAGGCGTGCTTTATACCAACAGTCATTTTAATGACATATATTTAGTTATGAAATATGAGCAGATACGTTTGACGATTTTTTTTATGTTGGCTGGTAAAAAAATCACCCCAAAATTAGCATGAAATAAGTAAAATCAACATTATTATATATATTTTTAAAATTTTATTTTATCTTTTATTTTAAAATTTGCGGGACATTTAATGCCAAGTTGCTACTTGCCTTTTTCCCCATGTTTTTGAAAAAAACAAATAAGTATAAAATAAAACCCATCTTCTCAGGTTTCAATGGTTTGCTTGTATAACCCATATGAAAGCAGCATGTTTAAATTAATAAATATGGCTATAAAATAAATCCTAAAAAAATAAATTTAAATATACAGGTATATCACCAGTCAACACAGTCTAATAAATAAACAAATAGATTTCTGTTTTATTTATTTATTTTTTCCACAGTTCTACCTTTTTATATTTCCCATAATGATAGTGAGGTACTTTGGATAAAATAAATTCCCAATTCCAACTCATGAACACACAGACACACACAGTTTCTTCTTACTTATCACCTTCATTGATGCACACATACACAGTTTCGGTGAGGTAATATTAAGTAATATATCAACTCAACTGATTTAGCAACGAGGCTCTGATCATAATTTGAACTGATATCACACTGTAGCAATATTTTTGGTAGCTGTATATTAAAAAGATGGCTACCTAACTATAGACCATACAGAAAATTCTGTGACAGTTGTGGAATTTCTATCATCAAATGTTTGATATCCTCATATCACCCAACGGGACAATGCTGATATTGGGGTCCTCTAGATATAAGGACAGTTCCAAAGTCTGAATATTTCCAGTGATAGAAAGTAAAGAGGAAATTTGAAAGACAATACAGTAGAGCTGATTATCATCCTCAAGAGCCTCATTCAGATTTGAAGGCCATAGAGTAAAATACCGAGCCACACAGGGACACATAGAATAAAACTCCTGTCTAGCTTTATTGCCAAATGCAAATGTAGGTTTCCTCTTTTCACAATTTCCCACAGATAACATATAATATGAGCGGTGAAGCAAATACAATCATGAGCAATCAGCTGAGACGTATTTTAATATTGCCAGGTGTGAACTGTAATTTCCTCCTGTGCTTCGCAGAAACCAGGTCGTGTTTTAGAAAGTCATAATGATTAGCTGGACAGATGGGAAACAGCAATATGACTCAAAGGACAATGACACGGAACATAAATTAAATGTGTACCGCAGCTTGATTGTGCCAAATCCCTGTGTATTTACCACAGACATAAAACTGAGCCTCGTGATTCTAAATCCTTAACCGTTCACATCAGAAACACGGGGCCCAGTTGTTTGTAATGAGCGTCCCGGGCTGCCAAATAAGAACATTTGTTGACTTTTTCTGGCAATTGTAATTATAGTGACAATCCACAGCAGGCCGGCATGTGTGTGCAGGATGTGAGGTGGCGTGGGGAGACGGAGCTTTGAGGTGCGGGCTCGTTTCAGGGAGGTCGCTGGGAATAAATGACAGGGTCAAAAACAGAGGAAAAAGCTCTGTAAGTTTGTAAATAAACCTTGGTTTTGTTCACGGGACCGTTTTCCATCTGAACCCACTTAATCAGAGTAAATCCCCGAGTACTGCCTGGCTGCGTGATGCACAGCCTGATATCCTCACTCTTAATTGCTGAATTTCCTGAGATCTGCAGAATTCATTGCCCAGACGCTCTGATGAAGTCATAAAAACACTCCATGCTTGTCCATATCCCTTTTGATGCTGAGCCGTGCTATAATGATGCTATCTAGCTCCGGCTCGGCACATGCACTGTCACTGTGAAACAAACAGGCGCGGGCCAGATGAGAAATGAAAGCCACTGGTACTTGTTATAATGTACACGCTTGGCTTTGCTTATCCACTGCTTGCTGACCTTTCTGCTACAAGCAGCTGCAAGGCATGTCTTTTCAAATACACGACCGGGCTAAGCAGAGATATGCGTTTGCATACACGGCGGCTTTATCATTTATCTTAATAAAACAAAGACTGTGGAGTGAAAAGGCACAGAGCCGATTATGGCGAGAGCCCGGTGCGGCGACTGTGGATATTTACAGGAGCTGCTAAGCAGCCAAGCAGCTTTCCACCTCTTTGCTTCCCTTAAATGTCAATGCACAGCCTGAGGGCCCCACGCTCCAATCTGGAGTCCTGATTGGACATCTGAGCTCCATGGGGATTGATAAGTGAGATAATTCACGGAATTCACCGTGCTGCAGACTGATGGTACGCACCAGGTCAGAATCCTGAGGCACTGCTATTATTTTGAGGTCTCAACCCCTATAGTCACACTTATCTGTGGCTTCACACAGAGGCAGCTGCTACTAACACTGCTTTCATTTCCCTTATTATCGGCAAATAAATCTAACGTCCCAGCATCCGGCAGGGTTTCCCCACACATTAATTTATTTTTGGCAGCCTGCCACGATCAAAACATGTACCACCACATATTGATTTTATTTTGTTGGAGCTGGACCGTTCATTAGGACCACTATTGGAATATATATGCCATTAGGGTATGCACTACACCACTTCCTCTGAGTGCAGTGTGTACTCTGGGAACGGATGGAGAAGCAGAACATCACAAACAGTTACAGTTAACTTCATCGTTATTTGGCTGACGTCTAAAATTTTACATTCAAATACCTATGCAGCAGCTCCTGGTCTTATCCATCCATTTGATCAGCTATAAACAGATTATCCACCCCACAACTCAAATTTAACAAACTACTGCTAAGGAAAAAGAGAACTCTTGAGGAGTTCTTCCGACAAAAAAGGGAAGTCCACCCCCACCCTGTCATCAGCTACCGCCACACATATGCATAGACAAGTTCTTTTAACTTAAAAAAAGAGTCCAGGCTGCTTTCAGTTTTAAGTTGACTGAATTTGAGAAGAAAAGTTGAGTTAACTTTGGAATGATTCCACTTCTCTTCTCAAATTCAGTCAACTTTGAGAACCATAGCTAGCTTCGGACACATTTTTTTCTTTTTTAAAACAAGTTAAAACAAATTGTTTTTTTGTTTTTTTCGAAGTGTAAGTCCTTTTACACTGCCTGTTCAAAGGAGGGAAATTGCGCGGTTATGCCACCAAGGGAGGTGGTAACAGCACCGAAATGGTCTCTGTATAAAAATGACAGCCAGCAGGACTGGAGCATGGCCAGAACCGGTGTGTCAATTTGATAACATGTCATGTGTGCGACCCCCTGAAAAAGATGTAAAAAGCAGCAAATAGCAGTTAGAAGCTAACACAAAGACAAGGAATACTGTATGTTGCTGTAATGCCGTAAATGTTTGAAAATTGCGAAAAAAGGAGCTTAAGGAGCTCCTTTCAGTGAGGAGGATGATATCAGCTGCCATATAACAAAGAGAGTATATGATCGTGATGGTCATGTTAAGCATTATTGTTTGAAAAGTGCTGCTGATGCTTATCTTAAATGTCACCCTAGAGGCTGCACCGTTGCATTAAATGTCACATCGCTTTTGATTCTGCGATGCTGGCATGTTGTCCACAATTATACACTGTTGCAGCATGATGTCGCCATAGTTTGGTTTCGTGTAAAAATGCAAAAGAGGCGTAAAGAAGGAACTCAGTAGCGGCCCTATGGTGTGATCTCTGTGTAAAAAGGGGTATAAATTCAAATTCTGCGGGAAACACTGTCAGGCATAATATTCAGATTTCAAGTTAAACTTCACGACCGCCGTTTTGCAGAATGTGGGGACATATGAACGCTGAGGGCTGGCATCATAAACATCCATTTATTATAGAAATACCTCTGTCATCAGGAAGATGATCATATTAATCAGCGCTCATATGCTCTTTAATCACAGTCTTGGAGTGGCTCCATCCCAGGGAAATCATATCCACGGCCCCTCCAGCCGCCTCTGCAATTTTCTATAGAGCAGTCCAACACACTGCTGATTGCCAACAGATCTAGGCCAGGCCTGCAGCTCTCTGGGACACCATGCAGTTAAATCAGATCAGAGCCCGAGACAGGTTCGGCAAGCACTGCAAATGACCCCACTCATACTGCCATGGACAGTTGTGCGAGGTGCAAGAGTGTACTCCCTCGGTGCTGGAGTGAAGTTGCGGAGCACCTTGAATCTGTCAACAAGTTCAGCCACATGAAGTGACAGCCACATGTTCCCAGTTTCAGTGCTGGGCTGGTGTTTTCATATTTCATTTTGCAAGAAGACCAAAAACAATCGGTGGCACAGAGAAGTGGGTTAAATCTGCAAGGGGGAAAACACATCTCATTCTAGTGGGATCTCTTTTATCTCAAAGGTGAAAATACACCAGATGAAGACACAACAACAAGCAAAAACAAGGAAACCTCTTAACCTCTAAAACCCACACATCCTTCAGTACAAATCCACTCTGTGCAGTCAAACTTTGTTCAAACCTACAAAGCATTCTTTTGAATTCTAGTGGAGATCCAAAATTTTCCAAAGATACCAAATATGTCTGGCTGAATGTTGGGGAAGTGTGCATAAAATGACAAACAAGACATCTGGAATATTTCCATTTCACAAAATGATAAAACCCAGACTGAATTACCAACCAGGCAATGTGGACAATTACCCCAGACACTCCAATAGCCCCAGGTCCACTGTGAGACAGTTAGTCTGTGATGAGGTGATTGCAAATATGTTTAGAAATGCGCTGTGGAAGCTCAATATCAACTGTAGTGAATAAGATCTTTATATTTAGGCGTAGTGTAGTGTATATAATGCCAAATACATTCCGAAATTCATAACAGCAAGCAGTAGCATTCCAGGACTGACATATAGTTAGACAGTTTCAGGGGCACAAAGCAAAATATATAACCAGCTAAGACAATCACTACATGTATCCATTAGTTGATCAACAGAGTAACAGCTGATAAAAATGTATAATTTTACACTCATTTCTTGAAGTAAAAGTGCCAAGAAGTCACTGTCCCTATCTTTAAAAATGTAAATTTGATGAAACAATATAATATGTCAGCTTGCACTTTGGGATGTTGTATTTTTTGCTATGTTTGGACATTTTATAGACCAAACGGTTAATCAAGTAATCTTAAAAAAAATCTGTTAGATTACCAATATAAAAGTAATCTTTAGCGGCAGTTCCACATATTGTATGTACTCTACTGCTTGCATTGTACTTGGGAGAAAAAAGGGGCAAAGGCATTGGTTTTTGACAGGCCATGGGAGCAACCATAAAATGTAGGCAACACAATTGCCGGAAAAAATGTTGGTATTGTGCATTTTTGCAAAACACTGATTCATTATGTATGTACATTATTATGTGATATGTCTAAACTTTGCATTTTAGTAATGATGTGGTTGAAGTATAGCTATGTTTGGACAAAAAAACCCACAAAAAAACTGTTGTTGTCAGGAAAAGATCATGTTTTGCCTTAAAATACCTGTTTTTTGAGGAGCAGTCCTAGCTGTAAATGCAGAAAATGTCAAAAAGAGAACCACTTTTCATCACACTGTCCTGCATGAAAACACAGCAATGTTTGTGAAAAACAAACACTTTTCAATGTACTATCCCAGAGAAAATCTTTATCTTGAATAAAGACTACTGCTTCTCGTAGATTCTCCCATAAGGAAAACGCATCAATGTCTCGGTGAAAAACAATCACTTTTCGTCACACTATCCCCGGAAAATACACAGCAATGTCTCTGCGAAAATTAATTGCCCTTTGTCGCTCTATCGCGGATCAAAATGCAGTGATAGCTAGATAAAAAACAAACCACTTCATGTCAACTTTTACTGAAGAAAATGCAGTGATAGCTTGGTCAAAAACAGCTGCTTTTCGTTGACTATCCTGGAGGAAAATGTGGCAATATCTCAGTAAAAAACAATCACCTTTTGTGGACAATCCTGGAAAAAAAAGAAACAAAAAAACGCAGCAATGGCTCAATAAAATACAAATGCTCTTTGTGGCCCTCCTGCAGCTTGCCACTCATCTCGCCTAGCTGATACACAGTCCACTGTCCCCTCCACCTCCCAGTGACAAGGTCAGCCCATACACTTCATCACTTAACATTGATAAGAACAAGAAATATACAAATGTAATGTATTTGTAGTTTGCAGAAATGAACAATGCTAACATTTTCTACCGGCGAGGGCTAAACACCTAGGGCTCCAATGCACAAGCTCACAGAATATATGATACTGTCAGGCACTGTACAATCCAATTATTTTAACGTCCCTGAAGATACTTAAGGGTAAATTAAAGTACATGTTACGTTTTGGAAAATTAGCCTCCTGATGCCCTTGTGATTCGGATGTCTCTTTTTTAAAGAGTATAAAAGCTGAGGTCACATTCACAAACAGGCACACACTCTGACTTTTTTCCCCCACTCTGATCCAATAAACGCCTGCCTCAAAGCTCGCACAACCTAATTCTGCCTGAGAAAACAGAAACTGGAGGGCGATGATGCCCGGGAAGTATAGAACTCATTTGACTGCACACTTGGTTTGGTTCAACCAAGTGCATTTGCAGGAAATGGAGCGCTGCGTAGCCAGAGTAAATGCACCTGGTGATAAGGGATAAGACTGGAACGCCCAGCCGACTCAGCAGCAGCCCTGTAATCAAGGGGACGACCTGATGCTGGCAGCCGCACTCGTGATGAGTAACCCCTCCCGGCCAGACACTCCAGACAGGCCTTCAGCCAGACAGCATGTGGGAGAAGAAGAAGAAGAAAAAAAAAGATTGCACAAAAGCCTACTTAGTGGCTGACTGTAGTTTTGGGGATTGGCTTTTTCTGTGTCTGTCATCAGCGGTGAGCTTTTCTATCACTCATCTGTCTGCTATGAGCTCACTTGATGTCTTCTTTATGCGCAGACAAAGAGCAAATGACAGGACGTGAACAGAACCAGACGGCAGCGCATGCACGCTCACGACTGGGTGTGTCGCTTCACACTCAGCGAAAACACACACTGAGCATATTTGTCCCGGAGGAATGCTTTACAGTGATGAGAGCTCATGTGTATCACGGCATGGCAAGTGTTGATCCTTCCAGCGACTGACCTCCTGAGCCACATCTTTTCGTCTTTATGTTCTGTTAACTTATGGAAGCAGCTATCTGATTATGATTAATGAGCGCGTAGCAGAGACAACAGACAAGCAGTGACTGAATCCGTGTGGGGGCTTATGAAAATCTTGGGGTTTAAAAATATCCCGTGCTTTTGAAATAATTTCAGAGTTGGTTTGCCACAACTCACTGCTTGTAACAATCTGTTTAGATCAAATCCATAACTGTGATTTATTATTAAGTGTCATGTAAAAGCTGTTTGCATTTTTTTAGTGGTGCTAAAAAGTGGCCGAGTCTAACAAGAGCTGATTATTCCCAGACTCGGGACAAAACAGACTGCCCTCTAAGCCTCCGAACTGTTTTCAGCTGAAACTGCGCTGAGTGATCGGCTGCTTGTAGAGACAAAGCCAGCTCTCAGGTTGCCCGGCTGAACTCAGTGCAGATCAGCCCCCGGCTCCCTCTGCCCTACAAAGGCACGTCCACTGTCCTTTGTCCCACCCTATCCCCCCACAACCTCCAGTCAACACTGGCTTCCAAGGTAAGTGACCGGCGGTAATCGCCAGGCATAGAGTCAGATTCAGTGCATGGAGAGACGCCCGGTAATGCTGTAACACCTGCTAGATAAACAAGAGGGCTCCCACAGAGAGCAAGGCCCAAATCCTCTTTCCCATTGTTTTCTGAGGGAAGAGGATCATAATGATGCCATGGTTTAGGAATAACCAAATATGACCTTTGACTGCGGACAGAGAGAGAGAAGGGCTCGCTGAGGTAAGAGATGCTGCTGTGCTTGTTCCGAGTTAAAGGGATAATGTGCCCTAAAGCATCTGCAAAAAAACTGATTCCAGAGTTGTGCCTTGCTTTTTTTGCTATACTTGATTACAAAAAGCCTAAGGTCAAGTCTAACCCTTATTGGCTAATTTTTCAACAACCAACATTACATTTTATTGTGTCATTGGTATTTAGCTTCATGTAGCAGTATTCTTGCAGCTGAGGATAGACTGCTAATGAGTAAGGCAGCAATGTAAAAAAGAGAAAAGCAGCAACTTAGTCACTGTCCTTTGAAAACCATACATCTCAAAAAACATTAATATGACAAAAATTTGATGGCTCCTCCAACGGAATGAACATAACATCGGACAAAAGAGTGTTTCAGTGATCTAAAAGATGTTTTGACAGCTGCCAGTTTGCACTAACGTTTAAATGTGACACAGGAAAATAACCAATCAGAGACGATTATCCAGTCGCAGACGCAGACTAAAATCCTTTGCAGCCACAAGACAGTTTTAGTAAGGGTGGTGACTTTCACTTTCTCTCAGCGTTACTCCCTCCACCTGTGCATAAAACCCCCAGCTGACATCAATAAGTTCACACCACCTCTCAGTGGGCTGCCAAGCCTAGGAAATGTAGAAAATCTTTCACTCATGGCAGGTTGAGGAAAAACTGTGAATATCCCAAAAAAAACATTACAGTATATATATATATATATAATATATATATATATATATATATATATATATATATAGTGAAATATTGGTCATTTTAGAGCTTTTAAATTTATAAATCTTAGCCAAAATCTTTATTTTGAAAAACACCTGCAGCCTCTTTGAATGATTTAGTTTTTTTGTGAAATGAATTGAAAAAAACAAAACAAAAAAAAAACCTGTGAAGTTCATGGCAGTGAGTGTGAGTGTTGTGCGAACAAAGCTTCATTCTTCAACAGTCTGGCTCACTATCATTCTAATGATGTCATTATTGCGAGATAATTAGCCTTGAAAATGTATCTTGGGAAACAATCTCATAGCTTCTACTTTCTCCATCCAGCAAAGTGTCTCTGTTTCGCTGCCAACTATATATTGGACTTGATAATGACTCTTTTCTTCTTTGGCTGGTTACAGAAATTTACTTCACAATATCCACCGTGATCACTTTGCCTTCGTGCGGGTAATACGAATAACAGACGCTCTAATGAGATGTCAGAGATCATCAGTGAAGCCGGGGGAGAAAATAACGGCGATACTGAGAGGGACTTCAAAACACTACTATGAGCCGAGCAACATAATACACCCGGCGTGCTCAAGGTGGCACCTCGTGGCATTAAGCAATCCAGAAAGGTAGTTTTTGTAACAGCTCTATTAGCCGTATAATGTTTTCTCATTTCGGCTGTTTCATGGCTTTGTGGTGAGCTTATGGAGAGCTGCTTGAAACGACAGAACCGGGGAACAGTCACATAAAACTGCGGGCTGAGCAGATGAATCGCTCTCCCCACTGGGTAAGGAAGAAGCCTGTGGAAAGCGCTGTACCTCCTTGAAGTCGGCAGACTGATTAAAGTTTGCAGATTGGCCAGACAGAAAAAAAAAATCTGTATTTAACTTTTTTTTAACTTTAGCTGGGAATCATATTTCTATTTTCTTTAAGAGGAAAAAAAAGAAGCAGGTACAGCGAAAAAGAGAAGCTGTCAAATAAAGGAATAAAAAAGCAATTTCTTAATCTTTGCCCGCTGCAAATACCATGCTCTGGTCAAATAAATTCTGAGCCTCCACATGGAAATAATCAGTAGTCAATGCCTCCAACACATTGTGTTGTCTCCTAAAATGCCCAGCCGAACGCAACTGCCATTAGTCACACAGGGACAATTAAAAAAAAGCTGCCCCAGCCTGTCCTTTGTAAATCTGTCTGAATTGCCTTAATCCGTCATTATTAAACTCGAGAATAGTTGGTGGGCCCATTCATATCTATATAGGCGGCTGCTCTGCTCTGCGTTGTGTGGATACAGGCTCAGAAAGCAGCAGCAGGGGGTATGGTGGTGGTGGTGGGGGGGGGGGGGCAGCAGGCTGTTTGTGATGCAGATTCTCGACTAGAAGAGGACCACCAGCAGTGAGTAGCACAAACACACACATACACACTCATACAGTATGTTGGTTTGTCAGTTCATAGCAGGCTGAGCTCGGGCTTGTAGTCGAAGTCATATATCAGCCGGTCGGTGAATGTCCCCCGCTGACATGATGGAAGGAGGTTTAGGTTTTTACTCGGCGCTCTACTGAGGTGTCAGTCTGCCTCAGCTGGCATTAACAAGCCGATGAAGAAATTGAATTTATATTTGCACTAATCAGGGCTGGATATCAAACCTCAATATTTTTTTTTTGTTACAGACTTAAAAATGTCCATAACAGCAAGCGTCGCAGTCAACTACTGCAATTTAACAATGAATGCCTGGTCATATCATGATCATACTTATTCTTTGACTTTTAGTTCCTCCTTATAATTATAAAATCAAATTTAGACCACTTAATTTGGGCAAAGTACTTCTCTAAATGCATTTGACATTTCGGCAGTTCAGCTCTTTTCAGTCAATGGAGAGTTTTGTAGAAAACATGTTCCTCAAAATACGCAAGCCTAAAACTATCAAATGGGCAATGAAATCAAAACAAATTCCAATAAATTAATGTTAAAGCCTGGTCGCACCAAGAAGTGGCACACAGCAAGGTTCATTCATGCATCCTCTCTTCCTCTTAGGTGTTAAAAGATTTGTGACATAGTGACAACTCACTGGTGGAGTATTAAGCTGGTAAGCTAGCTGCTAAAACATAACCAGCCAGGAAAGTATTACTGGTCGGTGTCAGGCTACATCAACATGGTACCATTTTGAAACAGCGATTTAAAATGAAAATGATCTCCGCAAAACAAAGTTTCAGACATAATCCATCTGTACTGACAAGCCTGAAAATGCATATCACATGACCATTCACATACACTGGACATGCAGGTGCTGATGTAAACCTGTCAATGGAGAAGGCAAACAGATTTTCTTGGGCCTGCATATGACGGATGACGAAGTCGAATTGATCAAAATGCTACTGAAAGTAACACATGAATTTAAGGCATTCAAGGCAGCTGAAAAAAACATAGACTGGAAGTCGCTGCAAAGAAAATATGACATAAACATCACCAAAAAGAGTTTTGTAATTAAACCGGGATCAGCAGCATTTTCAAAAAACTTTTTTTTAAAAAAAAAATCCCATAGTAATGTGGATGCTAGGTGTAAAAGTAGCAATAGTCATGAATTTCAAAAGAAAGACTTTATAGTGTGGATGTAGCCTAAAGAGATTCAAAGTAAAGTATCGGTTTGCTGACAGTTAAGATATCTTCCATTCCTTCAAAAGGCAAAAAAATTCATCGCCGTTCAGCGCGAATGAAATGTGGCTGTGACTGTGCCTTTAATGGAGAGTCTCACACACAGACTTTTGCACATAAGCAAACACATTGGAAATGTAGAATAAATTAAGGTTGAATGTAAATTAAATCCTGACTATCCTCCCTAACTCTTCTGAACTTTACTTTCCCCAGAATAATTTCATGTTCACATTAAGCTTCAAAAATCTACGGCAGTTGTTTTACTGTCATTGTACAAAAGCTGCCGTTTGTGAAAAAAAAAAGTTTTATAAAAGGGGATTTTTAAAAAAAAAATAAGACACAAAAATGTCAAAGTTTCCACATGATACTTTCAAGTTAATGGCTGTGAGTGTACGGTCTCTCTCCTAACAAAGTCCAAACAGGATAACAGCACCATGTGAAATTGGGCCAAAGCAGCTTAAAGTTGCGTACCAAAGCGGGTGACAAGAGGGCCCGCAAATTGAGAGATGAACCCCGACATCCTGATTAAGACCGGCAAAGGTGTCACATCATTGTCAACCTTTTGTGTATTGGTCGCAGGATTTGCCACTACTGTAATTGGTGATTTCTGTCTGATAGGCGGCGAGGGAGACGAGGCTTAGGACTTAGTGGGAGGGCCTCTGGCAAGAGTTTGCTTTTCAGGGTGCTGAGCTTCTCCCAAACCCCATCCCAATTACCCCGGGAACAATGACAGACAGCGGCTTTTGCCTCTTTGTGTCAGACGTCCGGTATGTTTACTTAGCGTATCTCCAATCCACTTTGTCACCAGTTAATTGGAGAGCGGTGAGTTATTCTGATGCAAATGCTGGACGTGTTCACACAATTTAAAGCAGGGTACCTTCACTTATCTTGAGGTGACAAAACAACAAAAAGCGCGTTGGCAGTCAGGGGAAGAAGCCTTCCCCTGACTGCAGCAAGCCATGCATATGCTTAGAGTGCGTGGCAGGGGGGGGGGCATTGACTTTACAGTAAGCAGTCGTCTCCAGTGGCTGTCAGATCCTGCACAGTTTGGACTTCCAGACTGAATTCATCTTGTGTTATCAACTGCGATTTAATTCCAGCCAGAAAGCCGAGGATGTTATCTGTAAAATGTCAGATTAACAAGCCCATACAGCTGAAATACATCCAGCCGATGCATTAAGTCACTGAATCTTGCAAGCTAGATGTAATTTAATTTTGCGCAGTAGACAAAATCAAATAACGTCATGACATTAATAAGTGATTATCTCTCTTCCCAAGCACTCGAGGGGTGTTTTTACAAAAACCCAAACCTGCTGAAAACACAGCGGGGGGGTCTCCTGCAGGCCTTTAATTTCATCTCTCATCTAAACGTCTACTGCCAAAGTATACTGGTCTTAACACATTGTGACATACTTCTTGGCAAGCATTCGACGGCAAGCTCACCAGCGTGATAGGGAGATGATTTGGGAGGAATTTACAAATTTAATTAGCTCGGTCTCTAAGGATACAAGCTCTTCCAACTTTCATTTAGATGTAATCTTTCTTCGGAGAATACATTTCAGCACGCAGTTCTCACAGAAGAATAGACTCCTCTCGGTCTCAATGCTTGACGACATTCAGTAGACACTGGCTGCTTAGTTCCACAAAGTATAATGGCGTCAAATCAGTGACAATAACAGACACTCTGTGTTGAAATACAGCAAAAAATGTGAGTGAATTAGGAGTGTAATTTTGAGGCATAACTCAATTCTGGGGTCGAAATTTGGTGTGTTTTTTGGACAGCTAAAGATTGTTACCCTTCCAATGCATTTTTGAAGGGTTAGGACAAAGAAACAACATGCCAAAGACAACTGCCAACAAAATACTCTGGAAATAATTTAACACCAGCATTTTCTTAGTTAGGGCTGTAATCAACCAATGATACATCTTGGTCGACTGAAATTCTACCTGATTTTAGATCTATCAATTAGTTTATGGGGAAAATGAGGAAAACGTTTTTGAAGTTACCTTTAGATGAATAACACCAGCCACAGTGCACTTGACCTGGTAGAGTTGTGTGTCCACCAAGGTTGGCAATTAGCACCAGCCACCAGCCAAATGCTAATAACATGCAAGTGACTGCTAGATTTGCTTCACCTACCAGCCAATAAAAACATATTGTAATCTGTTGAGTGGCTGTTTTGGAATCCACCTGGCAGGTGGACAAAAAAAGTTAATTTCCAGTACTTGGTACAGATGATATTTTGTTGGTAACCGAAATCCAATGTCTCCCAAACGTCTCATGCCAATGTCATCTTGACGAAGAATGATATTTAGTTGTAAGGCATGCATTAGACATTAAAATATCAACAACCCAATTTTTATTCCCACCCAAATTTAGTCTTTGCAATGTCTTTACGTCTAGTGCCAGCTGGGATGCTACTAATGCCTACATTTTTGCACAACTGTCCAATCATAGTGGAGGAGAGGCAGGACAAATACCACAAAGACCAACATTTTGCACGAGTGCTAAAAGTGCTAAATGGTCACAAAGACCAGCGGGGATGTCCTATGACCCTATGTGCTCCTGCCTTTCCTTCATCCAGAGGCAGTACTCTACTTTGTGCTGACATTTTTACTTTCATGGATATTCATATCGAAAAGTTATTTCAAGGAAAAAGTGCTCGAATGGACCTCTAATGAAAGAAACACCAGTAACAGTCCGACCAATGGGAACTTGGTTGAAAAAGAACTTGTCGACCAACCAACTGACCAACCAATCAGAGAATATAAGCTCTCATTTCAGTGATCTAAAGTAGAATTTTAACACCAGATTTTGGTGTTTTTTCCTATCTTCCTACTTTCCACTAACATGTAATTTTACAGAATGAAAATAACAAATTCATCATAATAGCCTGAAAAGATCATAATGCAATATAATAATATTGTGTGAGCCAACAATTAAGCATTCTGGTAGATGTACTAATTCACTGAGTAAGGTAAAAGTCGACAGAGGCAGGTTAAAGACAAAAGTGCACCAAATAACTCGAGATGTAAAAGATGAAAAGTATCCAATGATATTTTATATTTCTCAAAAAAAAATATGTCTCTTAAAAACTTGCTTTTCTTCCCCCGCAACCACGTGACTGTAAGCTGTTTCTCTTATGGTGACTGATAGATTTCCTGCTAAAATGTTTCGTACGCTCACATTTAGTCAACATTCTCTAAAATCAGAAGGTTAAATGGACAATCATTTTCTCCCAGCAGGACTGGCAGTGCTTCAGTCAAACACTTCCCACTAACTCTTTGTCCCAGCTGTCCAAGGATGCAGAATGAGCAGAGAGGACGGACGGGTGAAGGAGATCATCTGATACAAAGGGACTGGGAGTCTTTGCAAAAGCTCTTGGCCGTGTTTCCTTGTCACAGCATCCCTCACGCCCTCACTAACTTCCTCTGGCCCAGATGTGAAGCCCATCTGCTCCACAGCCAATACCAGCATCCTTTCGGATCCTCGGCTGCCATAATCTTTTTACGGTTATTTTATACCAAATAATTAAAAGCAGCCTCCCAGATGGCTGTCATACGCTCGCTCTGCTTTGATAACAAAAAGGTTTTGGTACAACGTTGGTTTAAAGCAGTCAACGTACAGCTGAGGATGCTAGCAGGTGTGCAAGACTAAACTAAGTCTTGATCAGATCCTGAAAGAATTCAAGGCAACAGCTTTTGAGGGTCAAAAGGTTGTCCGTAATTGCCAGCGGCCTGTTTGAGTGGAGGCAAATGGACTTTCTGAATTTTTTTTTTCCTTCCCCCTTCCTTTCTCCAAAGCCAAAGTGGTCTGCCACAAACTCATTATGATTTCCAAGTGTGATGATCTGAATAAAAGGGGAGGGGGGGTGAAGCAGGGGGTTGAAGACATAATTAGTTTTCCTCACTGCAGGAGACAGTATGCTGATGAGACAATGAAAGACGGGAAAAAAAAAGCCGAGCTGTCAATCTCCCTCGATTCTTTCATCTCACAAAGCACCAGTGAGTAATGCTCACAGACCCCAAAAAAAAAAAGAAAATCTCCACACACCCTGCAACTGCAATGCATGACTGTGTTACGCAACGCGAACCTCTGCCAATTCTAAAACCATAAACCATTTCGTAGACCTCTGGAAGGAAGAAAAAACAAGGATTTTTGAAAAAGAGGATGCCGTCTAGTAAACATAATCCAGGTCATGTTCGGTGGAAGTGCCAGAAATGAATAAAAACACTTAACATCATTTATATATCCAAAACTACAGTACATCTTTATCAAAATTTTGATAATCCTAACCCTCAAGGATGCTTTAAAGCCAATTTATGAGTACACAAAAAGTGAAAAAGAAACATTAATCTAGCAAACTACTCTTACTCACCGCTCTTAAAGGAGCAACCTTCAAGTGCATCTTTAAGTGATCACATGATTAATAACACGGACTGTGCTCGGCCCAGAAGTAGCCAATCAGATGAAAGGATGTAATCTGCCTTATTGTTCATTGTGACATATTCTCTTCTTTAAGAGCTAATATGATTTGAATTATTCAATTAAACTTATCTTGTCTGAAAAATGTAGTAACTTCAGTGGCAAATACCACATGGGAAGCAAAAACTGTTCTATTCTGATTAATCTGCATCTGCAGCAGATAATATATTGATCAGGGGCAGCATTTACAAACTGTTTTTGAAAGCAGTATTAGACCCCTGCTTATTTACTGTCCAAAAATGAATGCTACATAAAATAAAATTAAATTAAATTAAATAAAGTTGTGGGAAAATACACAGCAAATGAAAGACTGTATGGAAATTATGAGAATACCAAAATAATAATAATAATGATAATAACTATGTAACTTCAGTGGCAAATACCACATGGGAAGCAAAAACTGTTCTATTCTGATTAATCTGCATCTGCAGCAGATAATATATTGATCAGGGGCAGCATTTACAAACTGTTTTTGAAAGTAATTGTATTATGGATTTTGATTGACTGCACCATCTTCATTGCTTTTGTGCAAAAATTTTAATCACTATGAAGGCCTGAACTGTTATAACATATCATCACCATAACTTAAAGTAACTTTTTTTTAAAAAGGTGAAATTTAAAAGTGGCGAGGCTTGAGATTTATCATAAATACATACTTTGATATTTTTATATATTTATATTTGAGAAATGTACTGTATCTTTTAAAAAATTGATGTTGCTGTTTTCCTGCGTGAAAGATGAACAATCTCTCCAGCTAACACGCTAACACTCTCTGGGCTTCGAACAGTCCGTCTGCACCACCAGACAAAATACCATCGCCTGCAGGAAACAGCGATCAAAGTTTAGCTATTGACTGGGGATTGCTTTTGTGTGTTTGTGTGTGTGTGTGTGTGTGTTTAGGTGAGTCTATGTGTGTGTGTGTGTGTGTGTGTGTGTGTGTGTGTGTGTGTGTGTGTATTTTGTCCAGTAGGGGGAATTCACCGCTATTGGGCACCTACGGCATGCAACCCTGCTTGGCTTTTATTACCCTTGGAAGTCCTTTTAACTCCTTCAGCAGGAAATGAAACACTCGAATGGCTCTATTGCAAAGTGCCGGAGCCATTTGCAGCCAGGGCCGTGACATTCCCGAGCATGTGTTCCATATAAAGAGAGGCTCTGGGAGTCACAGGTGCATGCTGACAGGGTGTGTGTGGTATGTGTGTGAGTGTGTGTTTGATAGAATGTATATGAGAGCGGAGAGGGAGTGCAGGCGGGTGAGTAGATAAAGAGAGAGAAGCAAAGAAAGTATTTTGGTGTTTACCGAGGCCTTACAGTCACCCGTGGGCAGTAAACGGAGAGCTGCTGCATTCCAGAGTCAAAGCCAGCTGCCTTCACTGACCAGTCAACGCTTGAAAACACACAGGGCAACATTAAATATGGACGCTGAAGTTCACTTTTCAAGTCAGAACTTCTTTATGGTGGTTTTGTTTGCTAACAAAACAAGAATTGTAATTTTTTTTTTTTATTTTGAAAATGCAAACTGTGTGTCAGGAACAATAATTATAGCCTTCATGGTTAATGTTTAAAAATCATAAAGGGCAACTTTAGTCTAAATATGGACGCTGAAGTTTACTTTTCAGTAAAATCTTTTCATAAAGGGCAACACTGATGATTTTGAGATGTGGTTTCCACATTTTTGGTTTGTGTTCGCTAACAAAGCTAGCTAACAACATATATTCTACTTTTTATTTGGGGAAGAATTGTTATTTTCCTAGCCACCATAAGCCTCTAGTCAAAAAACAAACAAACAAACACACAGTCAACTTCAGCCTAGTTATGAATGCTGAAGTTCACTTTTCAGCCAGAACTTTTCAAAAAGGCTCACAACGATGTCAACTGCTGCTTTTGAGTTCATCTTTTAATTTGGAAGAAGAACAATACGTTTTTTTGTTTGTTTGTTTTGTTTTTTCAAATCGACATACACATAGCGTTGCCTAAATGTCAATAAACTTTTTTATAATACAATATATAATATAATATAGACCAACAAATAATAATAATATATACTTAATATATATAATTTTGCTAACAAAAAATAATAATCAGTGTACGAAATTACACAAGGGTGAGTTTTATTGCTGATTGAGTTCATCTTTTAATTTGGAGGAAGAACAATACGTCTTTTTGTTTGTTTGTTTTTGTTTTTTCAAAATTGACATACACATAGCGTTGCCTAAATGTCAATAAACTTTTTCCCTAATAAATAATATAATAATAATAATAATAATATATAATAATAATAATGTATTCTAATAATGTTTATAATAATAACAATAATAATAATAATAATAATAATAATATTATTATTATTATTTTATTATTATTATTTTAGAAAACGAGAGAATAAGAAAGCTAACATCAGAAACCACAAGCTGACAGAATAAATAAGGCTGTGGCAACTGAATTGTACTGAATATTTTTCTATCTTAGCCCATTATTTTTGGTGTTTCCTTTTGCACCTGAAGCATTTTTCAGCAAAAACAAAACTTTCACAACTTAGTCAACTGGCTCCAAAACTACTTTATAATTATTTTCACATTTTGCTGAAATAATCATCAACATTTTCGATAAGATTATGAATAACAGGGTGCACTGCTCAGCTACAATGATGACTTTTTTTTTGCTCAGCTTGGAAACACTGTGTACTCTGCTTCATAATGCTGCTAAATATGTACATTCTGATCGCAGCTCTTTTGTTCTGCAGGTCACACTGTTATTTGTCCCACGCTTCATCTGCCGCACCAGACTGACTACCTTAATTAGCGGCACTCACTGAGAGACATTAATAAGTGTCCAACAAACCTGAGATGGAATATATTAGAGTTCCATTTTCGTCGACAGTGACATTTCTCATCAACTTCCCCTCAGGTCTGTAATTTCACTGAGCGAATATTCGTGATCTGTCACCCTGTGGTGGTGGTGGTGGTGGTGGCGGCATGGAGACGGCTCAGGCGCTCACACTCTAATCTGGTCATGTACTGTAATTTATACATGGGAAATATAATCCAATTTGCTGTTCTTTTAACAATGTTAGTGGATGCTTCCTCACAAAGCAGACTTATGTGAATAGCCAATATTAAGGGGATGTTTCATCTCAACTACGCACATAAAACAAAAAGATATATGAGATATGTCATATACATCTATATCTCCATCCAATACAATACAGGTGAATGGTAAGTTACCGAAAACCAGCTCTTATGCAACCGTTACCTACTGGGCTGAATCACAACGCAGATTTTGGTGCCTCATTTCGGTGCCAAATTGGTTTGTACCAAGTGTGTGATCAAGGATGGGAGTATAAATTCAAATGTAGAGGTGTTATGTGTGTAATTTTAGGCTATTTTCAGTGAATAAATGCTGCTATCCCTAAAGAACCTAGCCAAGTTACTATGTCTTGCTCTCCAAATTATGACTAAAGTGAAGGGGTTAGCCTCAAAGTTAGCAGTCAAAATTAACCTCCCTTAAGGTGGACTGTTAAGGTGGACGAGCCACTCTCACTGTAATGACAATTACAGCCATTCTGAAACAAATAATGGCGAAATGGCTGGCTGCTGAGTCTCCCCTGAGTTAGGGAAACATTTTTGCTATTAGAGGATTGGTTAGGGTAAATAGTAGGGTTAAATAGTATTTTGTATTTATTTGTATTTATGCATTCAAATATGCTTTAAACTGTTGAGTGTGAAAATATTTCATTAAGTTCAAATTTGCCTTTAGAATTTAAAAAAAAACTGTTCTTGACAGTAGTTCACCTTTGTTTTGTGGCAAAACATTTCTCAACCTGAGAAGTCACATAACAAAGCTTTCTGCGTACACTGAGGGCACCCTTTAGCAGCTCTATAATATGCACCCTTTAACACCTGAATGCACAGCTGTCTCCTGGGAAGCTCATTTTAACACGTGGTTGTGATTAAGCAACAATATTACTTAGTTAGGTTTTGAAAAAAGATTTTGGGTTTAAGGTAAAAATAAATACAAAATGTGATGTAAATACATCACGTTAGTTACCTCAGTATGTGACGGATGATGTAATTTATTGACCGTTACGTTAAAACAACGCTGACTTTATGTTAAACAGTTTTGCTTTCACGTGGAACATAAACAGTGGTCTCCTGGGTGAAAGTCTGCATTTGTTTGACCGATCTCCCTCCCCACGCTAACCTCCCTACACAGACTCAAATGTTGTAAATATTGATAGATATACATTGGAGTTAAGTGAAAGCCTAGTGTGTCTGACAAAAACACCAAAAAGTGCCTTTGGCATCAGTGTCAAAATGCAGAAGACCATGACAGAGCATCAGTATTTGACAAACAGTTTGTGCTATTTTTTATTTTTTTTTTTTACTTTTAGTTTATTTTTGCACAGATATTGGAAAAAACCCAAATGTTAACCCTACCTAGTAAATGTAATTTCTTGTTTGTACTGCTCAGCTATTAAAAATAACATCTTAAAAATCCACTGGCAGCCAAAGAAGAAGCTTTGATATTTGTACTAGTGTGACAGAAATTACATAGATGTACCTCAAAAACTGGACAAATACAGCACAAACTATCTGCATGTAATATGGGTGAAATTACCCTTTAAAATGTTCCCAGAATGCTCTTATTCTGGATATGTGCCATATTTGTCCTAAAATTCGCTTTAAGTCACATATTCCAGACACAGCAGAACTAAAAACCGGCTCCATTGTCACCGCTGTATTGTTATGCAACACAGTCCTGACCACAGATCAGTAGGAAAATGAAACAGGCTGAGTACGCTCAGCTCTAGCATTCTGAATGAACTGCTCGTGTTTCCTCAAAGGAGTTGATGTTGCTTCCCTGTAAAGACTCAATGATAAAGGGATCATAATAATCTGAGCCTCGCTGACACTTTGATAACTCTGCACGTTTCACACATTTGGCTGATCATCTCACCCAGAGTGACTCGCAGCGACAGAGCAGATTAACAGTTTGGCATCTTGCTTGAAAACACTTCAGCAGACTTCTCTGTCCTTTACCTCAGCGGGCTGTCACTCCAACCACTCTTGCTGAAAAGTGAACTCCAGCATCCCATAGCCTGCCGCCAAAATGTTAACATGTGTACGTCTTGCCAAACATTTCAGCATCTAAGCTTTCAGTTTCCTTGCCTGCACAGAAACCCTTGTTTGTTTGCAGAGGAGTTTAAAGATATCGTGAAACACACACACAATTTTAATATCCCCAAAATGTTGATAAATGCAACAATGCTCAGGGGGAAACTTGTTTAGTGGCCAACTTCTGCAGAAAAATGAGTTGTCAAATGTGTCGGCTGATAAATGAGAGCGGCTGACGTCTCTGAGAGAAAAAGAAGAAGCGATTCCAGAAAGGTGAGGGCCTGAGTGAAAAGCGGAGTTGCTATGTGGAAGGTAAACAGCACATTGACTGCCAACCGTGCCCCCCCCACCCCCCCCCCCACAAAAAAAACATTGCCTCAATCTCTTTCTGCTGCCGCACAGAGGTCTGAATAATTAAAGCCGTGTCTGTGTCTGCTCCGGGGGAACACAGCCTATAGGATGAGGCTGAATGTGAATCAGCGCTCCCCTTTTTCAACTTCCACATATTCCCAGCTGAGGCCAAAACATCAGAATGTTGCAACTTTTCACACAGCTTTCCGAACGCAATAATATCGCTCTCTGCAATTGTTCCAAATTAATAACCCCGGCATCCAAACACAAACAAACAGGGCTGGACACAGAGAGTCGGTGGAAATAAACAAAAATAATCCACGGAAAATAAGGAAGAGAGAGAAAAACAGAAAATTAATAAAGAGTTTATGGAACTGTAATTATACTAATAACAGTAAAAACCAATATTAGGGAATAGTAAAGCCACTGAGGTACACCATGAGTAAAATCAAACAATGTTCCATGCTTTCATCTGATTCTAACATTCTCCTTAATGTTAACCTCAACAGATTGTTATGGCACATTTTGGGTCAATATGTTGTACTCATTTAACCTAAATGAGCTAATTAACATTCCATTTATGTATGTATTTAAGTATGTTATGCTAAAAAATCTGCTTATATCACTAAAAAAATAAAAATAAAAAAATCAGTAATTAAAAAAAAAACAGAACATTGATTTTTGTTTTTATCGCCCAAAGGACACAAAAAATACAAATTAAAAAATAACAAAGCTTTTTTCTTTGTGAGGACAATATTTAAGTGAATATTTTTGTTACCCAGCCAGTGAAACCACCTGTTACTCAGCTGCTGGAACAAAAGAACAAAGACAAAAGGATATTTTCGTGTGCGTCTGAACTGCACATCTTCAATCTCAAGACACTTTTTGCTGATGTCTTACTTTTCCTTTGGTCCACAACTGGATGCTGATTCTCTCTTTTGTCCTGATTCGCTGTAATATTTAGTTGCATGTCGCGGGCTGCTGCAGACATCTACATCTCTGTGATCCCCAAGAAGCTCCTGAAGTATTATATATTATCCTGCTGGGATGTGAATAGAGATTTTTGCAGCTGATTGTTTTGGATTGATTCTTTTGAATTGGCTTTAAGAGGCAGATATAAAGCACAAAGGAGTATACTTGACGAGGATATGCTGTTCTGTTCACACTGCACATCGAAGTGTCCTCACATGACATAGCGTTCAGGATAGGAGCAAAATTTATGTCACATGGACTCTGAAAGCCCTTGTGACTACAGGGACACCAAAGGTATAATTTGGTTTAATTATTGTATTATGACATGAAAATTAACTCAGATCTGGTCTTGGAGCGATTTTACAGTTTATAGAAACAGTTCGACCTGCACACTCAAAATTGCACTTTCGCCAACCGTAGGCCAAAATATCAACTTTGCAAACAAGAGCTTTTATAAATGGTGTTTCTAAACTTTTTCTCACTGATCAGCAAAACATTGCAAACAATAAATTCTTTCAAGGCTTGTGACCTGAAGTGAAAGTAGGCCAGTTTGGTCCACTACTCCATACTACAAAAATATTCAAAGAGGACAGCAGCTGCCTGCCGAAACCCACATACAACAACCCGTCATTCCTAAGTTGTCAAGTACATTGTATTCAGAGCCTCTTAGCGACTTTATCTCGAAAGCTACCAGCAACAAATTTAGCTACTTGTTTAGACCATCAGGCAAAATGTTGTAATTCATTCTGAGCGTGCTGCACAGAGTGATCGCAGTGACCCCATCTCTACCCACAGCCGGGGTTCTCCTCTTTCCCTCCTCTCCACTTACGCCGTGCACAGTGTGAGGCAGGCTGGCAGAAGGATGCAGCTCAATGCAGCACTGGGACTTAATATATGCTTTGCAAACACTTTTGTAAATAGATACTGATTCATCATTTTGCAAATGAATAAATAAATACATAGTTTTAGATTGATAATAGAGTCTGAATATTTCATTTTCACAAGCTTTTTGACTCTTCAAAAACTTAAAAAAAAAAAAGGCAATGACCGACCTGGCGAGAAATATCCCAAAAGTTGCAAGAAAAAAGAGGAGAGGATCACTGGACAATTATCTAAAAAGCTAGGCAAAATGCCCCCCAAAAACTATATTTATAATCAAAATAATTTTTTGTCTAAATTTATGTTACGAAAAAAATATAATAAATATAGAAAATAAATACAGTGCTCTTTCATTTCATTTTTTTTTACTTTTTTTGGCATATTTTCAGGTAATTTAACTTTTTTTTGCTAATTATTGGACCATGTCTTGCTCAGTCGATGATGCCCTCTCCCAGTGTTTTAGAGAGAAATCAGACCAATTTGCTTAAGTTTCAGAGAGTCAAGAATTAAAAGTTCCCTGCTCTTTCAAAGGATGTACTTGTTATGCTTTCATATTATCATTCTATCAGTGGCATAAAATGGTCTCAAAATGACAATAATATCATTTATCACAATTATTTCTGGGACAATATATCATCCAGCAAAAGCAGTTATCATGGTGGGCCTATGGACAACAATGGAGCTCTATGGCTCAGAGGAAGAAGATATATCAGGCTCCGACACACACACACACACACACACACACACACACACACCATCTTTGTAGTGGGACACATTCGAGTCTTTTCATACAATTTGTTGACAAGAAGAAAAACTCATGCTGAATATCAACACAAAATATCAGCTATCTGCAGCCATCAGCCCTCCAAACCCCTACTGGTTGTGAGGCCTATTCTTGACTACAGCCCCGCATGGATGTGTCTGCCTGTGTCCTTTCCAAGGCAGTGAAACAGCCCGTTGCTCTGACAGGCTGTCTGCACAGAGAGAAAGGACTGTCCAATGGCTGCGATAGGGACCAAGTGAAGGGGAAAGAGGCAACGCCAGCTTCTGCGAGGGAGGGCTCATTCAAGCACGGCAGATTCGGGGGGATTTAGGGAGCTCGTCTGCCAGCAATAAAAGGCTGAAACAGGATACTTGGTGAGATTAATTACCTAGATAGGCCACGATAATGCCATTTAAATGGGAAAGTAATTAAAGTGCACCTTCCATGAAAATTATTCATTGCTGACGGATTGGGTGACAGACAAATCAGGAGGCATTTACAGAAAAGCTACAGGTTAAGTGCTCCGAGCTGCTGCTCTGAGACCACCACAGTTTTATTGCAGCTGTTGAATCTTACTGCTTTGCCCAGCTCTCATCAAATTACTGCGAGCATGTGGAGCGAGGGGTGGGGGTGGGGGTGGCAGCGGTGAAAAGAATGGGCTCCCAGGTAACGTAAAACCGGGGACAAATGCTACAAAGGAGGATCCGCTTAACTAGAAAATTACACTGGCTGGCACTGGTCAGTGGGGACTGCTCAGAATCAATCAATCCTTCTGTTTAAGGCCACCATGGCAGATTAGAACACAAAAAGGGATAAATCAATGGCCTTATTGTTCCCCAAGTGTTACTTTCACAAATGCGCCAAACAATATCCATTTAGCAATGATAAAGTGTCAATAAAGTGGTGGTATGGATTACCACAGAGAAAAGCAGGCTATCAATTTGCAGCCATGAACACTGTTTTCTTTTAATGATCATTGCTTTCTCGTAGAGGTAAATAATTATCAAATCATGCAAGAAACTCTGCTATCTTCCCCCTTCTTAACCTCCAGACGCTAAACTGCTGGAGGACAGCTAGGCAGACTTTGACTGAAGCAGTCAAACAAAACGGGAATATTTGCTTCTCACGCAATGCAAGGGCACAGAGGCTTTTCAGATCAAAGTAAAATGCTTAGCTTACATTCTTGTGTGCCTCAATGCTTTTTTTTTCTCTTTCTCCTTTTGCACTGAGAGATTGTACTGAAGGGAATAGCCTGTTGTTTTCTTTGAATGTTTAATTAGATTCGGACTTGAGGGGGACTTGAACATCATCTCACATTCACACAGTGTTGCACAACAAATGAAGCGGGGAATGGATAGAAATAAACACAAAAGATAACTCTGTTTGCTGATTTTGAAAATTCCTCTGATGGAAAAAGTGTGAAATTTGTTATCTGACACAAAGCCCCATTTAAAGTTCGTTATTATGAGTCTGTCTCAACATGTGTATGTTATCATGTGTGTTTTTGGAATGACAGCTATGGCATTCCTGGAATTTGAAGACAGAGTAGTCTGAAGCTCATTTTGGACATTTAACGCATTCTGTAAATGGCAGTTTTAAATGTTGGTTTTATGTTTTTGAAAAACCGCCCCATAAAATTTTACAGAAAAGTCACGACAGCAACCTTATTATATACCCTTCTCTTGGGGTGGCTGGTTGCTGCAGTTGTGTAGGGTAAGGGTTAGGCATTAACAGAGTGTTTAAGTTGCTCTTTCACACACGCAATTTTGTCTAAAATATTTGTACGGGAAATTTATGAATACCTTTTTATTAATTTATTTTATTATTATTATTATTTAGGTTTCTATGAATGCTTACACACCCCTACTAAACATTTGTTTTAACAAATGTTATCCCTCCTCTGTATCAACTGATGTCATACGATACTGTCATAGCTACCTTGCTGGCCAGGATTGGGATGTCACTAAAACATACTTCCTAATGATGAATGTTGGAACAAGGCTAACCATAACAACTCGTGTTAGATCAAATTTAGGGTCAGAGCAATGCTATTTATTGTATTTTATTTTATTTCATTTTGTTTTGCTTAATTTTGATCTGATTTGATTTAATTTATTATTTTTTATTTGTATTTTATATGTTTTTATTTATTTTACAAAAATGGAACATGCTAATGCAGAACAGGGCTAGCAGAAACAACTAGTGTCCGAACTTTGGGATCTGAGCCATGTTTTCTTGTTTTATTTAACTTTTTGACAAAAATGCAACATGGCAACGTGCAATGGGGCTTGCCACAGCAACTCGTGTTACCTTCAAATTTGGAAATTGAGCCCATGTAAGTGATTGATTTATTTTTTTAAAGTAAATAAAACACTGATTTTATTTTTTTAAATTTATTTTGTATTGCAAATGTCCTGAAATGTCTTCAGGAATTCAATAGCAAATACATTTTAAAATCCACCAATTATGCAGCCTTTTAGAGATCATGAAACATGTTTCTAACCTTCCTCTTGCGTAGTAGATGCCAAATGTTGTGCAAGCATTGTGACTCTTTCCCTAAATGTACGGGACATTTTGGAAAAGAGTCACAACCCCCTAACCCTTAACCCATGATTAAAATTCCTGTTATGGACGCCTTTATCGGAATGACAAAAAAGGTACATAGGTCTAGTAAGCAGTGTTTCCATGTCTGAAAGGGGCGTCACACATAGACAGGTCTTGATTTTGAAACCTCTTTATCTCATCAGGTGTTTTTGAATCAAGACCACAGCATTCTGAGGCATTTCTATACTCCATCTCACCGCAGTCTAAATAATGCAGTCAAATCCACTGTTTTCTGCTCTGACTCACCCATAGAGCCTGTGGATACTATAGAGCTCCGCTCAACTATTGTGAAAGTTGCTATCTGAGCTTAGCAGGCTTTGTGCTGCCGGCTAATACAAGCAGTCAACATTAAAATCAATTTCCACAGGCTCTTCCTTTCACTCATTATATTGTTTATACCTCTTGCCAATCGCACCTAAACTTCATTTCACCGGTCTCAAGCTGAACGTGTACACACAGCATATACGTACACACACGTACACACACACACATATGGGTCCTTTAGCCTTTCCCATAACCAATTTAGAATCCTATTTCTGTGCCCTTCTCCACAGTGATTTCTCTGGCACAGAGATGTGAACATCCGCTTGAATAAATATTAATGGTTATTCTATGAGCAGTGCCCACTCACAAGTGTGCTGGAAGAACAAAAGGCCTTGTTTACAAGTGCGCTTGAGGAAAGCTAAGGCATGGAGGGCCTCCGAGGGGCAGCTCTGTGGCGCTGTCGACTCACAATGGAGCGCTGATTGAAACGCGCTCTTAACTTCCAGCGTACAGCGGTGGCGGAGACAGCAAAAATCCTCCACATGACGAATTTCTATTCAACCGCGGCGAAGACGGAGCTGTAGAAATCAAGCTTATGAACTCGCAGCCTCTACTTAAACTCATTTAAGACAGAGCTGAGAGGTAATTAGGTTTCTGGGAACAATAAGCACTCAGCACCTTGTGTAGCTCCAGCCTTGCTCCAGACATTTCCTTTGGTGTAATTAGAGGAGGTGTGAATTCCTCATCAGATGGATCACCATCTGCATTCGCACACTGCTCGCTCATTCCCCCATTCCCAAGCCACAAGTCTATGTTGGTGCTGATTATCATGCAGGAGGTAGGGATGGGGAGGGATGGAGGAAAGGCCGTTTTTTAAGGTTCTTTCAGTGCTATGGGGCTCCAGTGCCTCGCCACGCAAAGGTTAATCAATTCTGAATGATGAGCCATAAAAGCTTTAATAATGCAGTCATTCTCTAATGAGTGGACCTGCATGCTCGCTCAGGAAGGACCGATTGTTTTAGGAAACTCCGACGTTCCAATTACAAAGCGCTCAAGCATTCCCTAACAGCCCAGCGAGTGCTGGACACAGTGAGGGTCCAGTGAGCAGGACAATGAGCCCTGCTGTGTGTGCAAAGTGTCTGATAGTGACTTACAAATTGCAGTTCATGTCCCTTTTCCTACCAACAGTCAACCTTTTTCTTTAAACCATCTTTCTTAAATCTTAACCAAAGGGTTCTTGTTGACAAAGGTTCCTTAACCTTAACAAACTGATATTTCTCTAACTCAAGAGAAAGGTCATTTTTGACCGTCGAAACATTATGACCACCTCTTATGTTATGACTGAAAATCCAGACCAAGGCCATGTGATGACAGCAGAACCATAGCCATGAGAACTGAACTTAATGTCGGATGCTGTGTAAAAACTCTGGAAAAAGCTCATAAGAGGACCTTAAGTTGAGATTGTTTTGGCAAACCTAATCCAGTAGTTTTTGTCCCTTAACTGACCTAGAAAGACTCACATGGGAAACGTCAATTAGGTCCTGTTTACACCTGGTATTAACATGCATCATGGTTGATCCAATCACAAGCGGAAAGCTCTAAGTTTGTCTATTCACATCTGGCATTCGAATTTGTCTCCACAAGTGTCATGAGTGACCACTTGTGATCGGATCTCACTTCCAAATTGCAATTAAACACATACATCAAATGCAACATGTACAGACCAAATGCGTTGTTTTAACCTCCGGGAGGCAGAAATGCAATGGATGCAAACCCAACCATTGCCGACTTTCAGATGGTATGGATCTGACAGAGACAGTGGAGTGGGCGGTCTTTAAATATGGCTGAGGACACATTAGCCTTCACACTGCTGAAAGAATGTGGCCATATGCCATTTACACCACCTTCACCTGTGGTCTGAGTAATCGGATCTCAAGACCCATTGAGGATGCATCGGGTGCAATCAAAAGTGTACTTAGAGCCATCCCCTTGTAATCCGATCACCCAAGGCTAAGTTAATAAAACAGAGCCTTAGAAATTGCATTTTGGAGTACTTGTTGCCAATGTGGGAGAACTGTACTATGGATTTAGATAGTCCAGTTAAACAGTTGGACAGTTAGATGGGCAAATACTAACTTCGTATCAAGTGTCTGATATCACTCAGTCATGCCACAATCATAAAACTGCACTGCCATCCTTCTGCACATTTAATTTATTCTTTTCAATGCCGTCTTCAGTCATTTCATCTTTCATTTAAAGGTATTATTCTGTCCCAGATCTGTCTTACCATTGAACGGGTGGAGTGGGCCACCCTGCTTTGAAGAGCTGCTAACCCAGAAGGAATCTGATTAGTCTTGGTTTAAAAAGATGGTTTTTAGTATTATATCATTGTCTAAATAGGGTTTCAAAGGCAAGTCCACCCAAATACCATAAATCACTTGGGGGAGATCAAGAAATTCTGTAAAAGGAATGGAAAATGATCACATTTGATTGGCACAACCTAATCACAAATTAAAAACTTAATGGAACAGATCAACAAAATTATCAGCAACCTGATCCACGCCAGCCAGTTACACTGATTATGGTGTTAAAGCATTTTAAATGGTGCCACTTACTCAAAATAATAAACATGACACTGACTTGGCTGAGCACACTACTCTCTTCCACAATAGCTAATGGCTAAATATTCCGCCGGGTTAACTGAGTAATTGTCTGTTGTCAACATGCCACGGATAATTATGAGTGACTCTAAAAGAGCACGTGCTAATTGTTTTTCCCTGGCTTTTTCCTTTAGGTTGTCCTCCTTCCGCAATCCTCGTGTCCTTGGCCAGGCAACCCCTCGGCACCTTCCAGCGCTTGTCTCTGTCACGAATTGAGCGTCATGAAATACATCATGCCCAGCACTACATCCCACACACATCCATTCAACTAAAGGCCTCCTTTTTCCCCCTCTCAAGCATTCTAACATCTGAGACATTTTTGGTACTAAACCACTGCCTTAGAGATATACGTTTTGAAGAAAGAAGTTGCAGGTGAGCAGTTTTACTTCACATCAAAATGATGACATAGGATTTAACAGGCAGCAGGACGTGATTGGCCGTCACATGACAGAGAGACAGGGGTTATATATCCAGCTAAAGCTTTAGTGCTCTCTTTGCAGCTTCCTTTTTAATCACTGTAGTCAGAACACTCTTTTGGGCCAACTGTGTTTCATGGATGCTCAAGCATGAAAGAGGAATCTTGTTGGGTGGATCCATACAAATAATGAATAAAAAAGGCTTTAGAGTTTGTCACCGCAAAAAATACAGCATTTTAATTACCGCAGATTCCCTGGAGACGGAGCAGCAAATACAGGGCTGGCTCTGTAGGCACCACTGGGAATCTGCATCATTGCTAAGCTAATCATGTTGGCCACTGTAATGCTGATATACACATTACATTAATCTGGGTAATATACATACTGGATATATTATGGATAATATCAGACTATGGTCATTAATGATAATGGGGGATCATTACCTTACTTTGCATATGAGAGGTTTTCAAAATTAAACTGTCAATCGCCTAATGCCTAATGCTCTCTCAGCTGGAGCAAAGGGTGAAGTGTGCATAGACTGGTGGGGGCCAAACCCTTAGATTTTAAGAAATAGTTCAATGTTTTGGGAAATAAGGCTGGAAGTATTCACTTTCTTTCTTTGAGTCAAAAAAAAGAAAAAAAAAGAAACAATCAATATAAATCTCATGTCTAGGAAAATGAACTGTAGTCAGCTAGCCTAGCTTAGTGGCTATCACTTCTAAAGTACTAATTAACACATTGTGCTTTGTATGTTTGATCAATTATCAAAAAGAGATGTAACAACAAAAATTTGCACTTAAGGAGGGGTGGGTGCTTTTTTGTCAAATTTTTCAATTTTATCACAACAGTTTAGCGTCTTTGCGTATAGCACTCGTTGCAGCATGGTGGAATGTTTCCACTTTATAAAGTTCACAAACTTTACTTAAATTCACAAATATGTAGGATATTAATACAAAAATTCCTGTAATCGTAAATGCAATGTCTGATGTCACAAGTCACCAGGGAAACCACAATTGCTATTAACCAGTCCAAACAAAGCTAGCTGGTGGATGAGCAACCTCATCAGGTAGCCTTAAAGCCACTGCAGCATTGCCATGTCGATTAAAAAATGTCATTATTAGTCCAAAAAAAATAAAGAAAGAAATATGTCCACACCACGACAAATCAGGCCAAACTTTTGGTCAGGATACCCAAGCTCTTTTTACCAACATAATCCATCCTGAAGCCCCCAAATTGGGCGCAAAAACACTAAATCCTTCAAGATTTCTTAGGCATAAAATTTTCAGCTCCGGACTGAGTTATTTTTGGCGTGCTGTGTCGAAATCAGGGACCACCAGAAAAAAACTGACATATACCGACATCAGATGGACATAAATACATCCTTTGGTACACAGACAATGACATGGGCTGTGCTTTTTCATTAGTCACCAAACGTTTATAATAATTTAATAATGTAATAAGAATATTTAACATAATAATTTATGAGAGTAACAACTGAGGTACGCAAACACATGACGATAAACCAATTTTTCATTATAATGTGTAATCATTTCACAATTGGAACTGCAGGATGGGCGGCGCCCCAACCCCCTCAATGGCAAACACACCACTGACATGTTCCCAGATCAATAAACACCAATCACTGTTTTTACATATTTGTTTCTGTGTGAATTAAACAAAAAGCATGTGCTAGTAAGTTTGATGTAAGAGTTCTTACCTGCTTGACCAGTAGCGATGCTAACCGCCGCAAACAGCCTCTGGGTGCGGCTCAGGTCTGACACCCCGTTGACAGCCTCAACCTCAAAAGTGTAGTTGGCGTGGGCGAGCAGGTCCATTATGGTCACATACGTGTCCACTAATCCTGACTGCGCGGGAGAATATCCCACATTCGGCCCACACGGAACACACTCCTCGGGTTCCCAGCTGCAGCGCCGGCATATAACCCTGTAGGTGACGTCGTTGCGACCGCCTGTGTCGGCCGGCGGGCTCCACTCCAGGCTAACGGTGGTCTGGTTGATGTTGTAGACCAGGTTCTGTGGCGCGGAGGGAGGTCCTGTCAGAGGTGGACATGGAGGAAGCCAGAATTAAATAACTGAGTGCCAAGGAAAGTGACAGCCAAGAGTTGTGCATTGACTGAATCTGTGCTTTCACTGTTCTCAGGGAAAAAAAAAACAAAACACTACAGGACATGCCAGCTCCAGCCCTAGAGCCAAACACTGACACTCAATTATAATAAGACTCAAATCCAGAAAAAAAAAAAAAAAGTACAGGTACACTGAAAAGAAGTCAGCTCTGGCAGACACCAAGGTCAGCGTTAGAAAGCTGTGAAATCAAGGAGTGGAGCCCAGACTTTCAAAGGGAGAATAATTTCATAGAAGAGTTCATGCAACACAGTTTTTATGTCACTATTTTTTATGAATTGCCATTACATGGACAGCACACCCATATAAAACCTCACACTTCTGCTTCACCCTTATCGCTCCATCACCAGCCTTTGCACTGTAAAGTCTCCTGATTAAATGAGATTTTACAGTGTGAAGGCTTTTTCAGTTTAAAGGCAGTTTCACTAAAATTGTCCAGTTAGCACATTTAGAAACATTTTAGAGTTTTGTTTCTTGTCTTGTGAGTAAAAATGTGACTAAATGTCTAACTGATAGTTTGCTTAAAGGGCCTCCACGCAAAATTCAGATTCATGAGCTGTCTGCAAACGGCTCTCAACATGAAAGTGGCACATGAGCCGGCAGCTAGAAGCGAATGCTAACTGAATAAATAATGCTAGACTACGGCAACATTGCTGATGGTGTTGATCAGAGGGTGGGTGCTATGCTTCCACTACAATGCAACCTAATATCAGTGGTAACTGTTGTATGAGTCTAGTACAAAGCTTTAGCATCAAGAGAGCAACAGACTACAGTGAAGGTTGACAGATGTAGCATGACTTCATTTTCTGCTCAGGACGCCATTACTCCACTATACCTTTACGTAGCAAATAACGGTTTGCTTCCAATGCTCTTAATTCCACATAAAAACCCTTTAATTCATGAAAATGAAGTTGCTAAAAACTGTTGTTACCTTATTAGCAGCGCATCATTAATTACATCTGGCTTGAAATTATTCAAATTTGTCATTTTATTTCACTTCAGTAATAATTTTATGGGTGGGCCTATACATGAGCACTGATCCTGGCTAAAACAACAAAAGCTGTATGATTTGTTAGCGTGATATTATCGATCGTATTATCGATGACAAAGTGGAAGACACATAATGACCTCAAAGAGGCACAAAATGACAAAAAAGGGACAAAATGACATCAAAGACACACAAAATGCCAAAAAGAGACACAAAATTATTTCAGAGACACACAGTGATAAAATAAGACATAAAATATCCTCAAAATGACAAAAAATACACATGGTGACCTTAAAGAGCCACATTATGACAATATGAAAGACAGGTGGAGGGGCCTTTTGCATATCTTTGCCCAGGGGCCCACTGTCTTATAATATGCCCGTGATCAAACTTGAAGCTGCTTTACTTAGAAAATGAAGCTTAATGAGCAACACCTGTAAATGTAACATAACATTAGCCGACCTCAATTTCTCAAATTTCTACCGTACATTCTCAAATTCAGTTAAATTAAGTTCAGTCAACTCAAATGAATTAGTCAGCGCGAGTTTAGTTAACTCAGAATTCAAAAGCTGCTTTCACAGACATGAAAATAAATTATCTTTAATTTGCAGTTACGTTCTGTGCCACCTGATGAAGTTAAATCCAACATTTACTCTCCTGTAAAATTTGTTTTGGCTTCCATCCAGTTCTAAAAAAATAAAAAAAATCTGTCTCTCTAACTGCTAAATGCTGCACTATGTTCGCCAGCTCGTTTCTGACTGTCTGTAATTCAAAAGCAACTGTTGTAAATGAAACATAAAGAGTTATAAGCTAACCTCAAATTTCTTAAATTTCTCACTTTCTCACACATTCTCAAATTCAGTCAAATTAAGTCCAATCAACTCAAATAAGTTATTCAGTGCAATTCAGAAAGCTACTTACCTCTAACTCTGTCTGCTGTTTGGTGGTGTGCAGGTAGTTAATTCAAAAGCAACTCTAGTAACATAACAGTTATAAGTTGACCTCAAATGTCTTTAATTCCTAACGTATAATCTTAGATTTAGATAAATTAAGTTCACTCAACTCATATAAATTAGTAAGTGCTAGTTCAGTTAACTCAAACATTTCAAAGCTACTTTCACAGACACAGAAATAAATTAACTTTAATTTGCAGTTATGTTCTGCGCCACCTGATGAATGCCATATTCACTCTCCTGCAAAATCTGTTTTGGATGCATCCACTTCCAAAATAAAATATCCGTCTCTTAAGCTGAAAATGAGGCTGATGAGTGAGAGAGTGAACGTTGTTTGCTGGAAAGCACTTAGCTAAAAGATGCTAAAAAAGCTCCACAGAGCTGATGGATGCAGCCTGGCTCGTCATATTTCAAATGTGAATCAACCTGACCTTTTTTTTTTTTTTTTTTTTTTTGTTACAGTGCGCTCACTCATGCAAACATAGCTGCTGATTCATCCAGATGGAGCGAGGGCTTTGTTTACATACCGATTGTTAACAGCATAAAATCTGCAGCTGCTATGAAAATGATTGAAACGTGGTTACACTTGGAATGATGGGCCACAGACAGTCGCTTCCTGTGTTCTCCGAAAATACACCCAGCTGGAGATGTTGGCTTTACTGGGCTGCCTCAGAGAGGTATATCATACAGACAGCAGGACACTTAAAGTTAATGTCCTCCAAAAGAAGAAAAAAATACAAAAAAAACACTGACTTGCCTGCAAATTTATGAACAAGATTTAAGCGTGGATTATTACCGCGCTGTAACTGCCATATACAGTTTCACTTGACACACAATAACAACGAGCTCCATGCATCAAAAGTGCACAGGAACCACAGCCCATTTGCCCGTAAATGTTCGCGTAATGGCGAAGAGATTAGCTCATCTCGTAAAACAATGAATAACAAATTGCTGCTTTCATCTTTCAAATTCCAGGCTGTTGGCTTTTACGGCCCAGATGTTGATATAAATAAACTCCCACCGAAGCAGTAAAGATTATATGACTTGTATTCTTCGTTTATGCATGCTTTAAGAACATCTTCATTTTGTTTCTCTGGGAGATTTAAAGTGTGTTCTCGGGAAAATTCTTTAGAAGGAATGTTGGGGAGGGACCTCTCAGCTCATTAAATTTGTCACATTAACTAACAAAATAGATCATGCATATGCATTCAGCTTAAAAATCACAATATTTGGGCTCATTAATACAGCACTTAGTTGTTTTTTCCCTTTTCCAGCCATTAGAACTCAACTGAGACATCCATATTCATGATTATCGGGTGAGATAAGAGACACGGCGTGGACTGGGGAAGATGAAAGAGCCACCTGTGGCAGGTGAAGTGGAGAGGAGTGACTGCTGATAGCGCCACTCGACTTCAGCCTTGGCACTGACACTCGACCCGCGCTCTCAATCTTTACTCCCCAGACAAAGAGAAGGTACGCTGCGACACATACACACACTCAGACACCCACGCACGTACGCCTCCCACAGTCTGAATCTTTTGTTCTAGTATTTCCATGGCCATGGTGAGCCACGATAACATCTCACTTCTGCCCGTGCCACTCTCATTTGGGTCTCAGGTGCCATAGATCAAAGTGCCGATTTCTCAAAGAACAAGAGGCGAAAGGAAATTAGATTAGACTGACCCTGGATCTATGTTTGTTGTTGTTTTTTTCAGACACATTAAGCCCTGCAAGGCCTCGCTCGGTGTGCTTTAAACAGAAAGCTCGTCTCATCATCTTATATCTGAAACTTTTTGGGTGGCGGATTTGGGGCTGGGTTCCACAGGTTTAGCAACTTTTTGTAACAATAGGATGCAGGCAGAGCTGTGAAAGTGGGCAGGCTTGGAACTTCTCTATCAAGCTCTGTACGTGTAACCCTATGAATGCTTTCAAGTCAAGATTGTCTGAAAATGTACAACTGGTCAAATCAAGACTGCAAAGACAGCAGTGTCAACATAGATAAAGGCAGCTGGAGAAGTGTGGCCCCTTATTTGTAATTATTTAATAATCATAATTACTTATTGTATTAATTGTAATTAATTAATTTTTTCTTTTTTTTTTATATACTTATCTTTTGTAATTATTATTTAGAATAATAATTTTAATCATTTATTTAAGAAGGGACAATCTACATCAACCCAAAATTTAAAAAATGTAAATGCACCCGAGTTAGCTGAGGAGCCAGGTTTCATCGGTAGTTCCCTTGCCTGATGTCAGAAGGTATCCTAAAATAACTTAAAAAAAGATACAATATGAAGATACAATATATACAATGTTACGACAAACAACATTAAGATAAAAAAAAGGCACACAATGTCGTTAAACATGTAGAAGTTATGTACCACAATTTGACAATACTAGCAGATAAAATCCTCATAGTAGATGATGCAGGCCCAGTATGAGTGTAGTCATTTTTAAATTAGGTAAAATTTCCCTAAAATCAGTGCTGACATTGTTGGTCCTCAATAAAACCATTTTTTCTATAGAGCTTTGTATTGGCAAGAAACTGATGATATGATACGTATCACGATACAGGGGTTATGATTCAATACATTGAAAAATATTTCAATACATCACCTTGAATAAAGTATTGAAATATATTTCAAATGTAACTCCAGTATTAAGAAAAGAAGTAGCGAACTACGCGCTTCATATAACACTTTAACTCCACCAGATTCGCTCCATGTTTAATCACTATCAGCTGTTCCATTCAAATCATCACATGCTTATTAGCAGAGGATGAGACAGGTGTGCTGCAACAATAAGAGTCATATCAACTGTAACGTTAAAATGTAAAATTAATTTCAATATAAATATGCATTGCAACCTGCACTGGCTGGCACCCAGGAGGGAGGCACAGCTATGAATGGGCTGCTTTGTTTGTTTGTTTGTTTTTTTAAATGTTGTCATGATGTAATGTAATGAATATGAGAAAGGAAATTCTGCTGAAATATTATGGTGTTATCAGAGTAAAAAGCTTTTGAGGAATTTTTATTTACTTTTTATGTTAAAGAAGGTTATTTTAAAGGCTGTTCCATAAATCTGAATGATTACATTTTTTTAATTTATGCTCATTCAAAGGTACTTTAATAAAGAGCTGACTTACTTTAAAACAGTTTTAGTTGGGGGAAAAAAGTAAATAAACAACGAATACCAAAAAATACCAACATCTGCTATCGACCAAATCCTTATTTTGCGTTTCAGTCATCCCTTCTCATTACAGGTATCCACACTTTCCCTTTAGAAATGGTAAGATGACACATCATTCCACCTAGTTCTTTTCAAGCAAGCTGAACCTTTCTTCTCTTTCTTCTTTTCCTCCTGCGTTGGCGTCACTTTGTTACTCTGAATATGCTCTGTCTGGACTTCGGGATATGAAACTCTGCCCCCACTTCACCTACAGCACAGATTTGCGCCGCCGCCTGAGCCCTCCGCTGTCTGTCTGTCTGCTCATCCTTATAGCTCAAGGGCTTGTCGCTCTCCTCTCTCCTCTCCTCTTCTTTTTTTTGGTCTTTTTTTTTCCTACCACCGTCTCTCACTGCCCCACTCTGTCTTATCTTTCCGTGTTCTCTCCTCTCACCCCTCCTCCCAGTCAAGTTTCATTTCACGGATTAGCCTGCCCGAGCCCCCACAGCCTGAAATGTCTCAATCACTTGCTAGCTTCCCTCCAACGCTGCCACTGTGACCAAGCATGAGTGTGTGTGTGTGTGTGTGTGACGGTATTTTTGTTGTGCATAAATATGGAATGAATGCATGCACACTTTATGTTTCCTGCTACATCATTTGCATGCTAAAAACATGGAGCTGATTTTAAAGCAGAACCTGTGATTTTGTGGAATAAACAAAGAACTCCCAACATGCACAGAAGCGTCCGCTACATCTAATCAAACAAAATGACAATAAATGATAGTAGCTGATGGTTTTTAGGTCATGATTCAAAGCCCATCTCCTCTCCGAGCGGAGTTGTGAGACCTGAGTAAATCCAAGCTTAGGAGAGAAGAATCCGGCGCTTATCGGCCTGAGAGGTGCTCGGGGCTGCCTTAACCCTCCGCAGCCTATTAGCTGCCTGCGCTCTAATTGGGGAGCTGTGGGGAGAGGGGCGGCAGGGGTGAGTGGTATTCAAATCGCCCATGAGGTAATCCTCACTCTACAAATGCGTGTTGTGACCCCGTGACCTGGCCTCTAATGATGTGGCTGCAGCAGAACCTGTGCAAGGGAAGCCATGCAGAAGGAAGACGAGAAGTTTATTTTTTTTTTTTTTTTTTTAGCTGAAGGGCCTCCGGCTGCTGCTGTAATAAACAAAATTTCAATACTACTTCAGTACGGCACTGAATTCAATAATGGATTTGCTGCTTGCACAAAATGTGTGCTGCAAGCTAAAACTCCATTTCAGCCTCCGGAGAGAGCGAGAGAGAGAGAGAGAGAGAGAGAGAGAGAGAGAGAAAGAGAGAGAGAGGGAAAGAAGGATGGCACGAGAGAGGGACAGGAATAAAAAAAAGAGAAGAATTGAAGAAAGCATCACAAAGAGTGTGTTAAAACAATAAACACACTTTTTTTTGGGTACATCCGTACGATGAGAAATATCAGTAAAAAGTTTACACATAAATGCCAAGAAGCTTTTGATGAATCAACATGCTGCTTCTCTTAGATGTTGTTATATGTGGGTGGAATATGTGATTCCTGTTGTGAGTGAAGTGCTTGCAATCCCTATTTGCAATCACCTTCATTCACCACTTTCATTGCCATACTGTTTATATATATATATATATATATATATATATATATATATACTGTGTATGTACTGTTTAAGTGTACCATAAGAAGATGTCAATAAAGAAATCTAAAGTCTCTAAAGTCAAGTTAATTTTGTGAGTGGACACTTTCCTTTGTTTTCTATGTGCAAACAAATAGAAAAACTAGGGAGCAGAAATCAAATTAACCATCTTTATTCAAGTCCTCTTGTCCTCTACTGAGACAAAACCAAGTAAAAATTCTGTTGAGTCCAAGACTGAGACCTTCAAAAAATAGTCTTAAGACCAGTTTTGGGTACTTTAACACTGATTATCACACTTGGGTCTTATTTTTGTAGTGTTAGCTATCACTTTTATCAATTACGTCTACAATGTACTCACTAAAGAAAAGAATAAGCAGGTACAGATAATAGATGGATAAATGAATCTCCAACTGTGTAAAACAGGCAAATGCCCAGAGAACCCAGACCCTTAGGGTCCACAAAGGCTCCACATTACTTTTGGATTTTTTCATTACGGCTGGCTGATATGGAGAAAACTCTCATGATATATTTTTTTTGCCAAATTTCTCGATACCCAATTTTGTTGGTTTGACTATTGGTGCTTTTGAGAAATAACATATAATCATTAAGTGGGTAAAGGCAAACAACAGAACAGTAAGTTCAAAAAGTGATATAATTTTACTCTAATGCGACCTTTAAAAACCAGAAAAGGAAAACAGTTATGATATCACCATAAGCATCTATCTTTTAAAGTTTAGATCTTAAACATTTTGTTTATACAGTTCTGGTGTATTCTTAAATTTGGTGCTTTCAATCCAAATATTACCAAAAGGGGCAGGGCCACCTTGCTGGTTCATCCAACCCTAACCAAAGGAATTGCTGAAATCTAGGAGCATGGCGACACCGCTACAAGAAGGTCTGACTCGACAAGAAACTTGAGCAGTCTCCCTATCAGACAGGTTGTAAACAAGCCAACAGTTTAGCCCACATTATCTAAAGTGAATGCACCCGAGGAGAGCTGAAGAGGAAAACTGCACAAGAAGTACAGGTCGATGCCAGAGATGAGAAGAAGACGTTGTGGAGTAATTGTGGAATTCCTGTTTAGGACCTGAGTTTAACACTGGATCTGATATCAGGTAGCAATATTAGCAGCTACATTCAGCAGCCGTTTCACAGTCCCCTAGCAACTCTAGGCAGGACGGACCCTCAGACAGACGACAACTTTGTTTGAGGTGGCACATTTTTTAAGGGTTGCGACGGGGGCTGGGAGGAGCAGACGACTTCTCACAACTGCCCTTTTCAGCCCCTCGCAATGCACCGGCACTCCTCACAGCTGTTGCATGATTTGATTGCCCACTCCCTCCTGCCCTGTCAAAAACCATACCTTTTTTCTGCTCAGCCTCGAAAAAAAAAAACGGGCCTCCCCCCCAGCCCGGCATCCCCCGTAGAATAATCTCATTTTTCTCTCACAACTTTGCATATGAATGGCTTGGACAACAAACATTTTCCGCGCAAAATTCCTAAAAAAAAAAAAACAAAAGCATTTCCAAACCCCATTTTCTCTCAAGGCCCGGCATGACCCTGGAACTTCTAATCTTTTATATCAGCGCGGATATTGAATTTTTTTTTTCATGGTCACTTTCTTTTCATCCTTTTTCCCGCCAAAATCCCACCAAGACACAATTCCCTTTAATCCCTGTTGTGCCAACAGGATCCATTCCGTTTTTCAAACGTTTTTTTGGCTTTTGTTCCTATAGGATTTTTATTTTTTTTTTTAAACAAACCCCCTTAAAAATCTCTTTTTTCTTTTTTTTTATTTTTTTTTTTGCAAAAGGCATTTTTGGGTTTTTCCAGAAAGGTAAAAAATTCATTAGATTTTCACCCCAATTTTAACTATTTTCAACTCTTAGAGTGTTTGGAAAAGGCTTCAGGAAGAAAATTTTTTTTTTTTTTTTTTTCTCAATGTAAAAAAGCAATCAATGGACCTATTTTTTTTTTATTTTACACCGACTTTTTTTAATTCGATGCTTTAGGAAAATTCACGGCCCCCTTTGCAAAAAAAATTGGCAATCACCCCGAAATAGGCCTTTTTCATCAAGTTTGCATTTAAGTGGCCACATTTTTTTTAAACCACTTTTTTCCAATACAATTTGGCTTTTTTTCTGGAATCATCTTTATTCAGCGCGGATTTGGCTTTTCATGTCCCCCACATTACATCTTCATCTCATTTCCCCCTCAAATCCTCATAGACACATTCTTAATCTCTGTGTGCCAGAGATCCATCTCACTGTTTTTGCTAAGGCCTATGATATGGTAGCTTTACAAACCCCTATTTAAAAAAAATCTGTCAATCAAGCAATTTGTTCAGGCAGTGCAAATTCATTTTCAATTACTATTCACTCTTGGTCTGGATAAGGCTTGGGAGGAAAAAAAAAAAAAAAAAAAGAAATCACAGTGACTATTGGTCACACCGACTTAATCCGGCGATGAATGAGGAAATGCACGTACGGACGGCCGTGCAAAAATTGTGCCGGGTGAATGAGGCGGAGGTGAAGCTATTCATACAAGTTAAAAATACATATTTACATATAATGGTATGGGGTCATCAAGTGTAGACCTGAAGTTAATGAAAATGAATAATGGAAAGTGTGCATTAGGCAACTTCAGTAATTACTACGCTACTTGGCCAAGGTGATTACCCGGAGGGGAACAGCCAGAGGACACTGCAAAGAAGTGGGAACTTTCTCCTGTTCTCTCCTCCGAGCCCCTGCCCTTGATCAGCGGAGATGTTGGAGTGAAGCGTTAACATCCGATTAGGATGGTTGGAGAAGTGAGTAATGGACCTGTCTTTGAGAACAGGATCTGTATGGTTGCCTCTGCGCTGCACGGAGAGATTGGTGGTTTGTGGTCACTGGCCGGCCTCAAATTAGCTTAGCGTGAGTTTGTCCTTGTTTGTGTCACACGGTGATGGGAACAGAGTTAAACAGACAAATCGGAGGCCTGGAAAGTACTTCAATATGTTAAAATCGAGCTTGCTGACTTCATTTAACAGTCATGTACAGTTTCTACAGATTCTGCCATAAGGCATTCTTACCTGTTTGAAACTACAACACTAAAAACAAGCTACATTGCAAACTATGTTTGTTTGTTTCTTAAAACGCAGCCACAGTGACAGTTACAGGATAATGCCACTTCATTTTACTGAGACACCATCATTAGGAGGCCTGACTCAGAGCTAAAGGAATCCGACCCACAACAGTAAAAACAAGCATGCCTCCTGCCGAGGTCCAGTATGTTTTTACTTCTTCTTTTACATTTGATGTCAAACCATTGCGACGTAAATCTGTGACTAAATGCCACATGTAGTGTGTGCTAAATGTAGAATCTGTGTCAAGTTTGCATGAGAGCTAACAATAGCCACCAAAGGCAAAAAACATGAAGCATGAAGAAACAAAAGTTCAACTTCCAAGGCAAACTCTGTATGTTCTTTTAAAACACACCTTAAAACATACTTTTTTACAGCAAGGCAGTAAATCTATTGTTTATCTAGTTTCTATTCCATCTTTTATCAATTTTAGTATTTTTATATGTACATGTTCATGCATGTACAAAAATTTATATATTTGTGTGTATGTGTGTGTATATGTACAATCCGTCTATGTGTGTACTTTGCATGTATAACACACTGTTTTATCTTTGACAGTACAGTAATATATTATTCTTTTGTCCGGTATTGCAATTTATAACTGTGTTTAAAAAAAAAGTATTATTATTATTATTATTATTATTATTATTATTATTATTATTATTATTATTATTATTATTATTAACAACAAGTTTGATTTTGGCCATCTTCATTATTTTATTTTTTTGAAACAAGAAATGACCATATTTGGGTGAGAGGGTTGAGCTGTGCAGGATTGTCCCGCCTCTACTCTGATTGACAGGTCACTTTGGTAACAACTTGTCAATCACAAGGTAGCCACGCCCCAAAACATACCTTGCTTTGTGGTATATTTCACTCCACATAGGACTAAAATTTACAAAATAAACATCATGCTGTTTTGAAGAAGACTTAAATCTAGTGATTTTGATGATAAACTAATTGGGAAAGACGTTTTACTGAAATAATAAATCAGGTGAGAATTATGGTATTTTTCCTCACAGACTTCTTTACTATTGGGCTTCTCTAAGCAACCAGTGGAGCTGCCCCCTGCTGGCCATTAGCAAGACTTATTCCTTTATGCTTCTTTTATATATGTGCCTCCAACCAGCACCAGCAAAGAGTCAATTTTGTTTTTCAAGGATTTATGACTTCATCTATTTGTTGTTGGTGCTGTAGCCACAGCTGTCACACCAAAGTCCACTTATTTTTCCACCTTATTTTCAAGGTTCGTGTAGCTCTTTCATTTCTGTCGTACATTGTATTTTGACTCAACAGTGTGCACAAACATTATTAAGGTGTGGTTTTAGTATGAATACCAGTATTTAAAGAGTATTTGTACTCCGGAGTGGGACACTAGTTAAAAATGCTCAGAGAAAACATCTGGAGAGAGTAAATAATCCTGTGTATTTGATGGAATTCAGAGAGAGAATTCTGCTACCTTTCTGGAGAGTGTAAAATCCATTCCTGTGTAGCTAAAGGCAAAAAGGCAAAAAAGATGCTCTGCTCTCTGGTCAGTCCACTAGCTCACGTACTGAGAACAGACCTAAATATTGAGCACATTTCTTCCAATTTTTTTTAAAGGAAAGCCAGCCAGCTAAAATGCAAAATAGATGGCTGATATTTTAATAATATATAACGCTTGTGGGAAATCATAGCTCATTAACAATGAGGCGAAAAACTTTCTTGTCCGAGTTATGATCTTTTTTTTTTTCTCGTAGAGCTCTATCTTACCCACTGTTTTAATTGGAGTATGTTTTTCCTCATAATATATTTTTACTTATGTAATAAACCTACACCCAGAAGAAAAATTATTTGAGTGGAATTAAAGGATCTAAGAAAAAGATGCACACTTCAGAGGCTGCTGGGAAATAATTCATGACCGCAGAATACACTTATGGTAACATAAACACACCTGTGCACTGACAATGTGTTGAAATAAATGGAAGAGGTTACTGGGCAGAGATGCTGTGCAACAATGCCTTTAAATGACATAAGAATCTTTTTTTCCTATGATATTTACAACATTAAATCTAAACTCCAATCACAATAATCCTCTCTTTGATTCTTCGTTTTAATGCATAGACAAGCCGATGTGGCGCTTGTACTATTTGCATAATATCTCACCGGTAGTCTCTCTGTCACACACACATACACACACACACACACACACACACACACACACACACACACACACATATTAGAGATTCTGAGTTGGCCTACTTTAGGTGTTCAGGGAGAAAGCAGCACTGCACAGGATGTGAAGCAGGCGTACTGATTTTCCAACATATGCATATCTGTTTTTTGATTGTAAGACTTGAATTACAACCTCACAGTTGTCCACACACCAGACAAGTTGCACTTACAGTTTACATCCATGTCTGCGAAAACATGGTTGTATAACACACATCTACCTCCCCAGCAGCACAGAGGATTTATACAGTAAACACAAGGTGGGAACCCAAGATTAGTGTCACCAATTCAGTATCTGGCCAAATGTCTCCCCTTCTCTTCCTGAGATCTGACGATGAATAATGGCTGGAAAAGTGTTTTTGCAGAACATTATGATGTCACAGTGAAGTTGACCTTTGACCTTGTGAATATAATGTCATCTCTTTATCCTATTTTACATTTGTGTAAAATTTGTCACAATTACATATGAATTATTGAGTTACAGCCAAAAACATTTTTATGAGATCTCAGTGACCTTGACCTTTGTTTTTTGATCACAAAATTATCAGTCCATTATTGAGTCTAAGCAGATGTTTGTGCCAAATTTGAGGATATTCCTTCAAGGGGATCTTGAAATATTATGTTCAGGAGAAGGCGATGGATGCAAAGTCACAGTGACTTTAACCTCAGATCACCAAAATCTAACGCGTTCATCATTGAGTCCAAATGGACGTTTTTGCCAAATTTAAAAAACCTTACCTTGACCTTTGACTTTCAAACACCACATTTGTATTAATTCATTATTGAGTCCAAGTGGATGTTTGTGCCACATTTGAGGAAACTAACTCAAGGCCTTTTTGAGATATAGTGTTCAGGTAAATGAGACAGATGCAAGGTCAAAGTGAACTTGACCTCTGGCAATCAAAATCAAAGCAGTTTATTCTTAAGTGAATGTTTGTGCCAAATTTGAAGAAATTCCTACAGGTATTCATGAGATTTCACATTCACAAGAATACATGGACTTATGGACGGACAACCCAAAAACCTAATGCCTCCAGCCACGGCTGTCACCAGTGTGAATGCATAAAAATGGTACAACATCAATTCTTCTTAATACAAAGTCCAAAAAAGAATGAGAAAAGTGAAGAGAATTCAGCAGCCAGAGACCTGTGGGCCTATCCAGCAGTCTTGTGATACATTATCAGCAGAATGAAGGCACACAGATAAGGTGCACAGATTATGTTTAGGGGTGCTGTTTACCTCCAGAGATAAAGCAAGGGTGTGAACTCCCGTGCACAGTAGCTGAAGGCAATCAAATGGGAAAAAAAAAACAAAAAAATCATCCAGCAGCACCTTGAAATAAACTTGTTTGAGAATGATTTGGAGCAAATCAGCCCCACCCCTCAGACTGAATCCCCCGGCCTGTGTAAATAAGCCATCAATGGCTGTCACATAACTGTTACACTGGCCAGGACAAATGAAGACGCAGGGTGCTGCCTGGGCTGCCGCCGCCACCGCTGCTGACTGTAATTGCAATCTTTCAGACGGGAAATGGCAAATTGCTCCTCTCATCATTAGCAAGCAGCTAAGACAGAAAACAGACATGCAAGCCTGCAAACATAATTATAATGACATACTGGGAGAGGCAGAGGAACTGCCATGGAACACATCTGGGGCTTTCATGAGACCACTGCAGACTGGCTGAACAGGTCTGCCTTGGGCTCAAGAGTGTTTTTTTTTTTTTTCTTTGCATGTGTGGCTGTTTAAATTCAGATCCTATCATGTGATCTGTTTACCTAGCAACGGCATGGCAGACTTACTCGTGCAGGCCACAGACGGAGGGTCAGAGATGGCTCGGTAGTAGCCGTCCTCGCAGTCACAGCGCCAGGAGCCCTCGCGGTCGTTGAAGCTGTGTGCCGGACAGCGAGAGCACTGAAGATCCTGGGAGGAAGACTTGTAGAAGCCACGACCGCACGCTGTAGAAAGGGGGGGAAAAAATAGAAAAGAATGAGGCCAAGGCAAGGAGAGGTAGGACAAAGACAAAAAAAAAGTTATAAACCATTTGCACAGACAGCATTATGTGAGGATCTCATGTAATTTAGCTATCCACAAATCATAATGAGGTTTCCTAAAATGAAAAACAGGTGGTGTGGAGGGCTTGATTTTACAATTTATCATGTTCAGTTTCAGTTTCCTGACCGTTTTTGCTTTTAGGGCCTTCAAAATAACTCATTGTCTGCTTGCCTTTTCAGATTGATTAATTTAAATACTTGTTATTGGGAATATTATGCAACTTTTTACCAAAAAAAAGAAGCTATGTTTAGAGAAAATACCACCCTATGACTTGTCTTGTGACCCAAGAGAAAAATCTTAATCACAGTTCACATAAAACAGGGTCCTCTGGTGGTGAGGACAGCTCAAAATGTGCTTCAATTGTTACAATGCTGATGTCCGTAGTTTAAAGGCATAGTACACCTCCAAAATAAAAATGCATATTTTTCCTCTTACCTCTAGCACTATTTATTAGTCTAGATTGTTTTGGCGTAAGTTGTCGAGAGTTTGAGATATTGGCCGTAGAGATGTCTGTCTTCTCTCCAATATAATGAAACTAGATGGCACTTGGCTTGAAGTGTTCAAAGCGCCCCCCCCCAAAAAAAAAAAAAAAAAATATATATAAAAAAAAAAAAATATATATATATATATATATATATTTGAAAAACTTGGCAACAATGTTTCCCTCCAGAAATCATTACCCTGTTACTCAAGATAATTCACAGAACTTGCTGTGAGCAGTTTCATGAAGGAACTATTCTTCTTCTAATGAAGTACACCTGCCAATTGTATCACTGTGCGGTAGGAAGAGTGCATCTATGACTAGTTAATTACTCAACTAGTTGATCAAAAGAACTATTTTGGTTATCAATTATTTATTTTAGTCATTTGTCAAGACAAATGTCAAATATGTGCTGGTTCCAGCTTCCTAAATATGAGACTTTACTACTGTCATTTATGATAGTAAAGGAAGAGAATTAGGGTTTTGGACTGTTGATATGACACTTTGAGTTCTGTAAGAAGTTTTTTTTTTTTTTTTACATGACACTGCTCACAACAAGGTCTGCGGATTATCTAAAGTAACGGGGTCATGATTTCTGGAAAGAGACATTGCTGTTTAGTTTTCCAAATGTGTTTTTGGGTGGCTCTGAGCACCACAAGCCAAGTGCCATCTACTTCCATTACATAGCAGAGAAAGTAAACATCTCTATGGCCGATATCTCCAACACTGCAACGGACACCAAAATAATCTAGACTGAAAAATAGCACTACGGGTAAGAGAAAAAGTATGTCGTTTTTTATTTTTGGTTGAACTGTCTCTTTAAAGCTTTAAAAAAAAACTGAAAACAACAAATTGCACAATAACATTTTTTTTTTTTTTATTAACAAAATTTATTCCACCAGAAACTCAATTCTCACAGTTTTAATTTAGTAAACCTCAGTTATAAGCCAGGTTCACACAGCATTAAATTCACTGATGATCTCATCAGTCATTATAAATCATCGAATGTCTCCAGGTGATATTACTTCAGTGCCAACAGTCTGAGGGAGTCGTCACTCCACACCTGTATTCCCATCATGAGGAGGGCATGACAGAACACACCATTGTGTTCACATCGTAACACAGCAACCCCCCCCACACACACACACACACACACACACACACACACACACACACACACAGGCTTTATCTAATCTAAGAGCCATGAGAAAGAACCGTAAATCTCATGTTGAGGCATTTGCTCGGGATGCACTCTCACTTCAAGAGGTAAATAACAAGGCTATTTTTATTCTGATGAATCCCCAGGTCAGTAAAGAGGTCCGACTTGTTTATAACACGCCCTATCTCTGAGAGGAAACATTCTTTACCAGAGCAGAGAGATAAATATCCAGCACATGGATCATTTCAACATTTTACCTTTGACCAAGCCAGTAAACAAACTAAGACTGATATGATGAATCAAACGGCGGAGTCATCGCCGCCTGTGCGCCGAGATAGTCATTTAACAATTACACTCAAATTACTCACCCACACATCATTTCCCTAAAGTTACAAATGATTCCCACGACAGCAAGTAATGACAAAGGCACAAATGGCAAACAGCAGCCCTCGCTGAATCACACACATTTTGTGGAGTTAATATTTAAATACCAGTAAGGAGGAAAATGTCTATTCTGGGGTCTGGCTATTTTAGCCACCGAGTCGACTTAATCCACAGTGACCGGCTCGGCTGTGTGTGCAAAACGGAGCTAAGCCCGGCGCAAAGCTGCAATCCAGGCCACATGATCTCTTAAACAATCTGCAAGAAATCTACACTTGTGTAAATAGCTCTGCATACAAACTATCAAATTATACCAAAAAAATGCATTTTTCATGAGCCACTGGGGGGAAATGAGCAATGATTGTCAAACTAGGTCTCCCCACATTACAGATCTGTATTTTCCCTTTTTTTTTTGCCAGGGAAAAATATTGGCCACCACCTCCTGTGACAGGTCCGGAATAAGAAGGATAGTTTTTTTTTTTTGTTGTTTTACCACTGAAGAGCAGGCCGGGGCTCGGGGTATCCTGATTTCAGCTACATGAAAGCCCTGTCATTCTCCATTTATTGCACTGCCACAGCCTCGTGAAACAAGACCTTTTTCTTTTTTCAAGTGGAAAAAAGACATGATTTTATCTCTAATCTTTCTTTACCTTTCCAAGCTGGTAATTGAAAACAGAGCCATGAGGAGTCTGCGAGCGGTGAATGCTGACCAGGCGAAACATATATACACACAGTCTCCAAGTGCTTACTCATCATATTTACCTTTTTTTTTTTTTTTTTTTTACTGTATATGTTCCCTTCTGATGAGTGATAAAACAGCAAGGAAACCATGCCTGCTTGGTGTATCTGATGCGCAGGGTAAACACTCCCCCGTGGATGTTGATAATGACACTGAAGGGTTTTCTCCAGCAGGTTAGGGAGCGGCTAGATCACGTTTAAGACGGCGCTTTTTCCCACCATGCCCGGCTGTTTAAACATTCTGATAAGCCAGCGTGTCTGTTTGCCTTTCGGGTTTTCTGAGAGCTCATCTGCTGGGTGGCCAGTGTGCAGAGGGGGAGAGCCCGGTGGGGACCGGAGCTGTCACCCACAGCGACCACCACTCCGGCAGACAAGAGCATTCACGGCAGATTAAGACCAGCACAAGGCCGGGAAGTGAAGAGACGCAACTTTAATGGATGACTCAGATTCATCACTACCTCTTTCTTATTTTTATGATTTCACATGAATTCTGTTGGTTAGAGTTTGGTTTTTTCTCCCTTAAACCCTTTGAAACCTAAAATCCGTTTTCTTGTGCTACAGTTAGACACCTTTCACAAGCTATTTTCCTTTTAAATATGAGGCAATGACAAAAAAAAAGGTAAAAGGAAGGGAACTCGGAAGGGCCCTATGAAGTCTACTTAAAACCTCGACACTGAAAGAAAGAACGATGATTTTAGAAATGTTAGTGCTTGAAAAAATATATATATATATATATATATATATATATAAAACAAATATATACATATGTCTTATAATTTTCAGCACTTTTTAGGTCATTTTTGATTTTTGTTGTTGTTTGTTTGTTTGTTTTTTTGCTTATTTTCAGGTAATTTTCCTTTGAACCATTTTTTTGCAAATATTTGTGCCATATTTTGTTAGGTTGCTTGTTGCCTTCTCCCCTTGGTTTTGAAGAAATCAAACCAGTACAGCAGAACTTTCTCCTGTTAAAAATCACCAATAAAAGCTTCTTAAACATTTTCCAGCGGGAATATGATCTGAAACCAGTAAGAAGTTAACAGCATCAGCAACCAAGATTTCATGTTTCTACACTAGCATGTAGCTACATGTAGCAGTGTACTTGTGTACAGAGACACTTTCTCCCATTATAAATCACCAAGAGAAGCTTTTTAACTCAGCTGGACATGTTCCAGTGAGGAAAAATTATCCAAAAATAAGGAACGACATCAGCAACCAAGATTATTGTTTACCCTGATTTTAGCATGCAACTTCAAATCCATCACGAGCTGATGTAATCATGTAGCCAAAGTAGGAAAAAACAATGGAAACTTTGGCCATGTTTAATATCAACATCTGACGCTGTAACATTATATGATAGGAAATACATAGGTAAATAGGTCCCCTTTAAATTACACATCTGTAAAAACAGCTCAATGCTATTTATGTGTTAAGTGAAAGACTGTAACTACCTATTAAATCTTAATTACAGCTGACACACGAAACAAAATAGTTCTCCAAGGTGTTTATTTAACTACAGCTGGTAGTCTTTGTTAAAAAAAACATGATGTACGTTTACTGAGCTGTTCTTATTTATCAAGATTTGTTGAATGTCTAACAAAACAATTTTGTCTATTGAATGTTTAAAAAACATTTTGGGGGAAAAAAAACTGTATGGACATGCAGGACAGTGTACAGCATCAAGAGTACTGCTTTATATGCTACATCAACAATAGCTCATGCATGTAGTGGAAATAGCATGTATATTTTCCATATGCTAGGTAGAAAATAGTAAAAATTACATATTCCAAGGCAAAGGCCCAGAATGACACCAAGAAATATTACAGTGCATGTTTTTATGCTTTGATGGCTGTGAGATCAAAAGTTGCAGTTGTGAATGTGTTTCAATGGTGATTTTTTTTTGTACTTGACAGTATGAATGTAACAATGTTGTGTACACTATGTATTTTAGAATTATTGTAGGAGTTGAGCTGGAAATATTTTTGTTACAATATTAAACAAAAATACACAATTTTGCTAAAATGTATGACATATGCATCAACACAGCAAAAATTGTTTAAAAAATTACAAATGAAAAGTGTGTAAAATGCACCAAACAGTCTCTAAGGGTTAATGTAACCTATCTGCTTAAAAAAGTCAATTTGGGTGTCGATGCTATGTATAATGTAACCGTCAGCTTGCTTGGACTTCACTGTTCTCAATATTCTGCAATTTAAGAAACAACTTTGGTGACTTCAGTGTTATCATAACTGACAGAAATAATGGCCCAAAACCACAAAAATAAAAGCCTTGTTTTAATAAACTGGACTTGCCCTTTAAGTAGAGCTCCGGAGCAAAACACAGTTCATTTTCCATGCTCTTTTTTCCCAGCAAAAGCCCATGTGTTTATCAGTGCGTCCGACTGTGTTTGGCACCCGGAAATGTTTACAGAAGCAACAAGGCGGCAAATGAGGCCTCAAAAATCGAATGCCTGTATGACACAGGCAACTAAGTGCTTCTGCAGCTCTCCCCACCACTGGCAGTGCACTGAGTGACAAGTACAAACACAGCCGTCCCCGGCCCCGGCATTCCTGTCCCAGCAGCACAGCGCACGCTGACTCGCTGCTGGCGACTTTTCCGTTCCTGGCACCAGATGCTAAAGAGACACCCTCTTACAGTCTGAGATGGGATGATAGTGAGTGAGAGGTTCTTAGTCGTCGACTCTCCCTGAAGCAACACTTTACTTCTGAGTGGAAAATATCTACAATGCAATTACACCGAGTCTTCCAGTAGCCTTCTTAGCTGACAAATGACTGACACCTTACTGGCAAACACTGACGCATAAACATGTTAAACATTGTCGACTCTTTTCGACTTCCACTGATTTGACGAGAGGACACACAGTCTAACGTGTAATTACATTTGTAAGGATGAAGTGTATGAGAGTGACTCCTCAGAAAAAAGGGTTTATGTAAGTCGGCCCCTCTCTTGGAAAAGATAAAGGCAGACTAATGGTTTGTGCTTGTTGACACGGGCCTGTTAAAAAAGCTCAGCAGCAGACACAACAGTCGGCTTATTTACGAGAAATTAGCCGCTCCTTAGAGGTTGAGGTTAAGCAGAGAGAAAAAAAAAATACAAGTCTTACATTGCAGCCAGCTCCTCAGCAGGCTACAGAGCCGGCATCTGTAATTTCCCTTCCAGTGGTCAAGCACTTTCATTCAGTGATGTGCAGGGGAGGGGGACAAGCTGCAGTCAGCAATTTTAGACAGAGAGAGGAAGACGAAGCGGGAGAACGGAGAGGTCCCCAAGAGTGGTGGGATAGAGATAATCAAACGTTCCCTTTGACTGTGGCGTCTCAATCACCAAAACTGGCCCAGAGAATAAAACAAAGTCTCCTTATCTTATGCAGACACACATACATAGGGAAAAAAGGCAGGATTTCTGTATTTTTCTAAGATCTCGGTTTATTTCTTTTTTTCCTCTGAGCTGAGCTTCTTAACATTCTTGAATTACATCCAATTTTTCGCACGCTTTGGCAGTGTCATGACACTCTGGGTGAGGGACAGAGAGAGGGAGGGGAGAACATAACTTCTTATGCGACAGCCTGACATATCCCTTCCTGGCCAAAATAGAAAATAATTATTATCCTTGTCCTCGGGGTGATGCCACTTCACTTGGTGTTTTTTTTTTCTTAGTTAATCTTCTGCCTTTGCTGACAGATCGGATTCCAAATTTGCCCTTTTCGTTTTTTGTGTAGTTTACTAGCTTTCTATGAATTTGCTGGCACTGGTTAGTAAAGTCAAATGCCAACCAAAAATACATAAAAAATTAACATTAGTGCACAACATTATGACAATTAACCATAGCTGTAAAGGGATTGGACCAAGCTAGAAGCTAGCATTAGGGTTGGTTTCTCTGTCTCGTCCAAACATGGTCCCTTCTTGCTCCAAAATCCAAGATGGTGACAGCCAAAATGCAAAAGTCTGTAGTCTGTAAGCCAATGGGTGACTTCATGGCAGTTACGTCCACTATTTTGTACAGACTATGGGTCATACATTTTGAAAAGTATGCAAATGTCTACAAAGAGGTTAAAGTGGACCCCTGTGGATGTGGCCAGAGAACAAATTTCCACTTTCTAACCCTTGTGGCAGTGTGGATGTGGAAAGTTAAGCATCGTATAGGCGCTGGCATTGAAAAACTTTTAAGTATAGCCTGACTTGGAGAAACTGGAAACTGAGCTTCCTTGCTTGTTTACAACCCACAAATCCAATCAAGGTTACAACCCTTATTACTACTGAGCACGAAGAACTCGAGCTGGTCCAAACAGGGCAGCTGGGATATTGAGTTTCTCCCCATCTGTCTCAATATTACTGCGGACATCGCTCAAAGTGAGCTGCAGTGTGGGAATGTGGGAGATTCCCTCTTTGCAGACTACCAGAGCCAGAGTGAGAATGACTAGTGTGGGCCTTTCTGTCTCCACGGTCCTAGCATGATGAGTCCTGTCAGGGCCGGGCCTTCCCCTTTCTCCAGCTGCCCTCCCGTCCGGCCTGATTATGTGTTAAATCCGCCCGTGTGTCGGGATGGATGTGGAAAGAATGCGCGCGGATAGGGAGCCGAGCAGGGCTGCGGAGACCCAGAGAGAGCAGCCTGGAGATAGCACCCCATTAGAGTGATAAAAGAGGCAGAGGGAGGAGAGCAGCCGACAGGACCAACATGCAGGCCTCGCCGCTGATGAATGCCAGGTGGAGCAGGTCAAGCGTGATAAAGGAAACAGTTTATTTTCTTATTTGAAAAAAACACCATTGCTTTCCGTACAACGCTTGCTATGGCCGTCGCCGCCGCCCCGATAGGGAAATGTCTTTATAAATATCAACTCTAAACACAGGCCTGGTACGATGGGAAGCCTGTCGCCTGTGGTTTACAAGAGTATGTTTCCTCCCTGTGCCTTTTTCTTTGTCTGAACGATTCTGACATCCAGTGCTAGCTGCATACCTCTGAACAGGACTATGTAACATTTAAAATGTTGCCCATATCTATATATCTTCTACATTCTGGTGCTGATTACAGAGAGTTTTGATACCAAAATGGTACTTTTTTTTGCATACCTGACTTTGTTACATAAATATAATTTTCTAGCTGAGCAATTTCCACCTACAGAAGAGGACTTTAACTTACAGTCTGTTTTTTTTTTTTTATTATTTTATTTTTCTCATTTAACAAAAGAAGCCAGACTTCTCAGATGCAAGGCTTAACTACTACTACTGAACCATGCAGAGCAGGTAACTGCCCCAGGCCCCCAGAGCTCCAGGGGGCCCCAAAAGTTCCAGATTTACAACATGTCAACTCGTTAACACTTGGGAATAGGCACTACCAAAGCACAATATTAAGAGGGTCGTCCTTAAAGGGCTGGGCAAAATACTGATATTTTGATATAACAATGTAGAATTTAGATACTGTAATATCGCAAGTGTTGTATTTTCTGCTTTTAAAGGTTGGATTACACTAAATTCATGTAATTTCCTAAATTTACTACCCTGAATTCCAATTTTGCCTTTACCCACTTTGTCATTATATTCACATTACTGATGATTAGGGTTGGTGTCATTCAAATTTGAACTGATACCAGTACCTTGAATTTAGTACCAGTTTCCAATGATACCTTGTAACTGTAGTTTTGTCTTGCTTCATGGCACTTTGCAGCGCTTCCACCTCCTTTACCAACCAGGCAGCTCTGTAGAGCTCTGTTGTCTATAAAGCCTCAAAAAGCCAGGAAGCCACCGGCGGAACTCCAGCGTCCCAACTTCAAGGCACTTTGTGATGCTTCCACCTACTTTCTGAATCCTGTGTTATCACACAGGTGTGCTCTTAGAAACCTGGATGCAGAGGCTCATGCAGCCAACGTATCTATGTGGAGCCCATGAGGGGGTTAATACACGGGCTTAAAATTTGGGCCCTGCATTAAGCCCTGTAGGATTGTCCATGGGTTACAAAATGGCCCCATGCCAATTGCACACGTGTGTCGGTTTACCGAAGTGGGCCCAGACGAGGTCCGCCTTTTGGGCTCATATCTTCTTCGTAACCACGTGGGGCATAGAAGAATTTATCTGTTAGAGTGTATGTCAAAATTTGGCGCCAATTTATTTACATGAAATGATTCTCGTAGTACCAAGGTAAGTAGTCGGTAAGTAAGTTCGGTCCCCAACCCTATTGATGATTATTTATCAGAAATCTCATTTTGTAAATATTTTGTGAAAGCACCAATGGTTAACCCTACAATATCATCTAAATATCAATATTGAGGTCTATGGTCAAAATATTGTAATTTTTTTATTTTTTCCATATTGCCCAGCCCTTCCTCTGTCTTGAGGCTCTGACTTGAAATGGATCCTGTGTCAAAATTGTTTCAACGTATCCGTGTCTAGCATTTATGTGATAGATTACTATATTAATTTGATTTTTCAACTTTTCACACAATAAACCTGTGGCCAGTGTTGTCTAGAATAGGAATAAGAGAAACATCCCCATACTGTGGGAGGAATAGGGTGTTAATAGGGGCTCAGCAACACACTTTGGCAGGTCTTTTGTTTAAACACAAGAATCCATAAAAAACATTTACCTTTACAAAAGTCTAAAATTGGTACAACTTTGATTTTAACTGAGGAACAATGTGTTTAAACAACACTGAATCATCTTTCAAATACAATGGCAGCTTTTGGTACCACGCAGTGCTACCTGTGAAAAACAAAGGCATTTTCTTTCTAGAACGTGTCTGATCGCTTCTATTACACCGCAATCCACTGTTAATACTGTCATAAACATTTTCTGTCAGCTATTTCAGAATGCCTTGTGTCTTGCTGGATGCTCAGACAACCATGAAATGCTATTTAAAAATCCAACTCCTGCTTCATGTTTCTCGGTTTTACTTTCAGGGCGGACGATTAGGACCATGACCGCGCGTTACGACTATAGAGAAGGATGTCAATAGCTCACACAGAGCTTATTTCTTATGCATTAATGTAGCCTGGGGGGCTATGTGTGTTACTCTGATTAGATGTGACTTGTGTTCTTTGCCTCAATAAATAGTAGGCCTCGGTGTGGACATTCATCAGGCTCTGTTTACTGGCGTTTTATGCATGCTGAACTATGGCTGCATCTCTTTTATGGACTAGGGCCTGTGGTGTTTTCCCCTACAATGCAAGAGGCTGTACATCTTGTGAGTAATTCAGAGCAACGCAGGCAGGCAGACCTGAGAAAAAGTCCTGGCTGAGTGTATTTCTTCTACTTGAAAAGCCAAAGGACAGCTCAATTGATCTCGTCTTGCGGGTGATGTGTGGACTTTTGTAGCCGCAGAGGTTCTGGAGAAATCAAGCGCACTTTGAAGGAAGACATGAGGTATTCATTAAGCTTACTGAAGTGCTTGCTAACACTTTGTTTGGAACTTTGCATCATCTAAACTATATTCGGAGTATTTCAGTGTAATGCTAAAGAATCCTTTTTAATTTTTCATGATCAAACATTGTTTTTGGGTCCTATCACAGGAGCAAAAAAGGCAAGCAGCAGGTGTTTGTCGATTTTTTCCTTTTCCCTACAAGCCCATTGCAGCGCTATAAGTCTTTTTTTTCTTTCAATAAAGACAAAGATGCTCAGCAGCTGGGTGTTTTTTGCCAGCAGGCATGTTAATCTCCTACCTATGAGAGGCGAGGCGCCTATCCAGCTCCGGGAAACAGTAGCAGATCACACAAAGAAAAGGCAAAGAACTGAGGCTGTGCTGAAAATCTCTTCACGGGACAGAGATAGAGTTTCAATGTCAAACCCCTTCCAAACAAGTTCATTTTGAACCCTGACGCCTCCCGAAGGGGAACCTGGGACGTGGCTACATAAGGCCAAAAAAGAAGTCAGATTAAAAAGGAGCCACTGGCACAAAAGTTTAAACGGTTAAAGAATCTGATGTCATGTTGCGCTGGATCCTCCCTTCACCCCACACATACTTGGAATGGCTCTGTCTGGCTGCTGCAACACTCCACACATACAGACAACCGAGCCATTCATCCAAGGTACCTGTGCTTAGCGGGAGATAAGTAGCTTTCCGCGAGAAACAAAGAGAAGATTAGCATTCCCTTACACTGTGTTGGAGGGCACGCAGCTTTGCCCTCTGAGCAGGGAAAAGTGAAGGAAGTGCCTGCTTGGTTGTTCACAGCAAAGATCAAAGCCAGACACTGATGAAGTTATACTCACATTTAAGCTAATTCTCCAGTGCTAAGTCATGCTACAGCCGCTCCATGCAGTTTAACCTTGAAGTCGGGCAATTTGAAAATAGACACCATACTAACAAACAATCTATCAGGTCCAAGTCACAAATATCATCACTTGTAATCTATTTTTATATGAATTGACAGAATTAATTTATATTTGTCTCAGATTGTCCATACTGTGAAAAAAATTGGTCCTAAAAGTTTTGAGAGCACTATAAAGCAACCAATGCAACGTTTAAGTAACATTTTCAGCAACAAGTTTTCATTTAGTTCCCAGAACATTCTTTTTAAAGTTAGGGTAAAATTCTCTATAAACATTTTTTTTTCTTAACATATCACATTACATAACATTTTCATTAAAAAATGATCTGTATATCTCAGAAACATGTTCTGAATGTTGCTTTGACAATGTTCTTCTTTTGTTCTCATGTGACATTGTGGGAATGTTTTATAAAGGATCATTCTATGATCTATCACCTCTCAACATCACCAAAACACTCTCAGAATATTGCAGTTAAAATGTTCAGTCTTAGTCAGCTTTAACCCGTATGTGATCATTATTTTAAATGATAAACATCCTTAAAACATTATTTGATCATTACATTGAAATGTTTTCTTTAAAACATTATTGCAACTTATAGGTAACATTAGCCAATGTTCTGGGACTTCCCTGCTAGCTGGGAAGTAGTGTTAGTCTTGTTGACCATCAGTTTCAAGGAGTCAGTTCACACTAAATTACAGACATACAGTATTTTCTCACTTATCTATTTGAGGTCTTTGACCCTGTGATTTCTGCCTCCACTTCGGTACAGTGGAGGTGAAAAAGTTCCTATAACACTGCTCTAACATTTTCTGTGGATTATCCAGCATAACAAGGACAGTGTTTCTGCAAAGAGATGTTGCTATTGATTTTTTTCATTCCTTTTCAACGCACTACAAACGACCTCCATTTTATCTGTCTGGAGGTAGAAGTCTTAGAAACAGACACTTCAAAACTTAGACTATCTGCATGGCTAGACACTTATGAAGGTAAGTGAAAAAAATATGTTTTTTTTGCAATAAGGGTAAACCAACCAAATAAAGAATAAGGCTGGTAATAGTCATTTTTTCTTCTTCTCAACAAAGCCCATATGAGAGACCAAAATAATACACTTCTGTCTTTTATTTTGAGGCAGTGCCTCATACACCACCCTGCTGCTGTAAAGTCTCAAAAGACCAACAAATGTGCATCAATCCACACCTGAAAATAGTCCCCAACAAATGCACCCTCCTGTTAAGTAATGTTTGCTCCTGGGCCCAGCTGTTTTAGGAAATTACTAAGATCTTTTTGAAGGGACTCTATGTGAAATTCAGAGTATAAGTTATTTGGACAAGGTTCTCAAAAAAGTGGTGGCTGAGTCAATAGCTAGGAGCTACAAGTGCTAACTCCATAAACTGTGCTGAACAATTGCAACAGTGCTGACAGAGCTAGCAGGGTTGGCGCGACGCTTCCGTGATGACATATCAGAGTTTACGCCTGACGAGCTCAGTGCAAAATAGCACAGATAAGCTAGCCAGTGGGATACATACATACACTTGCGTGGATGCATGGCTGTTCTGACTTTCCACAACAAACCACAGGGAAGAAAATAGTGGTTTTCTTCTACATTAATGTTACCAAATGTTGAATACACAACCTTTAATAAATTAAACTTTATGTTTCCAACTTTTTTCATATCTCAGTTGGTAGTAACTCGATAAAACTGTGTTCAAAACTGTTCCCTATTACGGAAATAGTGCACTATGTAGTGTGTTCACCATTTTGCAGTGGTGTTCGAATTCTCAGTGGTTAATTTTATCCACTACATAGTGCATATAAAATACCCACAATGCACAGCAAATCTGATTGTACATTATGATGTACTCTACATTTTACTCCCGTATACCACAATGCAATGTGGCCCTGTGTTTCCATAAGAAAACTCCAGGGTAGTGTCCAAAATTCCGCTCTGTTATTCCCTATATAGTTATATAGTATATAGTATAGTGTGAATGAGTGAGTGAGTGAGCTGGAACACAGTTTAAGTGTCGCCGACAGAGCAATGTTAGCAAGAACTGAGAAGCAGCAAACATTGTTTTGAGCTTTTCATGTGAATTGTTGACTGAATAATGTTTTATTTACATCTTCATTTCATGGATAGATCTAAAACTATGACATTGAGACAACAAACAAAGGCTTCTCCAAAGTTTTTGAGTGCAGTACAAAGGAGGAAGTAACATGACCTCACAAAAGACAACTGCTTCAGCTGCATTAGAGTTGCCGCTGACAGCAATTCACATTGCAAACAACAAACTTGAACACCTGTTTTCTCTCTCAGCTCTCCTGCTGATTTACTGCACGGACTTGGTGGTGGAAAATGAAGGGCATTTAAAGATTAAACCCATTACATCAGTGAATTTACAGCCTCTCACTCTGCCTGAACCGCAGCACTCCTAAGAGCTCCCTGCTTCTTTAAGCTATCATGCGGAGTGAGCTTTCTGAAATGGATTCCCAGTGACATGGAAAATGTCCCTTCCTAATCGTCTTTTGTTTAGTTCATTTAACTCACATGGAAACAGGAGAGAGGGCCCTTAAGGCCAGCCAGGCGGCCACCTTTAATGGATGGAGGTGGTCAGCTCTAAAAGGGAGCCGTGCTAAAAGACACGGCAGATGAGGGGAGGACTCTGCATTCAGGGGATGAAAGCGCAGGGTCCAAAGGTCTGACCGATCCAAAGCCCCCTGCAGCCCAAGCAAAATCACCACTGAAAATGTCCCCAGTCAGCAACTGAGCATTATCTCTGAATTGTGCCAATGCCTACCAACCCTACTGACCCAGCCCCCGTCCATCCCAACCCGCCACCACCCCCTCTTGCTCTGGTCCCAGAGCTGTGACAGAAGGGAATGGAAACAATGTCAAACTAGCTGCTGTGGCCAGGTCCCTGTGGCCTCCTGTGGAACACAAAGACACTAGCTTGGCCTCAGATGCCCATGAGAGCTTGTGCAGATCCGCACTGTATGGTCATGGCTGGGTCATCCAAATGTATAAAAACAGCCTTTTCTTTTTTTTCCTAAAGTTGACCCCTTTTTGTATTAAGCTACGAAGATATTCTAGGTAGACAGAGAATGAGTCACTTTCACCATGCTCTGGGAATTTATAATGGTCATTTGTTTGTATTTTCTGACTATTTTATAGAGCAGCTCCTTTATTTAATTTATTTTATTTTAATTATTTTATTTATATTATTTTTTTACTTTGTTTTATTTTTATTTTTTAAGTTCTTTCACAATCTGGAGCTTTACCATTGGTTCTTATGCATTCATGTTTGAAACCTTAAAAATTAGGTTGGACTATTTATGTTTTAGCATCAAGATGTCCTTTTTCCAAGCCCTTTTAAAAACTTTTGTTCATGTGACCTGACATAGGTTTCTGCACAATGTCATATCTACATTAGGTTAATCAATGGTGTCCATAACTGTAGGCTACATTGCTTAGCTTTGCTACTCCAAATAGCAGCCATCTCAGTGTACACTGACTATGGAGCTATTAAAATGTGTTTATACACTACAAATATAGCATTACTATCATTACAAAGAATCTCAATGTGCCAGCACGTTGTTTAATAAAGGTTTAATAATAATAAAATAGCACCATGTTTCACCTGGAAGCTCAAATCTTCCAAGCCAACACATTTTGCTAATTGCTAAATGGGCGTTTCCATTTGAAAAACACAGAAAAGAGTGCAGATGGAACAAACAACTCATCAAATAGTCTTTGAAATCATTCGTAGGAGATTAAATAATTAAAATAATAATTAGATGGGCCCCATCTTGTTTGTTATCCCACACAGTCTACACAAAAATTGGATAACTCCATTTTCACACGAAAATCTCTGGAAGAAAGAGCAGAATTTCCTGCAACAGAGCCATCCTCAGCACATTTTAAGTTCTGCTTCCTCTGCTCTGGGTGTAGGTTGGGGGAAAAAAGTGTGAAGTTATGTAATAAGTTATTGATTCTCCTCTTACAGGAAGATTGAAGTACAGAGCCAGTGGTCTGAAGCCTCCCAGAGGAGCAGCTCCACTGACAACAGGGCCCTCCCCGCTGCCTCTTAAGGTGGCCAGACCCCGGGCCCAGTCACATATCACTTTCACCCTCATGCCACAGGGACAAAACACAGAACACCAAAGACATTGTCTTCTGACATGGAGTTCGCCTGTCTGATCGCATCCCTCTCGAGCAGCCAGCAGCCGAGCAATTACAAAAAAAGACATCTGTGAAACAGTTTGGGTAGCTAAAAAGGGCAACAGCTTAGAATTGCAAGAGGTATGGAAGCGAGGATCGATGGAGATGTCTGAACCTGTTAGTGCAAGTGGAGATGAGGGCCGCCGCACCACGGGGAGGGCTCTTTTGTCATGCAGGGAGAGGGGGCCGGAGAGGTGACTCTTCTGGCGATCAGGGGTCAACTGCTGCGATCATCCATCTTCCATCTTGACAGTGTCCTGTCAGCCAGGGCGCTCATGTTACTAAACACAACAGGCAGGCCTCCATTGTGGCGCTGCGCTGGTCTGCAGCCATGTGTAAATGAAGTTAATATTCACTGACCTCATGCATGGCCAACTGCGGACCCCAGTGTCACCTTGGAAATAACACTATCTGACGCAGAGTGGCAGAGGTCTCAGCGTTTGGGGGGCTAACAAAGTCTCTCTGCAGTATGGCAGAGCATGCGCCTTTGTTTGTGTGAGAATGAGGACTGTTTACTTGGATTCTGTGCATTCATGTGATGCAGCATAGGGCCTCAAATTCGGACTGGCAGGTCAGATTCCAAGACCTGGATACTGATTAGTCATCACTCCCTCTGTTTGCTTCATGCTGACGTGAAATAGCTTTAATAGAGGTTTGCACAATTTGCGTCAAAAATCACAGCCCTTCTTTTCAAAGAAATAACTGTCAAAACCAATGTACCAATACTATGCTTTTTTTGTTTGTTTGTTATTAACAGAACATAATGCAGAAGAATAAGCTTGTGGTAATTTATAATTGTTAAATTCTCTATAGTTATGAAACTACTGTTTCACTGAACTGATGCCATTTAGTTCATTGTTAAACATTAAAATGTGTGTTTGGTAACCATATCTTAGGGAAAAAATACTATATATCAGTATCTCAACTAATATTGGTATTGACATCGGCGACAAAAATCCAGCATCAGTCAGGCTCTAGTGAAAACTTCAACAGCGTCTTGAGAGTAAAGAGTAAACAAACAAACAAAATACATATTTGGAAAGTATTCCCATGAGTTTTTTTATGCTCCCTATAGTCTTTTCTGAACGAGGTTTGTGCACCCACAAATGTTGAGTGGACCGAGCTTTTCCAGCTGCTTGATATTCATGTATGCATGAGACAGTAGCTGTAGCTTATCAGCAGAGGTGAGAGACAAACCCATTACCAGCGGCTGCCTCGTGTCCTTCTTTAAGCTCACTTCTCTGTGCTTAGATGACATGTTTTAGATGTATCTTTACCTCAGTGTGATATCTCTAAACCTGGAAACCAGTGGAAGCAAATAATTAGTGGTGACATGCCTTTTGTTTCCAGCACTGATGCAGTTTATACAAATGTAACTTTGAGACAAATGTTTACCAAGCCAAAGGACTTTGTGAATGAGCCTCGCTGTGATTTTTTTTTTCGCATGTAAAATGAGCCATTTGTATTTAATTTGACATGTTGACTGGGAAGCCAGATCCCACAGAAAGCACTGCTGGCACCAGCTGAAGCAAGTGTATCCCGGGAAACAACTTCTTCTTGCTCTTACTCCTCGTTTGGAAGTGTATATTTTAAAAGGGGGCACTGGATGTGGAAGTAAAATAAATACTTTTTTTTTTTAATCGCAGCTTGCCAAATCACAATTTCAAACATTCTGCCCTCTCTTCATCCCCCGAGGAAGTAAGTGTGGTTTAGTTTGTGCTAATGAGAAGGAATTAGATCAGAGTGAAAAAGAGGTGCACAGGGATGCAGTAATATCTTGTGGTGACAAAGACAAGTCTACATCTGTTTTCAGCAGAGCAACTTCAGCTAAAATCTAACAGCCTTGTCATTGGCCGTTTTTGTGCTTGGAACAAGCATTGTTCTCTCTGCTGCAGAAACATGATACAAAGTCACAATTTCTTTCTTTTTTTCCCCCACTACATAAAGCATATGGAGCACAGAGGAGCTATTTTGGGGATGATATAAAAAATCAGTCCTAAGATGCTTTCAGTATTACTAGTTGACCACGTAATATAGATAAACTCTTCAAATGTCCTAAACACCGAAATCAAAGAAATGCAATCCACCAAAATACTAACATATTTAGAGCTAAAAACAATAACTGAATTAATATATGCCAAACAATTTTGATAATTATTTTGTGAGAATCTAAAAACAGTTAAGGTTTTCAAAGCAAAAATCCGCCCAACTTTTCACATTGGAATTGGAGCTGAATGATTAATCAATTAATCCATTAGTCTCCAACTATTAATTTAATCGCCAACTATTTTGCTAATCGATTCATCACTTTGAGCATTAAGGAAAAATGGTCAAATTTCTCAGAAATCGGATTCGTAAATGTGAATATTTTCACATACTTTCTTTACTCCTCTAAGACAGTAAACTGAGGACAAAACAAGACCTTTCAGGACATCATATTGGGTTTGGGGGAGCACTGATTTACATTCTTAACAATTTTCTGACATTTTATATACCAAACAACTCATCGATTAATCAAAAATACAAAATAATCATAAATTGCAGCCTTAACGTAAATTGTCGATTGTTGTTGTTTTGTTTGACCAAGAGTAAAAGAACCCAAACATTTTTCATTCACATCTGTAGAAATAAAAAAAAGATAGCACAAGAATAAAACCAGAGAGCTTCCACTTAACATATGACTTCAATGATTCATCTAAACTTTTCTCCAAATCTCATGTCTCAAAGCCCTCCCCTCTTCTCCCAGGTGATCAATTTTAGGACCCTGCCAACTGTATTGGTAGCAACATCCTGAGCAGAGAATAGCACATCTGTGAGTGTGACTGCTACCTGCCAGGCCAAGACAGCAAGGAGGAAAAGCCCTGGGCTGTAGAAGAATGCAACCATTCACAGGAAGCAGTCACTGGCAGTGACAGGATGAGCTCCCATCCATCACCAATTTATTTCAATCTTGAGTGATTTAGGTCCATTTGGGTCTCTTGTGGATTCGGCTCACACCTGTCATTTGCATAATTAAGCTCCTGAGCAGTTGTAAAAGACAGCCATTTGGTGTATTAAATTCACACCTTATCAATCAGGAGAGCATCAAGATGTATGAGGACCTCCTGACTCTTGGCTTCCTGGCTTCATTTGAAATGCTAAATGCGGCTTTTTCTCTTAGGCCTGGAGCTGGTCCTGGCTGCCTGGGCCGCCTGGTGGCTTCCATACACGTTAGTGTGTCGCGGTCAGACCCCAACCGCTCAGCCCCCTTTCCCTCAGGGGGCTCCATCATCAATCAGTCTCCAACTAACTTCTGTCCAACTCCCTGACAGTCAAGATGGATGATGCCAGCGTCTACAGGATGCTGTATCCTCTCATTAATTCTCTTGTTAGCATGCAGCGATAGCAGCCAGATAGAGAGCGTTTTATCAGTTTTTTTGCATAGATAGAGGCCTCCCCCTTTTACTGGTCGAGGGTCAACAGTTAATCATTTCACAGCCACTGGTTACTTAGTACCACAATGATGTGATGTGTCAAAATCGGACAACATACATTCCCGGGATTGAGCCAAACAAAGACGCCAATGTCCTCCCACAAGGGCCCTCTCTCTATCTAAACGACTCTGTGGCTCCATTGCCACCAGTAGCCAGCGCCGAACAAGACCAGCGGATGAATGGGAGCTATTTTCCCAACACGCACTTCGTCGCAAAATGAAGCCCCGCGCAGGCTGCGGGGACACTTCAACTGGCCTTTTTCAACACCCATTACACTGAGACCAGTGAACGCAGCAGGCGGAGAAGAAGAGTGACATTTACTGCCAGAGACTGCCACACAAAGAGTTAAAGAGAGACAGAGGGAGGGGGTGGGGGGGAGAGGGGTGAAAGACAAGGGGTCCCTCTTCGCTGACGGTGATGAATGAGTGGATCACAACACGTTTCGGAGGAGGCCTTTTGCATCCACAGAGGGGGCTCCTCAGATGACATGACTGACAGCTCGACTTGCTCACTCCACCTGCACCCGCCCTGCGGCTGAATATTTTACTCGGCGCCATGTTATAATCATAGCACACTGCTGATACTAGATTAAGTCAGTTAAGGACTGTCTGCAAGGACTACTTTACCCGCAAACGACCATTTGTGTATCAATTACTCGCCAGGTGTAACCTTGAATTCGTGAGAACTTTTTCCTGCATTACTTTGTGGTGAACGAAGAATCAAAATAAGCGCCAACATTCTTCATGGACTGAAGTAATCAGTGACTGCACTTAACAACCCAAAACTATATCATAATATCTGTTTACAAACTCTCACAAAACTTGTGGAGTATAATAAAACTCTCATTTATCCATTTGCATGCTCAGTACTTCCCAAACACATGCATTTTGGCTAAAAAGAGGTGTTTTAAAATGGAAATTTTTAGTAAAAATGCATGTTTCTGGGAAAAGCAGAGCATACAAATGGATTAATGAGACTTGGATAATATTGTATGAGTTTGCAAACATATGTTTTAATATAGTTTTGCTTTTGTTGAATGCGGACTCCTATGAATTCAATTCAAGAATAATGTTCATCACGGAGGCGGACAACCAATGCAAGAAAAACAAGGTTTTCTTCACAAATTTAAGGTAATTTGGTGAATAATTGATATAAATTTGCCATTTCGTGGGCTAAGTATTTCTGTAAGGCATCAACATGCTTTCAAAGAAGTGTAAGTAGCATCATTCAACGGCATCCAACAGTCCAAAAATGTAAATGCAATTCCATCACAGCAAGTAGTGAAAAAAAATCTACAGTAAATATGTTTCAACATTTAAATAAAAATGTGCTTTTATAGTGGCCTATCAAAAAATAAATAAATAAATACTTGTCTCATCTCTCAGATAGCTCAAAAGTTGCTGACCGACAGTTTGAAACATGGAATCAACAGGGTTTGCAACAAATTTGGCAGCTTTCTGAAACCAACAGTTTGGTGAGTATAACCATTTAGGCTTTTCATGCACCATTTCTATGTATACCTACTGAAGGTAACGCACCAAAGTCGGTATATATCCAACGTAATCGTGAACCAGTAATTTGTGTATAAGCCACGTAATCGGAAAGACTGCGATCACTTGATCAATGTGCTGACCGGAGTAAGGCAGGTTGGGGTGTTGGATGGGTCACAAAAACAGGACTTTTCCCCAGGAGATCAGTGTTTGGAAGCGTGGAAAAATCAAGTGAACTTTAAATCATTTCAAGGTACTTTGTCACTATGTTTCACAAACATTACCTATGTAACTTTACTTGCCAAAACCAAACGTACATAACTTTACATTAAGTACGTCACTTTACATAAGGTATGTTACATTACATTAAGAACGTTACGTCATTTGTGCAGCACTTACAAGGTGACACGTACCTAACATACAAGTTTTTTGCACATTTTCGTAAGAAATTTTACCAATCTTTGTGAGGATACGCTGACCCATTTTTACAGCAACAGGATGGGGTGTTGAAGAAAGATGGGTTTGAGCTCATACATTTTAAAAAATGTTCATACATTCCCATTACTTTTTGTGTACAAATGAGTGCAACACCAAAACATTTTTAAGGGGAGATTATTCTTAAGTTTGTACTGTTATCCCCTTTTGTCCAGTTCACCTCCCTGCTCTCTGTGACAGCAGACTTTTCACCACATCCTCTAGTTTGCCACACAGGTACAAACCCGTTTTGCTTCAGAAATGTGCACATCGTACAAACTACTTTGTTTGAAGCAAACTGAAGCCTTTGTAATAAAGGTGCAGCTTTACCCTGAGGCACCATTATGAAGACGTGCTTTTACACTGCTAAGACAAGCTAGTCCGAGGTCCAAATGCCAGGATTTCACATTTTTAACGGTCACAGCCACTTGGACTTATTGCTCCACTGTTCAACTGATAGAAATACTTTGAATAGCTTTTAGATTGTGCTCGGGGAAACTACTGAATGGACAATTTAATGTCAGTGGAGCTGCTGGAAGAAGTGCTGATGGTGCACCGTGATTCTCATTTTATTTAGATTAACTACCCCTTAATACAAAGGCTTCTCATGCCTCAGTGGAGATAAAGCTCATAAAGGTGCAGTGTCAAGACTGGAATTTGATCCACGTACACATTAAGGAGCCTTCTACCTCAGACTTTAAACAACCTGAGGGTAGGTTCACGGTACTGCTTGTCTAGTATATCTCGGCATTTGTTTTAGTTGACACGTGGACAGATTAATTAATATTGAGATGCAACAGTCCTCGGTTGTGAGGGCTCTGCACCAAGACATAATAAGAAAAAGGTTGCTAAAATAACTTTGACAAGCCAGAGCTATTGGCTGTTTGTGCTGCATTGCTCTCCCTGTGGAAATAAATCATGGGCTTTCTTTCCACCAAAGGGCACAACTGGATCTTCCATCTATGCATATTAAAACAACAAGAACAATAAGACGCAGCTCCGTGGGGTTGAATCAGCGATCGCCCGCTAACATCAGAGATGTAGCTCAACTTGAGGTGGGCTGTGTTGCTCTAAATTACATGGCCTAATACATTTCATTAACACACCTCCCTCAGTGGGGTCCCTAATGGATGACAGCGTGGCATAAAAGCTTGTCTGCCAGGGACACTAATTTGTTCTTAGACACATTCCATTCAATTATTACTGGCTGCTGCTCCTCATAAGCTGCTTAGATTGAGGTTGCCCACTTTGCAAAAAGAAAAAAAAAAAGGGGGGGGCTTGACAAGACAGGCCACTTAAGTTCCGTGACCTAAGTCACCCCCTTTTAATCCATGGTGATTTTTATCTTTCAAGTCAGGTGCCCACTGAAAATAATCCCCTTCAAGTGATGGAATGCATGTTATTGTTAATTGTAGCGGCACGATCCGGCACCGCAACAAGGCAAAGAACAAGCTACAGCGAGGCTGCATTTGCCCTTCCTGTTAGGCTCTTTCATAAATATCCCGAGGCCTAAATGCCAGAGTATGCCGGCTATTTGTTTTTCCTCTCTGCCGGGGTCGTTTGCCCCGGGTAGAGTGATACTGAAGGACTGGCTGGACTTCCTCTAGACCTGTGTATTCTGCTGGTGATTGTCTTGGCTCGTCTCCAACAGGGAAGGCAGAAGTATTGGAGCTGAGGAGCAAGTTATTATTTAATCCCAGTGTCAACAGAATCGTGGCTATGAAGGGCCTCGTAATCAATTAACATGGATTTCAATTATTACACTGTTTGGCCTCATGCATCTTTACTGCTGTCAAATCAGCCGCTTTAATCCCATTTGCCAACTATTCAGCCAGTGATGCCGAAATTGCATGATCAAATCAGGTTTATTATCTTTTTTTCTTGGCGCACCTCTTTAGATGAAAGAAATACAGGATACCCTTGACAGATTTCTAAAAGTTAATTCAAGAAGAGACAACTCTGCGAATGCTAATGACCAAATTAAATTCTTGTGTCTGGACCAAAAAGAAAAAAAGGTACTCACGTTCACATGCATCTCCTTTCTGGTGAAATCCAGCTTTGCATATACATTTCCCAATCGGCACAAGCCATTCCCCTTCAGCGCTGCAGTGCATCTTTGGGGAGTTGTCGGCCTCCTCCTCGGCGTCGCTCACGCACATGCCCTCGACCTCCACCAGTGAGGAGAACTCCGATCCCGTCACCGTGTCGGGGAACGTGGCCAGGTTCTCGATGATAGACCAACACTTCTTGTAATAAACTTTGACCGACACCAGGGCGATACACGCCCCGACATCCTGGAAGGCCAGGTAGAAACCCCGCCTTGACAGGGGGCCAATTATGCGCACTTCTGTATTCAGCTTCATCTTCCTCTCACCCAGGTCGCCCTGGGTGAAGCTTTCATCTGCGGCGATCGTGTCAATTTTCACATACTGGTTCTCCCGTAAGCTCCTGCCCACCTCAGAATCCGTTTCCTGGTAATACAGGTTGAACGTCTCCTTGCATGTGCCCACCACTCCAGGTAGGCTGTTACAATCCCTCAAGGTGAACTTCAGTTCCACAAAAATTCTCTGGGCATTGCCCTTCTCTATCCAGTTAGTCCGAAGCCAGTTATTCTGATTGGGCTCCATGACTTGGCAAACCTGGTATGTGCGAATGGGTGTGTAGTTCTCATCCAAGCCGCTGATCTCTTCCCACTGGAACAAGAAGACATACATTTTTTTAAGAAATAAATCAGAGAACGCCACACTGTTGAATTTAGCCATCAAACTGATACAGACATCCAATCATTGGCAAACTGGAGGTGAATATTCCAAAAACATATGAAATACAGCCTTTTCAGACTTTACTATTTACAGTAAACTTCTGGGAATGAAGGGAGATTAGCGGTTGCATCTCTATCGCACAAACACATCTTTAAAGAATGATTGTGCTCAGTTTATCTGCTCCTGCTCACATTATTTATTTAAAAAGTTTCTCACAGTCTGCTTTTAATCACACTAGCAAGTTGGATGTGGGTTGCTTAAGGCCTTTGTGCTCTGAATGTCAAAAGCCGAGAGAGTTTAGTAGCAGAAAACAGCTTTGTGCATTCTTTATCTCTCGTTCTTAGAGGACTTTTGAGGGCAGGGGGAAAATATCGGCTACTGATCCTTGCGTTGGTTTCACACATAGGTGTAAAATTCAGGGGAAGGAAGCAGTAGACACGTTAACCTTAACATATTTAAGATGTGTGCATTTGTATCCCCCTAAAAGAACATGAGAGTACACTGGGGCTTTTATTTTGACAAAACTGAAGACATTTACAGCATAAATTGATGCCGAAAATGCACAACTTGGTGCAAAAAAATACCAGAATGAGAGCTTTTGACACTTTTCTGGTAGAGTACACCCAAAAATGAGTCCCCCCCAAATGTTGAAACAAAACCTACGCCCTTGCATTCCCTCTCTAAACATTATTATTCATGTCACAGATGTGGGACATCAGAGAAAGCTAGGAAATATATACTGTAGATATGCTACATCCGTGTGATGCTTCTGCACACTTACCCCATTGGGAGGATAGGAGATCCACTCCAGTTCTGTCTGCTGTGCCTTGGAGTCCAGCAGAATCACTAGTGACAGGAAACCGAGAGGCAGGTGGTTAAATCTCACCGGGGCACCGAGGGTTGGGTATTACTGATAGGCCACACATCGGTATCTATAGCGCATATACGCGTGACCTAATTTCTAGCACAAGCAGCAGCAGCTAAAACATTCAATAAGAAATGTATATACTGCAGCAGCAGACAGGTCCTCGAGTCTGCGAGGGAACTTTGTGCGAGACAAATGAAGACGCTGACAGTGTGTACGGAGAAGAAATAAAGAGCCTAGAAGCTGAGACGCGTGTTTGGAACCATTACGCATAAAAATAAGCGCGTTTATTCTTTAAAAAATGTGGGTTCATTTTACGCATTTGGGCATTAAAACTCATGTTGGAGTGAAAGTTGTCGAGTTACTGTAAAAGCTACCATCCTGACGCACACACAATACATGCGCTTAAGAATATTTTCAGCTCAAATCGGTCCTAAAACTGCACGTAACGCGCGGCGTGTTTGCAGTTTTAATCTGTGTGGGAGAATTGACAAATCGGCCTGTTTTATGTTCCGAAGGGCAAAGCGGCACCAATATTTTAAAAATGAAGTTGTTTTAATTGCATGCACTACCCGCAGACAGCTCCATCAGGAGAGGAGCAGCAGCCAGGACGCATCGGCGTAAAAAAAAAAAAAAAAATATATATATATATATATATATATATATATATATATATATATATATAATATATAATATATATATATATTATAATCTCTGGATGTCTGCGAAATCCCGCATGTAAATGCAGAGGTTTATATATTTCATATCAGCTATAACATCCACACTGCGCTCCGTTATTAATGTATTATTGGTGGTGGGAAAACCAATCCATGTGCTGTGATTTTCTGTTTTTTTACGCATGACATAATTACATCAATTTACGCAGAATTGCATCCATTTAAAGTGCCATTTCTTTTGGACATATTTAAGCCCCCTCTTGTTTTTTTTGTGTTTTACAGCTTGTCAAATTGAGTCAGCTCACGGATGATGGTCAATCTTTTCCCCCTCTAAAGAAACAAGACTGGAACTGTTTGAGAGCCGAGGCCACTTTGGAGGAAATCAAACCTCTGAAGCTGCGTCCAGATCGACGGCACTTCCAGAGAGAGGGGGAAAGAAAGGCGAGCCTGCTGGGACGATCGATCCGCTGATATTACCTAGTTTGCTGTGATAGATTGTTAATCTATAACGAGGCAAGGCTAGTTATACCGATAACGCATTGGCGCGGGGGATAAAAACAACAGCTCCTGCGTCTTAAACCGTGCTCTAACGGCGTTTAAACTGGCGTGCGTAAAACAACCGAGAGGTCGCTCGCGAACAGCCCGGGCAGCAGACAGCGCTGTCATGCCCGCGCACCGGCCTCCATCTGACCGCACTGCTGATGGACACAAAATATGCAGATTTCGAAAACATCGATTTTAGGAGAAGATATGACAAAAAAAAAAGATGCGGAATTTGGACACCTCGTTATGAATTCTGGAGGATGTCTCCCAAACACGCGACGGGATGGAAGAGTCCAAACTTTAAGAACTTACCTTCCTTCGCATTCTGTGCTTCTCCGCTGTATACATAACAGCATAAATGAAGGCAAAATGTAATCCACAGACACGGGATGGACCTGGAGAGCATGGTGCAGCCGCGGATTTCAATCTAGACCGTAACTCGCTTTGCCACCGTCTCGTGTGCTTCCCATTGACGACACTAAACCGGCTCTATGTACAACAATCTGCTGGTCCCCCCCACTCAAATAGCGTCTGCTGCCGCTGGAGGAGACTGTGGCTCGGCGGGTGTCACTCAAACAGACGGGCGCAGGAGCGGCCAATCGGAGCGCGCAGGAGGACGCGTCACGAGGAGCGAGGGCCAATGGACGTGCGGAAGGAGATGGGATTTTCAGAGGGGAATGTGCGGTGGTGGTGGAGGAAATGTTGTCACAACTTGGTTAAGATATTTTTTGGGTTTTCTTCAGGAAAATGGCAAGGGATGCTCTGGTACAGTCGGTCTAAACACACGCACGCACATACACGCGCGCACACCACAAAAGACCATGCCAGGAGGATTCTGGGTGGCTGAAATAGCTCTCCTGAAAAACAATGAGCTCAACTCAAGTTTGTTGCTTTTTCCTTTTATGTCACTTTAAGACTTTGTTGAACGCACATCTGTTTATTGCGACTTTGATTCTGTTTTAACACAAGAGCATCTGAAGTAGAGATCAGTTGCTTTCCCTTATCCTTATCTCATTTTTTTTACTGACATAAAACAAATAGTGTTCCAAAATTCATTGCTCCAGGGTTCATGGATGGTAAATTTAAGTTTTGTATTATTTTGAATTCTGATTTTAGACTAACTTTCATCCTGGCACAGAGTTAAACTTTATGTAGGCTAGTGCGGCCAAACTATGCTGGTGGCCAGAGGGAGGAGGTGGGGACCAGCCTGGCATAGAGGCAAAATAGACGGCATGCTATGAGGGCCTCCCCTTTGGACAAAGTCTTATTTTTGTTCCATATATATATAAATATATATATATATATATATATATACACATACATACATATATAAATAACTACACTGTTGTAATAAAGCAAAATACCTTAATTCACTAGAATGTAAAACTGTAAAAAAAAAAAAAAAAAAAAAAAATCTTTAAAGTTGTTTTAGTGTCCAGATAAATTAACTGTAGGCATAAGATTAATATGTGGCAACTCTGTATTTTTAATTAAACTAGCCTATTCATCTACATGGAAAATTTTGAGCTCAAATTTGACCTTTGACCTTTATTCAGAAGTTAAGGTGTCTTTCTGCAATAAACGAAGAGCTCCTGCCAAGGCAAAATGCATTAAGTCTGACTTTGTTTGTTTATTACAGAAAACAATATACTGTATAATAATAATTATAACCAATACACAATCCAGTGATGTAGCATGAAACTATCCATTCAATAAAATAAATCAGTCAATTTATTTGAGTTTTTTGTTAAATCACTGTACCTTGATTGTCTTTTCATGTTGCATTTCACAACATTATGACCACATTGGGTAAAGTAATATTTGCAATTAAAATAAAACCTTAATAATACTATTTTCCTTAAAAAAAAAAAAAAAGAAAAAAAAGCAATGTAATTTACAAACCCCGAATAAAAGTAATTTCATGTGTGGATAAACAAAGCATTTTAAGTGCAATGAAGCAAACTTTTGGAATTTTTCCCCAGAACTTTTAGTAGTTAAGGCAAACATAACCCACTATTAAAAAAACAACAACAACAACAACAACAAAAAACATGAGATACAGAATATTTTCTACACATGACTGAGGGGATCTTTATTTTTCCAGAAATAATGAAAAATCATTTGGACCAAAATAAAGTTGACCTTTTGCCCATATATGGCATTAAATATAGCGGAGTAAAAGTACATTAGGCCTATTTTATGCAAGTAAGTACCAGTTGCCTAAAAGTAATTACACTGCTTACGCAAATGTACTTAAATATTTTCCACAACTCCATTGTGACTGTTTTTTTAAATATAGATTTTTGCAAGGTTGCTTAACACAGAATAGTCTGCACATATGCTAATATAATTATCCATTGTTATGTGTTTCCTTTCCCACTGTAGACTTGATTTGGATGTTAACAGACTGAGCATGTGTGTGTGTGTGTGTGTGTGTGTGTGTGTGTGTGAGAGAGAGATAGAGAGAGAGCCCCTCAGCTCTGTGACTTTACAGCTCACAACGAGTGAACCCACAATAATCAGACCCTGAATGGTACCTCTGCCACTGGGTGGGTGGAGATTCGGAACAATCAGCGGAGAGATCAAGAGAAGAAAAAAAAAGTCAAATCAAGTAAAATCTGATCTATAGAGCCCATAATCACAAATCAGGTCTCAGAGGGCTTTAAAACCTGAACAACATGTTGACCCTTAATTCCAAAGGTGTGGGTCTCATTTTATCATTGGGGGTCACATACAAATGCGGAGTCTGGGGGTCCTTCTGCAGGAAATTTGGAGCACAGAGCACTTCATTTCCTGCAGTCTGGTGATTTTTTTTATGCACCAATTTTAGTGGAAATGTGCTAAAGGGAAACATAAAATTCAGGCGGCAGGTGACAAAATCTAAAAAATATAATGAAATATAATATAGCAAGTTTCTCATAGATTCTGTATTACTTTATATATTCATTAAGGCATTTTTTAATCTTTAGTTCTCTTTGATTTGGAGCAGTTACTTTTTTTTAAAGATTTTTTGGGGTCTTTTAATGCCTTTAATGAACAGGACAGTTTTTGAGATTTTTAAATGGGCATTTAGCTCGTCAATTATGCATTAATTCATTCACTTTTTTGGATAATGTGCAATGGTTTTGTCTATATTTACATTTCATTGTATGTTTTCTTGTTATGCAAATTAACTTCTAGGCATTCTTATTTCTTTAACAAGAAATGGCGTAATTATTTGTGAGAAAAAAATTACCTTAAGAAAGTATAAGTATATATGTGTGTGTGTGTGTGTGTGTGTGTGTGTGTATTACTGTAACATAATTTAAAATATATATTTAAAACAATTTTACATATATGTTTATAAATGTTTTGTGGACATGTTTTCCTTATTTTGGATAACAAATTTATCTAACTACAGCTAATTTTAATATAATTTTCTTGTCACCTTCTTTGTTTTGTGTTCAGTTTCCCGGACATTCTTGACATTGCATTTTTCCCCATGTTTCCCCAATCAAACACTTTTCTCAGTTTCCATTGGTTGAAATACTTGTGAAAGGCGTCCAAACTCAGCACAACACAAAAAAGTGACAATTCAGGTTCTAAAGCATTAACAGTTCTTAGTGCAAGCAGTTTTTGTTGTTTTTTTACAGAACATTTTAAACAAATAATACTTGAAAAAAGTGATTGGGACAAAATTTAAAAAAAGTGGTGGAGACATGTCCCCAGGGCCAGGAGACAAATTAATTAAGATAAGGAAAACTCCTCACACAAAAAATATCAAATGTGGATAAAGGAGGAAAACTCGGGAGGAGCAACACAGGAATGTGTGAAAGGTGTCATATGTGTGAAAGGTGTTATATGTGCAGAGCAGATAGTCATACATTACGGAGAATCAGACTGACATTGTTAAGAAAATAAAGCACAAGTGTATAGTTTTATGATAATTAAAGTGTTTCAGACACAGTGTGACAGCCTCTCCATTCAGCACCTGGTCTCTAATTTGTGACAGCGTCTTTAATGTTCAGCCGAATAAAGTGTTTGATGGTGAGACACTAAATGATGTTTTTAATCTGTGGAAGGTCACCTTAAATAAGGGAAAGTCCCACTGAGACGACAGGACCTGATTCATTATTGCTCTGCTGCTTGAGAGACTTTCAGCGTGAAGATGGAACCGCCGGGGGTCTTAAATAACAAAGATAAACAAACAAATAATAATAATTAAAAAAAAAAAAAAAAAACACGACTAAAAAGTCTAAAGTTAATTTCCCCACTTTCTTGGATGACTTGAAATATCACTTAAAAATTAAAGCATAAAGCGGAGCTCATTATCCCTTTATACATAACAGCATTTGTTGCAGGTCACTAATTAATCTCCATTACCTCCCAACAAGCAAAACAGCTGTAATTATGGCCACAAATATTGATTAATAAACTGTGTACATAAAAATGGACAGCAGCAGACAAGGACTCACTTCAAGGTTTATTTACCTCTGCTTTTCTGTTTTTGTTTTTTTTGTTTGGCCTGTTTATTATGCAAATTGAAGCTAATCCTTTTTGCCCTTGATGCGCAGCCCATTCCTGCACGAAAGTGTATAACTAATGATTGTTGAATTAATCTGGATTAATGTTACCTTTATCGTGAAGTGTCTGCACGACACCATCACTACACCAGTATCGGTTGCTGTGTGAGACAGGATTTCAGTGGTTTTCAATCAACAATATTTCATTTGATTTGTTAGTGTGTGTTCTTCTCTCCTGTGTGATCACTGCAGGAAGATTTCTTCTCTTTGGGGTATGTTTTTTTTTTAAAGCTAAGGACAAGTTAAAGCCCTGTCAACTTCTTAGTGTATTCTCAAAGGATCATTGCAATTTATTACAACTTAAGTCAGGATGGACAACATCATTTCCATAATAATAATAAAATTGTACCAGGGCCGTACAGTGGCGCTCTATATCCCCTCAGAATGTTTGGGGAATTTGTGGATTTTAAAGAGCAGAGTACAAATTCTGCAAATGCATATGGTGATTTCAATACACTACTCTTGTATTCTTTTAGAGTTAAAAAGGAATACTCCCAAAAATACTACTACTACTACTACCACTACTACTACTAGTATATATGTATATATATATATATATATATATATATATATATATAAATATATATATATATATATATATATATATATATATATATATATATAAAAATGAGAATGTTTTCATTAAATCTTATGAGCCTCTCAGAGACTGACATATAACAAGTTAATTAACCCTTTGAAACCTGGAAAGATGTCACTGTTCTTGCGCTCTGCTCAGATGCATTTCACAAGTATATAAAACTCTGAACCATGAGCAAATTTGTTTAATTTCTTCTGAAAACATACAAGAGAAAAAGGCAATGAGCAACTTTGTAAGAAATGAAGAAAATGGATTTAGAAAATTATTCCAATAAACTAGGAAAACTACCATCCTAATTATATACTGAAGAGCATGTTCCAGAAGCACTTTTAGTAGTGAAGTGAAGTAAATTCCTTTTATGTTTTATTTTTTAGTTTTTGTAAGGGATATTTTCTTGTATTTTTTTTTTTTTTTTTTACCAATTTCTTCCTGATTTTTGGGTTCATTTTCTTCTGCATATATTTTTTGAAAGAAATAAGCTAATTTAGGGCTAATGCTCATGTAAAGATGTGATTCTTGCCCTTTCTGCCTTTAAAAAAAACATTGTAATGTTCCTATGTTTTAGCAATTTATTTTCAGCATAGTTTACATATTGTTATTAATGGCAGGAAAGACCCATGTTTTTAAGAAACTAGAATGATCCTTTCAACGGTCTACAGCACTGGAGTAGTGCATAAAATCTAATATGTCTTTTTTAAAAAAAAAAAAAGTATATTTTTAAAGTTTTATTTCCCTCCCTTTGCTTCTATTGTGATGCAAATACATCTTTTTTCAAAGTAAAAGACAAGATGAAACCCAGCAGACATCATAACAGTGTCATTTCAAGGAAGTTATGTTGATTTGCTTTTTGTCTTGTGTTTATGTTGTCTTGTGATTTCCTGTTTTATTTTGAAATTCTAACTCTCCTCTTGTTTCAGGTCAGGTCACTTACTTCTTTCCTTTGTGTGTTTTCCCGCCAGTGTGATTGTTCGCCCCACCCTGATTGTCTCCACCTGTTTCCCCTTACCTTGTGTCTATATAGTCAGCGTCTCCCTTTGTCCTGTGTGGGTTTCCTCTTGTCATGTCAGTCAGAGAACCAGCGCCATTTCCATGCTCAAGTCATGTTTTGTTTGTTGCTCGCTCCCTCTTATTGATCAGGCCAATTACCTTTTTTGTTTGATACTTTGTTGGACTCTTGTTTTATTTGCTAGCAGTTTGTTCCTCGTCAGAGTGATTTTTTATTGTTACTTTTGCCTCGTCAGAGTGATTTTTTGTTATAACTTTTGCGGCCTCTTCAGAGTGATTTTGATTTTGCCTTCCTGTGAAATACTATTTTCATTGCCTTTAATAAATCTATATTTTGATACTTTGATCTTGTGTGTCGTGCATTTAGATAGATAGATAGATAGATAGATAGATAGATATACTTTATTGATCTCAGAACTGAGAAATTGGGAAATTTGGGAATTTGGGTTCAGCTCCTAGTTTGGTCTTATCAAACAGCTGTATATTCTTACTGTTTGCCACTTCATCATTTTTTCAACACCTTGACTCTCTCAACAACAGCTCTAACTGACTAATGTGAGATATGTCAGTAAATTTGAAGCTGTCTCACCTCATTGTACCATACCTACACATGCTCACTGTTGCCATGGCGTCCTCTAATTAAAGCTTTCCTGTTATCCTCGTATGGAAGTGACACTGAGCATTAGAGGTATTATGTTCAGCACTGACAGTAATGAAGCTGCCATCGTCTTGCCTCGTTGTTGCCAAATTGATTGGCTAACAGTGAAAAGTGTAAGTGCGCGACATGTCAGAGGTCACTCGGAGGCGATTAGAGCTGTAAAACTTTACGTGTCAGCGTGTACCAGCTCGGTGCTGGCAGAGCCTTTTCAAGCTGATTTCAGTTCAATAGGCGCTCTGTCATAACAGGCAACAATGAGGAGGGAGCGGCTGCAAGAAGACGCAGCTGTCGCAACAAGAAGCTGAGGCAAAGTGTTACTGCAAACTGTGGATTGACACACACACACTTAATGAACCTGTTGCTTTTTTCAGGAGGGTTCAGGAGCTCTTTAAAGTGTTCCTTCCACAGGGCTAAAAATGGACCTTCACACATGGCCACCATAGGCACATTTTTATGTTTTTATTTGACATTCTTAGTCTTATATCAGTCTCTTATAATCGTTCTTTTACAAACAGCATTTAATAACAAAGTATGACATAGCGTCACACTGGATTGCCAACTAATCAGTTTTAATGGTTGTCGCTGTCAGATTCACAATAGACTCAACCATAATTCTTTACAGCCCAGTCACCAGAATAAAATGTCGATTACACCCATGTTTATGACCAAACAATGTATTTTCAGCCAAAACATGATGGTTAATAACCAGTGCTGTCACATGGAAAATTAAAATGTAAGGTACATAAAGGTTCAATATATCAACTACCTATGAAACAAACTTTTGTAACATATCCATGGTTTGAAGAAACATATGCAAACATTTATTCTGGCAGTTGGGTTATTCTTATTTATCTGGTGGATTAACTCAAAAAACCAACCTGTTAATATCACCAGTCCAGATGTGTACACAGCAACACAGCAACAAAAACAAACTGTTTATATTTATATATAGTATATATATACATATGTGTATATATATGTGTGTGTGTGTGTGTGTGTGTGTGTGTGTGTGTGTGTGTGTGTGTGCATGAGCATCAGTGATGCTGTGATTCAAGCAGACTGTGTTTCACCTGTGTGACCTGTCACCGATCAACTGTGCAAAGCACTCTGAGGATACAAAACAACCCAAAACTTTGGCACACGCTTGAGAGCCACACACAGCTGTTAGGTTCAATGTTGCTGGTTGACATGGAAACCTACGTTATGCAGAGGGAGTTCAGTGGGCATCCAGAGTGTTTCAACAGGATAATTCACTCAGTATAAAAATGATTTGCAAATCACTGCAGCTTTATTACATTTGCCTTTAATGTAACAAGCTCTACAAGATGGTGCTATTTGCTAAAAAAAAAAAAAACCTTAACAAAAATCACAAATGATAAATTATAATGCAGAAAAATTGTTCAAGAAACATTAAAATCAACACAGAACACAAACAGGGAAAAAAGAACAGGCATCAAACAATAGTCTGTCAGTCTGTGCTGCAGGCATTCAGATTTCAGTTGAGATTAGTTTAGATCAAATACGTCTCAAGTCTCGGCAGGTTGAATGAATAGAAACCAGGGGCGGCTTGGAAAATAAGACAACACCTACAGTATTATTGTATTCTTTGAAAAGGAAAAAAAAAAAACAGGGCTGTGAGGGTTTTCAAAATACTGATTCCCCAAACACACACACACACCCCATCCCCCAGGACGCCAAACAGAAGTCTCTTCATTTTTGAATTATTGAATTTTTGAATTTTAAATATTTTATTCATTCAGCTTCTCTCCAATTATAATTTTTATTTGCTTTAAAAATGTTTTACAATTCTAGATAAACACTGAATTATTGAAATGCATTTTTGAGGCTGATAATATAAAGTATTATCCTTTACAGAAGTAATACAGGACTGTAGTGAAGTTGGAGCATACTGAGGTCGTGTCCTTGGTGTAGTTTTAATGAGTTAATATTCTACCAATGCACTCTGATCTCACAAAGTAGATTTTTAAGGATTAATTATCTATTTTTTTTTTTTAGATCCAATATCTTAAATAAAATAAAATAAAATACTAATAACTGAAAGGGTTGAATATTTGTCTGTGAGAATAATGATCTTGTGATGGAAAGAACTTCTTCTACTTAATTAATTTCAGAATAATGAGCACAGAAGTTCTTTTTTTCAATCAATGTCAATTCACAACAACTTTTTGCTTGAGGAAATGGTTTTCAAGATCTTTGTGGATAGAAATTACAGCAAATAATGGGAAAAACTATTGAATTTTTCTTTTATGTCAAACTACAGAAAATACACAAATAACAGTCTAACGGATAAGTGCTGTTTTGGCTTAGACTGTATAAAATAATGAATGTAGCTAACATGATGTCAAGCATTTGTTTATGGACTCTTGCTTTGAAGCCCTGCGATCGGCATTTTGCCGTCACCATCTACATTTGTCATGAATATTCAAATTAGCTATTGAGATGAAAATCGTTTTTTTTTTTTGGTATCAGGCTGTAAAGCCTCAAGTGGCCATTAGAGGAACTGCACTTTTTGGCACTTCCATGCTGGCTTCATTTTTCAACCCAGACCTTGCCGCTTGGTCCAAATCAAGACCACTAGTTGAGGTTGAGTTGGTCTATTAGTTTTATGTGTTGGACCCATGACCTTGGCATTTCTAAAATCCCTTTTATAGCCCGGTGATCCCCAACACTCTATTAGAGTTCCCCCTTTCAGTTAACCACTTCCTAAAGGAGCTAAAAAATATCACCAGCTCTGATGTCTGTGGAAAATTTTTAGTATCCCACGATGGTCTAAATGCCTTTTAACCCTTTAACACCTGGATCAACATGAGTTTCCTTGTGCTGCATTTACACACTTTTTCACAAACATTTAAACCTCCGATACTAGAGAAAATGAAGAACTTGTTCCACATACTGCAATACATAAATAAATAAATAAATAAATAAATAAGTTACATTTCATTACATTATTATTATTACATTACATTATTACATTTTATAAATATATATATATATATATATAAAAAAAAACAACCAGGAAAAAAATCGATTCTTATAATTACATTTTTAAAAATTTTCTTATTTGGTTTTGGTTTTTACTGTTCTTTTCCCTTTTTTTTTTGTTCATTTTCAGGTCGTTTTCTTGTAACTTCTGATTCATTTCTTGCTCATTTTTGGGCCCTTCCTTGTTTCGATGATTTTTGCCTTCTTCCCCTGCTTTGGAAAGACATCAAACCCAGCTTCTTAGGTTTTTTTTTAAGGGTTAAATCTGAAAAGACTTGCAATACAGTAATTAGAGTACGGGTTAATACCTCATTTGAAGTAAAACCACACATGGACAAACATTTACAATTTTAATTCTTTTCTGCAGAAATCTGTTAAACATTCATCCAGTGTCCTCATCAGCAGGCAGCACTTAACTCCTGTCCCAGTGTTTCCTCCCTCCAGGCTCGAATTACACGTCTCAGACAGAGTCCCACAAACTGCTGAGATGTGTAAAGAACTTGGAAATACTTATGTACACAGTTGTATCTTGTTCCCATGCACCTCTCAGGGCTGTGCCGGTAAGTAGCCAGCAAGCCGATGGAGCTGTGTGTGCACACTGATCCCGGCGTCCAGGAGGCAGGGTGGGGGTGGCCTGAAGTCTGCCTGTCAGGCCCGGGAGGAAAACACCACCCAGAGCTTTAATAGCGACCACGAGAAGCAGCCCAGAGGCCCTGTCAAATGGCGGTTTGGTTGTGCAAGCAGGCAATTTGCTTCTTTTTATAGATAGGTAATATGGAATGGCCGTCCCAGAGGAAATCTCAAGTGTTGAAAACTCAACTGGTATTGTTGTGGGGCAGCTCAAAGCCATTTGCACCTGACACCGTTTTGTTGATATAATCACATTCCTGCCGGAGTCTGTCTGCGACAGCGGTGGAAAGTTTTAAAATGCAAAGCACTTTGAGAAAGAGTAATCATTCCACACCAAATTTCCCCTGTGTTTAAACTCACATGCGCCGCGAGTCACAATTATGAAAATTGGTTCATCAGGAGACAAGGAAGTGCATCAGAAATCCACATTTCTTTGTGATCCAATTAGGGGATTCAAAGAGCAAAGTATGGATTTGTTTGTCTGGGATATTGCTCTAGTTTTTTTAGTTATGTTGTAGAAGTTTTTGCGTTTTAGTTAATGGGTCACAGCATGTGTGATATTGCAACTTCAGAGTGAACATATAAACGAACTAATTTCTGCCGCAGCACAGAAATAAAAATATATTTTTTTGGCTTTAATTACGGAAGAACAGCAGCTAGAATGAAAAATGAGACACAAACAGGACTAATGGAGCTTCAAATGACTCAACATTCTCATTCTTCGTAAGACACAACTGGAGCATCTACAGCGTCTCTGCTTTAAAGAAAGTTAAGACAATCCTTTTTAAATCCAGTTTGATATTGCCACACAAACGAAAATCAATTAAAGTGCTAATTAATCAGCCTTGCTCACATTAATCGCCTTTTGATAGCCTAATTTCAAATGATTCTAGGATCACGTCTCTTTATTCACTTCAAGGTTTGCACAGAAATCACTTTCGGTTGTGAAAATGTCACAATGCTGCAGTGTGCCACTCTGATGGCTGCTTCATTTCCTGTGTCGCTGCTCTTGTCAGAGCGACGGCGGGATGGCAGAAATCACTGTTGACAAATGAAGATAGCCAGACGTCTGCACTTATGGGAAACATGTGGTCAGTTTCACTCTGCATCATTCATGTGTGGCGACGCGACTGGCTCTTCCACCATCATTGTGTTGTTTGTTTATTTAGGGGTGATTAAAACGGCTTTCCTTTAAGATTGCCCACAGTCGAGACGTCTGAAAATGAGCTCCTAGTGAAACGTGAGGAGGCGAGGAACTCAGGGACTGCTGTTTTAATGTGAATGGGTCAGTGAGAGAAGGTGAGTTTCTGTGTGTTCACATAAACAGAAAGAATATGTGTACTATGATTTGTGATGATTTATTATTTGTTATCACTTTAGAACAGTTAGTCTATGGGCTACTTTCTGTTTTTTAAGTTGACTCAATTTATGAAGATAAGTTGAAATTATTACAAAGTTTCCTCAACTTTTTTTTAACGTTAAACATATAATTTCTTTTTACAGTGCACATAAAAAGAAGCTAATTGTTCTAACTTGAAAAAAGTTAGTTGAATCATTACAAAATTTCCTCAACTTGTCTTGTCAGATTCAGTCAACTTAAAATTTAAGATAGCCCCTACACTAACTTTACAGTACACTGAAAAAATTTGCTATTTGTTTGAGCTTGAAAAAGTGGAATAGTTTTTAATTTGATTCAATTTGTGAAGACAAGTTGCATCATTACAAAATTGCCTCAACTCATTTTCTTAAATTCCGTCAACTTTAAGTTTAAGCAGCCCGAACAATAACTTTTTAAAGCTGTAACAAACAGATTAATTTTACAGTGCACTGTAAAAGGGAGCTATTATTTTTATTTTTTTTTATTTGTTTAATTTATAAGTTGATATAATTTGTGAGGACAAGTTTAACAACTCCATACTTTTTTTGTTTGAGTTAAAACAAATATTTTCTTTGTACAGTGCACTGTAAAAATTATTATTATTATTATTATTAACTTTAAAAAGTAAGATGTTTTAAGTTGATTCAATATGTGAAGAAAAGTTGCATAAATACAAATTGCCTCAACTTGTCTTCTCAAATTCTCAAATATAATTTTTAAGGCAGACTAGACATTAACTGCTTTGAGTTAAAACAAGCAGTTTCTTTTTTACTGTATAAAGTAGGAAACTCAAAAGTTCAAAAAGAAAAAAAAAAGATCCAAGGCACTGCTCCTCCAAAAAGTTGGAAAGCTTTTAATCAGATGGCTATTTCATGGTGAAATTTTAAAAACACAAGCAATATTGGCATGTTGAGACAGAGGTTACAGGGTTACACCCCAAAGAAAGCTGTTCGTACCTTATGCGTGGGTTGTAATACAGCACTATGTCAATATGTACCAGCACAATATTTTTTAGAATTTCACCATTAAACAGCCATCTCATTAATGGATTTTAAACTTTTTGCCAGAGTTGTGCCTTGGATCTTGCTCTTTTTGTGCATATGAAAAACCTGCATTTTAATGGAGTGGTACAGGAATGAGTCCTACTACCCAGAAATGAGTTTTGCACTCCTGGTTCCCTCATCTCAATGTCAGAGGGTTTTTTGAATAGGTTTTTGTTAGATGTCTGAAATAATGTCAGAGGTTAACACAAGCTTAAAAGACTTTCAAGTTTTGTTCTGCTCACCAACTTTGAAGCCTTTACATCTCTTGAAAATAACAGTTGATAAAAAGTGGTTCGATGAGACTACAGAACGTCCTTATGCCGAACACTTCTTTACGGCTTGGCTGTGGCAGTGACATCGTAGTCACGAGATTATTGTGTAGTTCGTTTATGGCCTAGTTTTTTTTACCCGTGGGAATTGCATGTAGGCTTAAAAAATGATAAAAGCAGTGTTCATTTGTGAAGTAGGGTAGGATCACCTTTTTGTAGGCTGACATGGAGGTTAGCTTACCCCTGGTTCCCTCGTCAAAAAGCCTATGGGATCTCTCCATTGGATCTTGGGTGACTGCAGAAAATAAGCTCTGTGGTGAACAAATGTATATGATACTTGCACATTTTGTTCAACAAGATAATCTTTACAAATAACCACTTTTAGGATTTCTGAAGCCTAAATGCAATCACCAGAAGTACAAAGCTTATGTTAGGCTATGAGCACACTACCCCGTGGTTGCAGGATTTAATTTATTTATTTATCACCACCGAAATGAGGCTGTAAAGCTATGTTTGATGCATCTCAGCGTGATGACATTATGTCGTTGTTGTTTAAAGAGGCTTCAAAAAGTGAGGTATACTGACCTATTTTATGCCGTTGAACAAAACGTAAAAGTCTTTTGAGCTTACATTATATTAGGCTTTTTGCGGAAAACCTATTCAGAAATCCAAATTTTAGATGATGTGCTTAAATGCTAATGGTTTTTCAGGTTTTAGGACTCATTTGTTGGGCACTCTGATGTGGAAGCAGCGCAGATCATCCAGGTCATTTTATATGTGGCAGTTGAAATCTTTTGGCCTAGTGGTGCACTACTTTGGCAACTTTCATAGGACGAAATGCTTAAATTTCCATATACAGATCTCGTCATACATCTATGGTATAAAGTAAGCCTAGAAAACCTCAAATTCCATGTTTATGCCTCAAGTTATGTCACTGAGGGTGTATTTGCTTCCAGTATTAGCTCTCTTTGCTGTATGTGCAATCCCACTACCTCTAAAAGAGTCACTTTGCTTTCAGATGTAGTTTTGGAGTTCCCTGACACTTGAGATGTCATGGCACAACTGGAAACACAGTTTAGAGATCAGATTGTACAGCTGCTCGTTCAGCTGTAAATCTCTTTTTTTATGAAGTGATATCGGATTAACAAGGCTCCTCGGAGCTCGTATCGCCCCGCTCAGGTAGTGAACACATCAGACTGTTAGGTATAATGTGTATCACCCCGATCCAAATGTAGCAACAGGGTCAACTTACTGAACTGTCTCCTATAAATGAACTTCCTCGGTGAGAGCTCAGCACTCGGGGTACAGGGTGAAGGGTTTCCATGTCTTGAAAGAGAAGAAGGTAGCCCCCTTGTATGTGAGGGATGCTCAGCAGAAAGGTGTTTTATTTCACTGTTTCTCCATCTGCCTGTGCTGAGATGCTGACAGCATTCAGTTTAGGCGATGTTTGGCCTGTGTGTCCCTCGGGCAGTCTGTCCAACGGCTGTCCGCCGCCCAGACACAGCCTTCAGCCAGGCTGCCTGTCTGGCACTCAAGACCCCTGAGAAATAGTTGTCCTCTTTTTTTACAATTGCTCTTTAATCAGCTGCCCGCACAATGGGCCAAGCGTTTTAACATGCAGCTGAAGCTGTTGTAGGTATGGGAAAATTAAATTCTGGGTCCAGCTGCGCAACCCAACGTCTGATTGCTGGTGCATTTTGCCACTGGAGAAAAAGTTAATTTTAGGGCTTATCTCTGTTTTGTAACAACATCCAACAGGCAGAGGCCATTTTGAAATGACTTTATTGTCATCAAGCACACATATTAGCATTGCTGACGGCATGTGAGTATATTAATGTCCTTGGAAAACCCAAAAACATGCAGTGAAGTTCATGCCCCGTTTTCTCTTGACTCAGGGACATCAACAAATATTGCTGAGAGATACATGAAAGTCAGATTGTAACCTTGAACTCAAAAAATCTTCTGCTCTGCATATCATCCGGACATTCTGCTGAGCAGCCTTTTTTTTTTCCCTTTTGTGACTAGAAGAAGTAATGTCAATATTTACCAGGTTTACTTGACTGGTGCAATGTGTAATGCCTGGCTGCATGCCCCAACGAAATAGGGGGGCAGCATTTTGCTCATCTACTACTGGGTCCTTACAAAATCAATTTACAATATTTATATCAACTTAAATGCAAAATGGAGTTCAATATATTGTGAATTTGAGTCCTCTTACAAACAAATTTGGACCTAAGATTCAATAGTTAATATTTTAATTCTGTTCACTATCTATTATCAGCAGTGTTATTAGGCCTGGGCATCTAAGGCTATATTTCAAAAATAAAAAAAATATATCAACAAAAATAAATAAATAAATAGATAAACAAAATAAACATAACATTCTTGGATCTAATAATATGTCTTTCTATTCATGCATTAAAGCTCTCAAAAATAATATACTGTGGATCAAAATCCCAAATTTTGGGTTCTTTGTGTCATTCAAGCAGTGCATTTTGTTTGATTGTGTTTGTTTGAGAAAGAGTATACCACTTATCACATTAATGCTGCTGGTAAAGGTGGAGCTCATTTTAAATGCTATAAAAAGCTGCTGGGTAGTTCCTTCTATGATAATACATCATCATTTATTAGCTGACTATATTTTGCATTATTAATCTGAGTCTTCAAAGTAACTTAGGTGAATAAATGTAGTGCAGTAATATAAGTAAGTAAAGTAATATATTTCTTTCTGAGATACAAAGGAGCTTGAATACAAAATGGAAACACTCAAGTACAAACAGCATACCTCAAAATTCTCTAAACATCTAAATAGACCTAGTTTATAAAAAAAATTAAAAAATCCCTCTGACAGGTCTGGGCTAAGCCCCCAGTGTCGTCAAATCCTTGGAACGCACCTGGCTATAATATTTTCTGCAGATCAGGACAATCCATGACATTAAAACATGTGATAGACACCAGAAATTAACAGCATTGTAGTTTATTCTGGGGCAGAAAAGTAAACTGAATTGGGAAGCAAATACTGATTGTCACCTTCCAATCCACATAATATACAACCAGTAGCCTACCCCTGGAAGTTCCTCTGTGGAATCTGGGAACTGTTGCAAGTTGCTGTTTGCTAATATTTTTGGAAAAAAAAAAACATCTCAAAAAGCTGACATTGGATCTAAAACACATTATCACAATGTGTAATCCAATGTTTTGCAGATTTGTGTATTACAGTGCAGTAACATTTGTGTAGTCTGAGATACAGAGTGAGTGGACAACATAATGTCAAATTTGATAATGTAGCTGCTGCAAACTGTGATGTTCTTCCTCTTAATCCAGTGAGCAGCTTGTGCCGGCCTGGTGTCAGGTTTCCTGCACCACAGCAAACAGCAGCAACACGCCTCACCTAGTTAATGCATCAGTTTGCTCTTTGTTTCACCTTTGGCAGACTGGGGCATGAGGGAACAGATGTCTAAGTAAATGAGTATGCTGAGTAAATATTGATTGTTTTCACTACATTTGAGGATGAAGTAATGGCTGGGCAATGCACCATTGCCTTCAGATATCCAGCAAAATTGGTCATTTAATTTGTGGATTTGCTTCTGTGGATGGGATGCTGTTATAAAATTAAGATTAATGTTATCATTATGTGATATTTAATATATATTTTTTCAATGATAGTTTTTCTATTGTAAATTTGGTGAATCCAACTTGGAACACACACTATTTATTGATCTAAATGTTCTTCTATGACGCCAAGGGGGTGGCCATGGTTGCTGGGTAGGTGGGTTGGAGGTTACGCAGGTTAGCAAACTTCCCTTTTTTTAAGCTTGTGTGATCTTCCATGTGTCCCTTTTTTTGATCATTCTGAGTTCTGTGAATGCAGCGCAGGTAAAACTCAACAAGAGTTCTTTTTTTCCTCAGCAGCAGTTTGTAGAGACAGAGATTAATGACTAAGAGGAGCATCTGCTACAGAGGAGTGAAAGCAAACTTTTAGACCCAGCACAATGAGGTTAAGTTTTGTATTCTCAATGTGCCTGGCGTTCTGCTGCCCCATCTGTATCCAGAGTTTGCTCTGTGCTCCAAGAGTGTGGTCAATGAATAACCAAATTGTATGTATATTCCGACAGCGCCCCTGTCGGAATATACATACATACAGTCCACTACCAAAAATAAAAAAAAAATGATAAGTCATATTCCTTTCCACCCCTTTTGGTTAGTTGGTAAAACACACCACGGAAAATGACGCCACAGAAAAATAAACATGTGGCAGCAGATTTTTTTGAATCGTGGTGGGAGTAAATGAGGATAGTTTAGTGCTTGAGACCAGACTTAAGTACTACAGCTCTGCCGTCTTTTCTCATATATTTAGCCTCTTAAAAAAATCTTCATCCTCAGACGAGTCCAAGCATACGTGCAGAATCCTCAGCAGGTTTCAGTCAGGCCCACAGCTTTGCAGCAGCGAGGCAGCAGCCCTGGGAGAAACTCGCTATCATTATAACATCAGTCGCCACTCACCACTCTTAAACTCCTTCTTCATCACCACTCGTTTCAGCTGCAGTACATCAGCACTGACTGAGGTGGAATATGAGAGCAGGTAGTCATCCTTTAACACCGGCTGCAGCCTGTGTGTATATATTAATGAGACGCCACTGGCTAGCTCCAAACTTTTCGGCTCATCTCTGTCATTAAAACACCCCATGTGCACTTTTGACTCCAGATTCAGTACTTTTTGCCCTTTAGGGAAACAAAGGGGGATTATGTAAGATTTATAGGGATCGGCCCACATCTAGCCCCAGCCCCTTCGCTCCTTTTTATCTCCTGATTCAGATAATTATTGGTCAGAGGAGAGAGCACGGAGAAATGCTGAGTGGATCATAGCTTTGAAGCGGGAGATGGACGGCGCTTGTGCACAGATCAGGCTGTTCTCATTCACTGCGAGTGCTTGTACCTTAAAAAAAAAAGTAATGCACTATAATTCTTATGTAACCCACGTAACTGTGAGCCTGGAGGCTGTGATCACATGACCAGTGTACTGCAGGTTGTCCTCATATGATGAGGGGAAAGGAGGAAGTCAGGTGATGTGGTATAAAGAGCGACAAAGTCTTCTTAGGGAGGTGGTCAGGGTGGTGGATGGGTAGTGTCTTATCATTTTTCTAAAACACGTGTGAAGAAACCATGACAACTTCCACACAATGAAAGCAGGCTGCCAGGCATCAATGCATGCAAATAAATGCACTAAATCGTAACCATCGTGATGGTACGCATTAGTTGCTATGTGCTGTTGTGTGAACATAAGGACCATGCTGCATCATCCAACCATGTGCATTTGTTGACATTATGGTAACGGCATTCCTAGAGTGTAAACAGCTGGCACTTTACCATTTGAAACCCGAGCAAATTGGCTTGATTTCTGTCAAAAACATGGGAAGAAAGCAATGAGCAACTTGGGAAGAAATGAGCCAGAAATCAGCAACAAATCAGTAAAAAGTACAAGAAAATTACCTGAAAATAAGCACCCAAAAGAACACAGAAATGGAAAGTAAAAAAAAAACAACAAATGAAATTACCTAACTTACTGCTTAAATATTGATAATTCTACAACACATTATTTGAATATATAATTATGATCATTTTAAATATAGTTCTCCAGAATTTTCTCCCTAGATTTCTAAAAATAACAATTTCTTGTCATTTACAGAACATTTTTTTGGCCAACTTGCTCATGGCCTTTTTTCGTCATAGTTTTGAATTACTCAGTTTTAAAGGTTTCAGTTTGGAAAGGCGTCTGCACGCAGCACAACAAAAGTGTTGTTTGGGTCTCAAGGGGTTAAGGATAGCTAAAAGGTCACTGACAGAGTGGCACCATTTGATGAGTTGGAATGAGAACATGTTGTCAGATTATAAATAGTTGGAAAATCTGGTTAATGTGCTTATTTGATTTCTGTTTGAGAGTGAGATGTAGATTCCGATGTCACTCTCATGTCTGTGCAAACTAGGGTCAGGACGAGGTTAGCCTAGTTTAGCATAATTACTGGAATCAGGAGGAAACAGCTACTATCTTAGCTGTATCCAAAGTTCAGATCACTGATTAACATACTGCATCTTGTTTGTTTGATTTGCACACAGAGGAAAACATTTGGAAAGTTTAAAATTTTAAGGAGAGTTAAATGGTTTAGCTGCATGAAATAGTGCGCACACCCACACAGTAGTATTTCTGAGCAGTATCCCCATTAATGCCGATGGATGCCGATGCAGTCGGGGAGTGCAAATTTTGGTTTTGGTCTCTGCACAGGCACGATGGTACCAAACTTGACACTCAACAGTGACTGGTATCTTTCATTTATATTCATGTTACTCATCTTGTCTTTATCTTTTTCTTTTATTTTCAGAGGGAAATATTATACCTTTTACCGCACTGCATTTATCTGACGGCTGAAATTACTGGTTACACTGCACATCAAGATTTTATATAGAAAACATATAATCAGCTTATAAAATCTGATGCATACTGTGATTCACAGTGTGATTACACTGTCAAACTGTATATGAAATAAGTACAATTTAGTATGTTTTCCATAAATAGCAAATTTTGCTATATTCTATTATTGTTCTTCAGCATCATATTTCCTGATTTTACACATTTTACTGAGAGCTATTTTTAAGAGTTCTGATTACTTTCTGATGCAGTGACCATTCTGTGTAAACTAGTTTTGACAGATATGTAAGATGTGCCTTAAAGCTTCTTTCACAATTACAGCTTGGATTGACCACACTGACCTTTGAGATTTCGACAACGCTCCACTGAAAACAAATATCAAGCACTAACAGTATATCATTTTCATTAAAATGTAGGGGATGCAGTTGTAGCATTGTAATTTAGCCCTTGACTATGTTTACATTGGCATTAATATGCCGGTGGCATGCTCTGACTCAGAGAGAGGTCACTGTTGCGTGCCCACTTCCCAGAGCAGCTGAATTAGCATGTGGAAATATGCCACTTGTTAACTTGTGTGACTTTGGGTTTCGCGCGGCTGTCAGAACCACAGAAGCAAGGCTTTTTGTTTGTTGTTCTGTGATGTAGATACAGAGAGAGGGAGGAGGGGGACTGCAGAGAGGAAGGAGGGGAGATGTTTGCACAGTCTGGAAGATAAAGAGTGTGTTGGGGATGAGTTTTGATTGTATGGTTTCAAGAGATGATCAGAATTTATATATACTAAAACATGAAAAAAACATTAATAAAGAAGATGGAATAGCACACATGTCCCTGGCTGATATAATATCACCTTAAAGGTACACTATGCAGGAACTGTTGGTTATTGTTTATAAATGTAACATTTAAACTTCCCCCACTTTCCATAGACAGCTTATTATGTACCATGTGAGCTAACAAGAGGAATAGGAATGTATCATCATCAGGCCCCCAGGAAATCAGCTCAGCCTTGCAGACAATTTTTCACACTGGCCACTTGCAGAATCCCCTTCGCAATAATACGAAGGATATTGCAACGAATGGTGGTCTGCCATTATAAAAGTGACCTCTGTAAAAACTGTTGACAGAGCACCTCAAACTGCAGAAACAGGTCATTCTCACGACAAAATTGTCACATGGTGACGCTCCGCGTAGGATTGTGACGCCAAAAGCCACATTCCCATCAACATGCAAGGTGCACGGATGCGTTGGATGATAAAGCGGCCAGACGAAACCAGTGTTGTCATGTTGTCATACAATGTTGAGAAAGAAGTTGAAATGTTGAGAACTATCCTGGAAAAACAATGTTTGAAGGCAAAATGTTGAGAAAAAAATTGAAATATCAAGAATAAAATTAAAATACACTGTTGAGAAAAAAGCTGAAATGTTTCTAAAAATAAAGTCAAAATTTCGAGAATAAATAAATAATTAAATAACATTAACTGTTTGTAGGTCGCAAAAGGCTGACTTTATTCGCAAAATTTTATTTCAACATTTTGACTTTTTTTTCTCGACAACTCAAGTTAATTCTCGACATTTCAACTTGTGTGCATAATGAAAAAAAACATAATCTTCCTCCTAAAAAATATTTCTCTTGCCTGGCTCTAATCCTTTTCTGTATACAATGAAGTTTTGATCCATGGAAATGTTATATTTGTAAAACCCTGCAGGAGCTGAGAAAAGTGATTGAAAAATCTGTGACGTCATCATGATGTCAAGTCTATGAGGCGAGCCCGGGCAGGCAGGAGGAACATTACTGAGCATATTCAGTGTACTGTAAAATCTGACAGGATGAACTTACTTACAAAACATTTATTTTCTTGACTATTTAGCTGCATGTGCTGGAGGCTCATTGGAAATAACAACTTTACATGTTTGCTTTATTTGTATACAACTAACAGCAACAGATTGCAGAGTGAAGAACTGAGCACTGAGTGGGTGAGAGACAGAAACCTCAATAGTATTTTGAAAAGCACAATTCAACTCGGAAAGAAGAGACAGCCAAGAAAGGAATTTAGAAAAAAAGAGGTAAAGTTTAATGAGTAATCAAGCACAAATGAAGGATTAAAGAGAGATTAAACAGAGATACAGGTAATTGGGAAAGCAATATATGAGCAAGGAGGAGAGAGGATTTTATGTACAGTCAATACAATAATATGAAGGCAAAGATTAACAAATTTGCATATACAATTATTTAAACATTGTTTTGCATTGCTAAACAAAATAAATTAAAGTAGAAAAAGAGACAGGAGAAACTTTTTGATTAGTAATAAAGTTAAAAAGTAGATCCGTGAATCCTTTGTAGCTCTTTTTTAATGTGTTTGATAGAAGGCAGGGATTGAAAACGCGCACATTTGTGATTATGTGAAATTTGTCTGCATTCCTGCTAAGCCAGGAAAGACTGTTCATCTTCCAGGGTCTGCAGCTGGGTCACCCAGTCCCCCCGAAAAAAGCGAGCCGACATGTTTTATTACATCCCTATAGTAAATCCATATGGATTCACACCTTTGAATCCATTACAGCTCGCTGTCACCAAACATATCCAGTGTGAAATAGTGTGAGGCCCATAACCTTCCATGTTTCCTGCATAAATCCCTCCACTACGCCAATAAGCATTTCCAAGAGGAACCAGTAATGGCTTTATTAAAGGCTGTTATGGGATGTTGAACAGGAGGAGACAGTTTGAGACAGCCATGCAACAAGAAAATATTCTACTGAGGCTGTTATTCCAAGATGAGAAATATACTCTATGCAAGTCATTTCCTTAACATTTCGTATATCGAGCACCGATACATTGGTACATAATTCATGTTAAGGCCCTTGTTGCCTATTCTTACCTATGTCCCTTTAAGACATGTCTGCACCTAACTAATCCCAAAACGAATTGTTTGCTACCACCCGAAACATCATTTTTGGACAATTATCATTAGATTGGTGATTTTCTACCTTTCAGAGACATTTCTGTATGCTTCCACATTTCAGCAAGGCCACATTTACACACACTAGCACTATGTGGGGAAAAAAACCCAAAACAAAATAAAAAAAACGTAACATCCTCATGCTCAAACTCTAGACTTTCATGAAATAGCCTGCTGTTTGTGTTCTGTGTGAAACCAAAAGTCAGTTGAGTAATTTTAAGTGCAGTGCAGTGTGATAGTGTATGTAGAATAAGACATTAAAGAACAGACATCTTAATTGTCCATGATATTAACCAAGATTTTCTTTGGTCAACTATAGCCCTAGTAATGATACTACTGAATGATTATCTACAAAAACTTTACATCATGCTACGTGAGTGTCATATGACGTGATGTATATCATATGAAATATGTTACATGACATTTTATAGCGTTAGAAACAACTGCACTTATTTTAAACCAAACCATGTGTTTTTCTGAACCTCAACCTGCGCTGGTGTTGCCTAAAACTAAGGAATTAAACCTAAAAAGTTGGGGTTTTTCTAACCTACATTGTAAGTTTATTTTGAAGAAGAATGTAGGCATTTAGCAAATAGAAACTGTAGACTTACTGTGAAAACTGAAATTTATTTTGAAGAGACACCCCATCCCCGGGCATCAAAAACTGACACAGGGGTGTACCTATCATGTCATTTTTTTAAAGATATTTTTTGGGGGGGCATTTTGCTGTGTTTTGCTGTTAAGTTTCTGGATGTCTTTGTCTTTCTGTTATCTGTACTGTCATACCCACACAAATGCAGTTCCTTGCCTTTTTCAGATTAAGAGTAGTTATCAAAAAGCTAAATATTCTTGGACGTCCAACAGCAGATCACACATTAAAAGGTTTAGTCAAGAACTAATTAGCCACAGAATCAAAATCAATAACTAAAAAGTATTTTAAGCATTTCATAAAGAAGTTTTCGTGACAGAATTATGAACAATGTCATTTCACACTCTGATGTTTAAATGTTGTATCATTATTTATTTCTGCATCCGTATATGACATTGAATTAATCTAAAAACATTTTTTTCACCCATCAATGACAATCAGAACATTAAATTACACCTAGACTGTTCCAAAATTTAACCCCTGGTCGATGTGCAGGTAAGGGTCGTTAGTTTTTTCAAAGGTTCCCAGTAAGTTTCCTACACTTACGCAAATTTATGCTCTTTGGTCCACCTTACAAATATTGACTGCTCTTTTTATGATTGGCATTGGCTGGTTATGGCATATAGCTGCAGGTCACTCACTGGCATGACAAAATAAACTCACCACCAGTCCACCACTTGAGGTTTTCAAATGTAAATGGGTAGACATTGAGGAAAAAGATAGAGAAGATGGGCACCAGCTATGATCCCTGGAACATGGACAAGCAAGGCCATCTCTGCATCCATCTAAAGGCGTTTAGTCTTAAAAGACCTTTCTGACAGTGATGCAGACACGAAACAGCACGTCTGTAGCTTTCACAGCCCTTCTTTGTTGAAGTCTACAGATCTGTTTGGCTGAGATCAGAACTACATAGTTTTGTCTTATTTCAGACAAAGACCCGAGGGGGGCAGACAATACAGAATCAAAAGATGGAAGCAATAAAAAAATGACAGTATGATTTGTGACTAAGAGGATAACCTAGATGCCAGACATAGAACGAGATAAAGATAATGATCAGTTTATGATCTCAGATGCTCTGAAAAGAAAGGAAAAAAAAAGGGCAGAGCAAGCTTGACCAGAGTCGGGATTGACAAGACAGGGAAAGCATATGAGAATTTACAATAATTGGAAAAGCCATACTTCATACAATGCTATCAGATAATTAAATCTCTAAACAATTGCGCCTCACATCTCTTTACATGTCGGATTCAACATGTGAAATCGAAACTGCCACTCTGACCCCGGCTACAAGACGCGGATGCTTTATTTCCAGACGTATCACAGCATCAGAGGATTATAAAGAACAAGGGAAGCACTTATTCCTCATTCCGAGAGCTTTGCTTAATAATAGCCACCATATAATAAAGGGAGTGTGAAAAACCACACTTTATGGGTTGGAGCTGCTGTAAAGTTATATTTGCCGTTAAATTGAAATCTCGCTCCCTTGACATAATAGATAAGGCATCTGAAATCACAATAAGTCATTTTAACAGCTCATCAACTTTACTGTAGCCGCTGGTGTGTGCGCTGCTCGACATTGTTGTGGCTTGGGGGATAATGTTTGACCCGTCAAAGCTGACGAAACATGAGTGACATCCAGTGACAGCTATTAGAAGCCATCAGCTCCCGAGCATTCAGGTTTATGAAGATGAGGGGGGAGGAAAAAGCTTTTTTTTTTTTTTTTTTTTTGAAATGCTCCCCCTTTTCCCCTTGGTGGTTTTGCACAATAATTGTTTTTTCCACACCCTTGGGCTAGTCATCAGTGTAGCTGCCACATCACCACATGATATTCATGATAATCCCATTAGTCTCTCTGCCGCAGTGTCTCTGAGTCCCAAACTTTTATGCACAATGTGATACAGCGGATACAGTGCTTTTAAATGTGTTGATTGCCTCTCTGCTTTCTTGTCAAGGCTTGGTGATCTTTCGAGATTTTACAGCATTTTTTTTTTTTTTTGTCGGCTACGTCTGATGACTTCAGGCAGCCGTGGAGTGAGCTCAAAATCCGAGTCCTGCACAGGCATGCTGATCAGAGCACCGCCCCTCCTCCTCCTCCTCCCTCTGTGAAGACATGTTTTCACAATCTATGTATACTGGTCACATCCATCCAACATGGCTTTCAGTGGCCAGACAGAGCGACCTGCTGCGCCTCGTACAGTAAAGAGATTTTTTCTCTGTTATACAGTTTATGGCAGAGAAAATGTGTTGCCTCCACAAATATATTAACTAATTGTGGTACCAGAGGAAACGCTGCTGTGGTTCATTAATACTGCAGCACAAGAGTCAGCACTGACCACTGCTGGAGGGAACATTTTACTTTGTAATTCAAAATTCACATGCGTTTTTTGTTGCATTTCGCAAACAATATTCCCTATTCAATATTTCTTATTTTCTTGCTTGCATTTGTTTTCATTTCACATTAATTCTGACTCGTTTTTAATTTTAATAAACATCTCATCCAGCTAACAGAGAAAACACAATGTACAATTTGTTCACTTTGCTAAGCATAATTTTTAAATAACTATAACATCATATTACTTGGCTTTTTTTTTTTTTTTTTTTACCAAGACAAAAACATGAACATGATTTGTCTAATAACAGGTCATTTTGTGGCAGTTCATTAGTTGGAAATCTGTGTAAATTATGCACAAGGCACAGCATGTTTCAGCTTTTCTAGAATGGTTTAGCAGTGAAAAATACAATTTAAAAAAGTGTTGAATCTTGGATTTAAATATTTCATTTTTTTTCCCAGTTTTATAGCTATATTGGGTTAAAAAAAAGAGATGATGCTTTTTCCATTCATCATACTGTTTCATCCATTTGAAACTGACAAAATATTTTTAAAAAAGGACCTTTAATGCTAATTTCCAAGTTTAAACTTGTATTTTAGTTTTTTATTACAACATGTTTACAAGGTTTAATGGTCGAAAGTCACAAACATGTGGATGTAACCTATCTGTAAGTTAAGGTACCTGACACTTTTTTGTTTTAAAGAGTTCATGCCAGTCCAAACTAAAACGTAACACTGGAGGTTTCAAACTCGAATGGGGTCTGCAGCGTACTCAAAGGTCTTCATTTTAGGAGTTCGAAAATGCAAATTGTTTTAGATGCTAGGCGTAAACGTGGTAATGGCATTTTAAAGCATATTAGGGAGGATGTAGCCTAACAGATCAGGTTTTGGAGCTTCCAGGTGTGAAAGGGTTAACTGTGTTTCTGTAAAGGAGAGAATTTCTCATGGTGAAACTTTCCTGAATAGGTCTACATAAAGAATAATAAATGAATAAAGGTCCTGCAGACAGCTTGCTATGAAAACACCTGACTGAAAAGAAATGCGCTGGCTCTCTGAACAAGAAAAGATAACCATTATGGAAATAGGCAATCTTTAATTTGTGCATAATGCCTCAATTTTATGCGTTAGATGTTATTAATGTTGAGAAAACTTTTAATTTCATTTAATTGTGGTGTCGTGAGTGCTTTCATCAGAATGTCCCTTAAACCAAACCTGTTGTTAACTGTCTACGTCTTTTCTGGGTGTCCTGATTGTTGTCGGCGTTTCTCGTCTTTCACATCCTGATAAATATCTCTCTCAGCATTCTTTCCTTTCATGACCTGTCACTGACACTCAGGCATGGAAGTGGGAGCTGAGAGAGTGGGCGCGTCAACTTTGTGTGTGTGTGTGTGTCCCACCCACAGAATTGACACACATGGATGAGTTTTCATCCTCTGCCTCGTCTTCCATTGCAACTTATAATCAATTGTTTAGAATACCACACATCCCCCGCTGACATCTGTCACATACAATCATTCATCGTTTTGATGTCTCGCAATACTAAGCGGTTCAGACATCCCATCAGATTCCTGTCAACTTTATTTTTACCTGCAGTTTATCACCACAGGAATTAGAGCACATGCTCGGATATAGATGTAGCTTTCCTGCTTCCCTTCGGGTTTCATTCGGGGTCGTGTTTTCCTGGCAAAAACCACAAATCAACTGCTGAGGCGGTGTTCACATGTAAATAAGGGCACTTATTGGCAAGCGTTGGACTCTAAGAGTAGCAGGGAACAAAATCTCCATAAACAGCAGTGGTGGAATGCCTTGGTGGCTCCATTTTCGGCCTCTAATTGTAGTGTCTCAAGTAAAAATTCAGTGTTTGACATTTGTTGCTCTATTTCCAATTTTCCTTTCTATCTCTGTGAACTGTGAACCTTCTAATAAAGCACAAATGTCACGAAAATTATCGTCAAAAGGGCTTTGCTGCAGAGGTCATGGAGATTTGCAACTTTTTGGAAGAAAGACATCTTTAGATGAAACATGACTGTGATGATGGTTGTTCGGTGAGTCCGTCCGTACTTTGTGGGCAAAAATCTCAACAACTAGTGACCAGATTGCTCCGAAATATGATCTGGGTTTTAATGGTCCCCAGAGGACAATTCTTGAAGATGTTTGTGACCCTGCTGACCTTTTCTACAGCATTTCTATCAGGCTACAATTTCAAAGTCTAATAAGTAGATCCAATTTGGCATTCAGCACATTCATGCTCCCCAGAGGATGAGCCCAGAAGGGTTAAACGCATTGAGATAAACCCTTTGACCTCTATGACCCCATGACTTTCCCAGCATCAACCTGTGGAAAAATGCTCACAAACCTCAAAGGAAATAAAAACCTTTAATATGTTGACACTTTCCACTCACCAGTATGTCCTGATACCTAAAGAACATATCAGATGTTCTCAGTCAATACCTTCCACAAATAACAGTTGGATATGTAAATTTCCTTTTAGTGATTTCTGATCTGCCACCTTTAAGGTTAATGACTGGTTTAGTTTAGGCGACTGAAAGTACTTGGTAAAGGTTTTGATAAGTTTGTTGACATGGTTAAAAGGGAGAAATTTTTTACGCCCAACCATCCATCAGTAAAAATTGATGCCGCGGACACAATCCAACAACCAGAAAGAAATGTTGGCATTGAACTTTTCTGCAAACCAACAGATACTTTACATTTGTGCCTTTTCTGCATTTGTATTTAGCCACCTAGGAATTCTAAGGTTCTAAGGTTTTCTGAATAAAAAGTCTAAAAATGCATGTAACTTATTAAAATACCTCACATGATATAATAAATTATCAAAGAATACGAATATACCGTATGAATTATTCAATTTTGACAAAGACTGATAGATCCTTAGAATTCAAAGGTGATGATTGCTTTATGTTTTAACAATGCTGTAGTTACAGTGTGGTTAGTTTTAGGCCCAAAACTTCTTGGTTATAGTTAAAAAAAGATCATGTTTTGGGCTTAAAAAATCTTGGTGATTGTGGTACAATCATGGTTGAATAGTAGTAGTAGTAGTAGTAATAGTAGTAGTACTTTATTCAGTCATCACACACAACACAGCAAAGACAAAAAAAACCTTACAATATACACTCTAATGCATAAAAAGTAAATAGGTTTTTGATAACGGCATAAAGTAAATAATGTATGGTGATACTGACTGAAAAGGTATAGGCAAAAGCAAGATGCTTATATATGCCTCCCCTTATAATGAATGATGAAAAAAAACACTCTGTTCATGACACTATCCCAGCAGAAAATGCAACAATGCCTTGGTGAACAACAACTGTTTTTCATGGCACTACCCCCAGTGTAACATAGTGATGGGTTGCTGAGAAAAACACCCACATTTGGTGGCTAAAAACGCTGCTGGGAACACGTCAATGTCTTGCTTAAAAAAAACCCAACTGGTTTTGTTGCTTGTTGGTCTTGAACAGTGGTCTGCGAGAGTCTGCAGCTTGGTAGGCAAACCACCATCTGCTCCACCTCATGATGACAAATTCAGTTCATTTATCACTTTGGAACTTTTATATGATACATATAAAATGTAAAAATGTGACATATTGGTAGTTTTGCAGAAATGATGTACAATGCCAACATTTTAATCTGGCAAGTGGGCTGGGGCGCAATTCTGTTTTTAGCAACAGGCTACCGCCAATTTTGGATCCTGTATCATACTCTATCCACCCACTGAAATGTCATCATGCAGCCATATTGAGAGGGGTGTATATAGAAGAAACATTTAGAAATATGTCATGACTAATAGCAAACTTTGCTTGCTTATATCAAAGAGGTTTGTTTTTATCAACCCATTACCTTGAAGTTGATGTGTCTTAATGAGCATTTTTGTCGTTGCCATGGTCGCAGAGTGAGCGACAACAACAAGATGAAAAACATGAACCTTCATCAGCTCAGCAGACACCAGCAAAAAGCCATGCGCCCACAGCCGAGTGGCTGCTGCTCTTTCCCTCCTTGATACTGCCGTTAGCACGGACCTTGGTTGCCATTTTGTTCACAACGGAAGCGGCAGTGGCTGCAACTGCTCATTTTATGAAAGCACTTTGAGAGGTTTACCGCCGATATAACAACCTCACTTTTCTGTCATCTGTGCTTCAGAGCGATCATTTCAAGAAACGGACATTTTTTTCCCAGAATATCCACACCAAGTTTCATGCAGTCTGTTCTACTGCTGTTTCAGTCTAAAAAAAAAGCCACATACAACACACACACATGCAAGTGCATACTCTACACTCTTCACAGGATTCGTATGTTGCATGAAATTTGGAAGGGATGGCTTCTACTTTGGCATCGAAATCAAGCCAGATTGGTTGACTTGGCTGTATTCCATATCCTGTTATACCATTTTCAATAAAGTGTTTTGTGCTTTTTATAGCTCAGATTAAAGGATCTTATCCAGGATAAAGGACGTCAATATGCTCAATATTTGTTGAACTTTAAAGTGTATGATTGCTGCCAAGCAGTGAGTTACACAACAAAATATGACTGGGAGGCAGACAGTGAATCAAATATACAAATTTCACTCTTATGTTGATATTTGTCAATTGTCTTTTTTAATTGAAAAAAAAAAATCAATGGGTAAACCTTATTTATGCAAAAAATAAATTTATTGTATGATAATAACATTTGACTGGCATAGAGGGCAACTACCCCATATCCTCCAAATTTCTCATTTTAGTACTATCAAAAAGCATTTATAATTTGTTCTTAATGCATGTAATGTATATGGAAGACAAAATGGCTGAACTATCAGTTATTTTTTATGATGTCGTATCCTGAGATTGTGAGTAATTATTTTGCTTGTGCAGGTTTACAATGTTGCAACTTTAAGTATTACAATTTCTGTATTCACATAAAATATTTATAATTTTTTGAGGTTGTGACTTAAATATTTTATTTGTGCAGGATCACAGTGTTGCAGATAGTGTGTAGTAATTTAATGATAATATTGTTAGTATTAAGAAAAAAATCATAATATTTTGAAACTAATTATTTTTTTTATGAAAGTTGAAAGAGGATGGGCTTTCATTATTTTTAATGCCACTATCTTCAGATTGTGAGTAAATTATTTCATTTACGCAGGTGTACAATACTGCAAATAGTTTGTGGTAATCTAATAATCACATTTTTGGTTTTAACAAAAGTATTCACAATTTGTTTATACCGTATGTAATGTTTATGGCAGCTGAAAATGGCTATGCTTCCAATTACTTTTTTAAAGCCATCATGCTGTGAGTTAATAATTTCATTCATGCAGGTTCATAGTGTGGCACTTAGTTGTGGTGGTAATTTAATAATTTAACAAAAACAATTAATAGGTTTGTATTGAAATAACAAGATAATTAAACAATTAAGAGTATTTTATATCATTATCTTTAAGTAATAAGCATTGTTGTCTTGAAATAAAGAGATAATTTCAAAAATGTTTTTTTTTATTAGGCAACTTATAATGTTTATCAGCCATCAAGAGTACAATCCCAGCATGCATACATAGCATCTTGAAAACTTGACAAATTACTTAAGCTGATTATAATCATATCAAGGAAGCACAGTTGTTCTCTGATCCCATAATGCACCATGCAAGAGCATTATGAACTGAAATTATAAGAGCCTTTAGAATGTTGAGGCCCCAAGTTGTAGTTTGAAAATTAGTATTAAGGCCTTTGGTTTTATAGCACATATTCTGCTGACATAGTTGTGTAATAAAATTAATTACAAAATACTGAGTAATATACACATAATGTTCAGTGAAAACTGGTAGGATGGAGGGGCCAGTGGGGGACATTTTTGCCCCTGGGGCCCACTGATGGGTGAATACGGCCTTGCTTAAATGTCATATTTTAAAAATAATCTGTTTCTACTATTACTACTCTTGACTATTATTAAAAACGACTACATGATAATTGGTGGATATAAGACAGTACAAAGATAATTATAAGTCCATGGCATTAACTGCATTTCTTTTATTGCTGACTGCTCGAGCAAATGGTAATTTTACTCACAGTTGGATAACTTTGCAGATGTGTTTGGAATTAATAAGCGCAAAAGAATATATAAAATCACATTACTCACTTGGGAATGTTCTTATAAATGCCTTATTTATCATTACTCCCCACATAGTTAAAAAGGACAGAATCTGGTGTTGTTATTAAAGCTCTCACATTGTGTTCATGTTCCTGCAAGGCATTTAGAATGTGTTACAGTGAGGAAAGCTGTTTGTGTCCAAGAAGAGGTATTCAGCCGCTCCTCCCAAAGCACTTCCTTTGTTTGTTTGGGCTGCAGCAGGTCCACCTATGGAAGCAGGCTGCCTGTAGGCCGAGAGCTGTTTATGGAACATTTGCTACAGGCCTGCTGCATATACTCGCAGGACTTCCCTCCCCAGTTTTTCCAGCAGGTAGAAATGGACACAGCTCAGTCCACCTGTGGCTCAAATCCATCTCCCGCTTATTTTGTGCTCCCTGTGAGGATGTTTCTACATATTCTTGCATCATACAACTAGTCATCATGAGTGGACTGCTGCACCCTTTTTATATCGGAGTAACTTAAGGTCAGCGTTCTGAAGGTGTGAAAGTCTGACTTTGTATTTTAATCCAGTCTCGCATGACGCATTTATGATGTGTCCCCACAGAGAAATCCCGTCATCAGTCACTGCGCTCTGACTCAAGTCCATCTGTGGTTAAATTGACTGACTGTACAGAGAGGGGAAAGGCAAGGTGGGTTTTTTTATTTTACCGTAGTATGTGACTCACTGGCTGTGTTGCTGGGACGCTAATACAGGAGATCCTGAACAGCTGTGATGAGGCACGGTATATGGAGACACAACAACAGATCTGCACAAACAAGTATTTACATGTTTGCAGAGATATTAGCACAGAGCTTTTTTTTTTTCTTTTTTTTTTTCTTTAATTTACTGTAATTAAAGGGACACTTCACCTACAAAATAATCATTTGTATAGCAGTTACACCCCATGTTATGTTGAATTGTGAAGAAAAAATCATTTTTTCTTGTATGTCTTTACAGTTAGCGAAGATTTAGAAAACTGAGAAAATTTGTGGTGAATTAAAGTCATAGGGGTCCAAGTTTAACAACAGCAAAACTGTGTCAAAACATGTGTTTACAAACTCACTGTGTGACTTTAGGAAGTTGTGTTTGGGAAGTGCTGAGCATGCGACTCGATAAATGAGACTATATATTTATAGATTATATTGGAGGAGTTGTGTGAGAATTTGCAAATGATGTGTTTATATAGTTTTGTTGTTTTTATATGTGGACCCCTATGAAATCAACTCATAAACAGTTTTTTTTGGATCCTTCTTGCACCATGGAGGTATGGCTCAAAAAATAAAGTGTTTTCTCTCAAATTCAATATAACACAGTCTGAGAAATGGACATACAAATGATAATTTTGAAAAGCATTCCTTGATAACCAGTCTCTAAATAACAGTATACACACACACACAAACACACACACACACACACACGCACACACACACAAATGCACCTTAAAAGTTCCCGTGTGTAGGATTTAGGGGGGTATAATATATAATTGGTGTTTTTCTATGACCTTTGAATGAATAGTTTATATTTACGTAGGGAATGGGTCCTCTTCTGTGGAGTCTACCATGTTGTTTCTACAGTAACCCAGAACAGACAAACCAAACACTGGCTCTAGATAAGGCCATTTGCATTTTTGCCTTAGCCAATTCTCCCACATACTTAGCACAAGGGAAAAGTTTAAATTGGTTGTAATCTACAACTTACGCTACTAAATGCTATAAAACTCTACACAGCAGACCTTTAATTTAAACACATCCTCTGATCAAGGTAGAAAAGATACATTGACCAGTATAAAGAGGGCAGTCATGTAAAAAAAAGCACTTTCTGACTGTGATAAGATCTGTAAAATAATTCAAAGACATGAGTGTAATATTATGGTAGATCACTAGACGGAGTTGTTTCTGTGTACTCCCATAGGAAAACACATTTTGAAAACACATGAACCTCCATGTGTTGAAACCAGTTTCCAAATCTGTGGATAATGTCAATGAACAGATTATCATCCAAATGAAACAAGGCTTTTTAATCTTATTTTATACTGGAGATAGGAGGTTTTCATCTGACTGCTGCAATTGAAACAAACAGCTAAGAGGAATGTTTTCCAATTGTCAAACTAATGAATTAAATGACCTGCTATTATTTCCAATGCTATAAGTGGCTTTTAATTTTGATTATGTAAGAGCGCTCTAAAACCGTGACCTAATCACTGAACACGATTATGCCTGATGCTGATTTCGCAATTTCGTCGCCATTATCTCGTAAATTGTTATTACCCCAAATTAAGGGAACAGCCAGCCAATCCATCAGCATTTAAGTGTTGCAGCTCAAAATTTCCATTAAATGAATGTGTGCGGGAAAAAAATAGCACTTAATCTGTCTGATTAGGTAATGATTATTTCATCGTACACAATGCTGCCAATAATGTTAAATTTAGCATCAGGCTGGCGATGTTTGTTTGCCCACTGTACAACATCGGAAGCTTTGTCTCTCTCTCTGTTCAATTAATCCACTCTGGCCACTGAAAAAATAATTGCGTTTTCATGTTCCATTATTCATAATTTTGTGCAAAAAAAGGAAAAAAGAAAAAAGCATTGGCGTTAATCAGGTTGAAATAAACATGATCAAATAAGTGGCGGGGTGTGTGGAGAAGACATTACAATAATGAGCGTGACACTTGGGAGTTACAGTACATCAGCCGGGGGCTTGCCTTATCCTAATTTATGCACTTTGGAGGCCCCAGTGATGTCTGCTGGATCAGGCACTCCAGTCTGAACTCCCCATTGGTCACATGGCACTTATCTCAAAGAGGATTATCATTAACCTCTGCATACTGGACAAATTCCCCGCCCGGCTCCCTCGTTGTCTCCACCTAATTATCCCCAAGTTTAATTGGCTAAATAAATCACTGCTTTAGCCGGAACAACTTTGGTGTGTGGGGTGCATGTTTGGACTAAATAAGCAAATAAGGATATTGACTCCCGAGGTCATCTGGACATATTGGACAAACAACAGGGTTAGCTGAGCTTGGATGCTGTAGTTTTGTCTATAGTTCCAGCTCGCTCCCAAGTTGCAGTCCAGCTTCCAAAAAAGCCGAATCAGGGCATGCTGAGGTTTTGTTCAGACCAATGGAGGATTCAATTCACTGAGTTCACTGAGATAGAGTTTTTAGAGATTAACCCTTTAAAACCTGGAGCGACATCACTTTCCTTATGCTGCTTTCGGAAGCCTTTCACAAGTATTCAAACCTTTGAACCCGGTTTGATTTATTTCAGAAAACATGTCAAAAAAGGGCATTTAGCAACTAGACATTTGGTAAGAAATGTTCCACATGTTTTATCCTTGTAAAGTGTCCTTGAGTGCTGAGAAAGGCGCTTATAAATAAAATGTATTATTATTATTATTACAAATTGAAGAAATTAATGGATTTTCGAAAATTAGCAAAAAAGAAAAGAATGAGAAATTAGTGTATAAACAAAAGTTGTGATTTATTTACAAAAAACAAAAAAAACGAGGTGATAAAATTGTACAAAAAGAGGTTCAAAAACATAACCAAAAACTACCTTCTTTAAAAGCAACACTAAATTTACCGATTAATGTTAAAAATTAAGTGTTTTTTTTTTTTTTTTTTTCAAATAAACAACCTCACCACCCTCCCACCAAATGGGGTAAACTTCACTTACGCACTGCAACACTAGTTTCTCAGTCCAACACACAGCATCCACACTGCTGCATTGACCCACTGATGTCAGCTTTTTGGCTTCTTCAGTCTTTGTATACTGCATGCTTCTATAATCATCAGATTAATCACAGGTGTGCTCAATCACTCTCTGCACGGTGAGGAGGACGGGAGGGTGGCAGCTGTACCAGCACACACACACAAAACAGGAAACAGGCACAGAAAAGATCACAAACACCTCTCCCTTCTTAACATCCTATTACATTGTTTTTATGATGTTGTTAGGACCCCAATATGTAGAAATTAAAATACAGTAGGTGAAAGTAACACATTTACACTGCATGGATTTTACCCAAAACTGCATGGAACTAGCATAGGGCTTGTCGGGCGAAACTCATGGGTACTCAGAGAACCCATTTTCATTCAGAAATCTTGAGGTGACAGATCAAGGGACCCCTGTGAAATGGCCATGCTGTTTTTTCATTGCCAAAATTAAGTTTTGGTTGTTATTTAGCCCAATTTAATTATACAGCCTTTATTTAACCAGAAAAAACTCTTGCGATTAAACTCTTAAACTCTTTTTCAAGATCGTCCTGGCCAGACAACATGGAATAAAAATACAAAATCAAAATATATAGCTCCGAAAATAACAATATAAAACACAAAGAGACAACAAAACACAGACAAAAGAGGCACATGGTAAGGTGTAAAAAACAAAACCTCATATCCAAACAGGAAGCAAACACCGGTCTCCCCCGTGAACGTCAGGTGTTTCCATCCCTCCCACTTACAAAAGAAACACACTCATGCTAGCAGCTTTTCAATCCGAAGCCGTATTTCCGCCTTTCATGTGCACACAGCCGGTTTCTTCTGACAGTGTTCTCAAGTGACGCTTTCCCTGTGCATTGCATGAAGACACGCCTGGTGCCGTCTGGCGTGTAATAACAACGCCATAGATTATGTCCAGTTGCGTTCTTGTGTGACACTGTCCAGCTGTGTTCCAGTTAGATGCGGAAGGTGGGTTTTGGCGTCGCACTTGTACGCTGAAAGATCAGATGTATTTGACAGATCGGAATGAGAACATGCGGCCTCTTAAAGACAGAAGCATCGTCCGGGATCACCTGCAATTAAAAATAATTAACGTATTATGTACGAAAATATATATTGTGTTTAAACCCTGCCTAACCTGGAGATTTCCAACCTGTCCGATCATCTGCTTGTGTTTCTTTTCCTGTTAAAGTATTCTTGCCAAGATCTCAGCAATTAAATTGCTGAGTACAGTGTGATTATTACTGATAGAACCGATCACCCAAAGTACGCAAATAAACACCCAATGATCCTTTAATTGCTGTCCTGGGAGGAGTACAACGTTCACACCCTTCATAATGTGCATGCAAAGGATTACTGCAGATTTAGGGAATTATACCTTAGCTCTGCTGAAAGACTTCTTGGATCCTGCAGATGTAATAAAGGTGAGAAATTCAGTTAGAGTCTGTTCGAAGTGCACTAAGCACATATCAAGTGGAAAATACGTTGTCAAGCATGAACCCGGAATTCCAAAGACAGAATCGGGGGCTCGAATCTTCGTTTCATTTCTCTGCTGCAGTGGTTTAAATACTGTGAATGGCCCGTACCGGCAGATCTGCGCGCTATTGTCACCCGCAACCTGCGGTGCATCTCTGAAATACCTTCCAGATCTGTCACAGATGAGACCTGTGTTTAATAAAGGCAGTGTGTTGTCAGCTCATAACCAGAGAGAGGTTTTCACACCATAACGGCTTATCCAGGGGGATTTTCCTGCTCCTATGCATCTGCTTAAGATTTTCTTCAAGATGGGATTTTTTTTTCTTTTCTTTTTCGTCTCTTTGTGAGTCAGGAAGTCCAATGCTTAGGCGAACAGCATGAGTCTTGTTCTGTGTGGGAGGATATGTTAGGGAGTAAATTGCTTTGACACATACTTTACCAACTATTTCTTTGCGAGAGAAAGCAATGAATAAAAATCAGGAGCTATTCTGCTGTCCAGAAGTGAACAGTGAAGGACAGAAGAGGCTCTTTTAATCCATGTAATGGGTTATTGACTTTGACCCCAGGGGGAATATATTTGCAGATATAGGATGACACTTCTTCTTCTTTTTTTTACTTACACCACAGTTACCAGCAATAGAACAATCCAAATGGATCTACACCTCTATTTTCTCAACAGTGCTCTCACTCGTTTAGGATTCTGACACAAGTACAGATAAGCCATCTGTTGGAGAGGACCAAAGAATGTCTTTTGTACCCATTAAACTGTAAAAATACTGCCTACTATTATTTTGACCACCACTACTGCCTCTACTACTTGCCAAGTGTTAGAATAAGTGTTGAGAGTAATTTAACACTAAACTGTGAGAGGCCGAACAAGCCATTTCATTATCACATTCAGCCTGCTTTCACTCACATATATGGAGGCAATGTACTATAAAACACATATATGTATTTCGAAGACCTGTCTCCCACAAACATACATTTTTAATCAAGGAAAAAATCGTGTGATGTGCATATATAGCCAAATCGAGGAAGTCTGGATGGCTGGTGGGTCAAAGAAACACAGGACTTTCACCCAGAAGGGCAGGGTTTGTTACTCCTGTGTAACCAGAAGTCAGCATTGGGTTATTTCAAGTCAGTGTTGGGTTATTTCAAGTCAGCGTTGGGTTATTTCAAGTCACGTTACATAGTTAATGTACCATTATATACTTAACTTCATATCATCACATCACATTGTCATTAAAAAAAAAAACACAGGACCTTCACCTGGGAGACTGTGATTTGTGTGAAATCAAAAGAAGACGAGTTATTTTAAGATATGTACATACATAATGTTAAGAACCTGAAGTCACAATGTGATATCATTTTGACACCTCGCAATGGTTTATGGGTCAAAGAAATACAGGACTTACACTCAGGAGTGCAGAGTTTGTTACCCTGTGTTACCAAAAGTCAGCGTTGGAATATTTCAAGTCATGTTACATACTTAACATCACGTCATACTTAATGTCCGATTATATACCTAACATCATGTCATCAAATCACGTCATTCAAATAAACACAGGACCTTTACCTAGGAGTCTGTGATTTGTATGAAGACTAGTTATTTTAGGTTATATGTTACCAACTTAATGTCACATTCTCATGCAATCTCACATCTTTAAAAAAGAGACATAATTTCAGAAAAATCATTTAAAAAGGTTCATTTTTCTCAGGGAAAAAAAGTATCTGCTGGTCATTTTTAACTTGAACACACTATAATGTAGTTGTTAGCAGATACATGTTTTAGTTTACTAACATATAGCATACTTTAAATCACATGTAAGTTGTGTTTGTTATACTGTGTTATCAAGCATTTATATAAAGCACCATTTATAGGTACTTTATATAAAGTGTTACAATAGCTGATGAATACATTTACACTTAAAAGTTCTTATATTTGTGTAAAAATACATTACATATCTGTCAAAAGCATTTTTGGTGTTTATATACTGCTTATGCATGCTCAATCGGAGGATTAATATAAAATGTTAATACACTGAGGTCAGTTTTTCAAATTCCCTGGACACTGTAACATCCTTTTGGTTGTGAATGGAAAATGTAGATGCCATCATGTGCTCACAATCCCCAAATTACCAGAAATAATACTGAGGACATGGCCTCTGTGCCCTCAACCCTTCTTGAGAATAAAACTTCATAAATTTGAGCATGAAAATGGAAAGGATAGAACAACATGAAATACTTCAGAATAAAAATTTAGCTCCCAAAAAAAGAAGAAGAACCAAATCAAACTTCAGCATTGTGTTTAATGCAGAAATATATCTGTAAATGAGGATGGATTGGCAGGATTGTGGGTGTCTTTGAGCATAACATAACATGAAGGCATGTAATTTTAAATATAATATGCAAACGATAAGTGAAACCCCCTTTTGTGTGGATTCTAAAAATATGCTACACTCTGAAGTCTCTGAGATGCATAAATTCAAATCCACATTTGTGATGTAGTTTGGCATGCACTGCCCACACAGCTAAAACACAGAATGTCCATATGAAAACACCTCACCTGTGGACCACCATGAGCTGGCTACTTTCTGTAAGTTGAATAGCATTTATGATTCTATTAATTTGCCGCAGTCAAAATCCCATGTCAAAGTTTGTTTTAATTATACAAAAACAGGTGTTGCTGAGCAAGAGACAGATAACAGAACCATCAACCGCATTTGCAAAACAATGAACATAATGCGACAGATTTGTCCGTCATTTAAAAGACTTTGCATAATTATGCCTCCGTTGAATAATTCTCCATAATTACTCATGCACTAATGCTCACCAAGAATAGAGCAGCGTGCAGTAAACCGTCAGCGAGAAAGTATATTTGCTGTAATTGCCGTCCGCTCTTTTTAACCCCCAATTTGAGAGGCCAAATGTATTTTAAGTCGGCATTGTGTTTTCAAATTCTCATTTGGACGTCACATTGTTGGACAAAATGCAGGAAATGATATCAAATCATACTAATGAAAAAGGACCCATTCACACTGAGGCGAGGTGAAAAAGGTTGCTGCCCACATAGGTGTTTATTCAGTGTGAGCTGACACAGGGGTCGCCAACACGGCTGTTTTTTTTTTCTTTTCTTTTCTTTTTATTCTTGCAGTAATTGAAGGTTTGGTTTGAGATGAAGTCAAATACTGTGTGACCTGAGAGCCATTTATTACCTGAAAAATGCATTCAGTCAGACTAAAAGTCCAGGTAAAGAAAAAATAAATGTGTTATGAGTCTGTCACACTACAGAAAAATGTATTCTTAACCATCTAGCTAAGGTTGAATTGATAAAAAAGACTGCAAGTTTAAAAAAAAATTGGGTTTCAAAATCCTAAAAAGATGAGACGCTCGGGGCATGTGAGAGTTGGGGAGGGATTATGTTAAGGATGGCTCTAGCGGGTCATCGAACAGGCTTTTAGGCTTGCCCAAAAAATCCTGGAAACAGAAATGGTGTTTTTTACATGTTTTCAACATGTATCTTATAACACTTATAATGTGTTTGAAAAAAAATCACAATTTTTGCTTTACTCAAAGTTTAAGTTTAAAGTAAGTGTTTTTCCCTCAGAGCAGCAACTTGTGATTAAAGTGTTCTTTTTCTCGTCAAGGTAAAAGATGGAATCGGGGTCCATTTGGCCTGGAAAACCTGCTTAAGCCATGGTCAAGCTCCAGTCAGTTCTAGGCAGCCCCACAGGGCCCACAAGGTCTGCCTGATGTGTTTTGAGCCCCAGCATTGTCAATTTCTGATTCCTGTCTGGGAAAGGTAGAAGCAGACATCCCTGTTTTTTTTCCTCCTTTCTCTATTTGAGCAGGTGCCAACACCTGAAGGTAAACAACATACAGGAGGGCAGCGGGGTCAGAGCAGCGTCTGGACTCAGCCTCTCCCCACAGACCGAGCCTGTCAGAGCCTGGATCTGGCCTGTCTGGAGCGCTGAGAGGAGCTGAGCCACCGCGGCACCTGGGCTTGACACCACGTCAAGCGCCGGGGCAGGGACTGTCACGGAGGAGGGGGCCGCCTCGTGAATCTTGGGCTAAGTTTTAGCATGCAGACCCCATGCAGCAGGGCTCATGTTGTGGAGGCCCCTCCAGTCAAAGGGCGACAGCGGCTTTGCGGGGCTAAACAGCCGGTCGAATAAACCCATAATCCCTGGCTGAAAATTTATGGGTGAGGGAAGAGGACAGGGGGTGCCTGTGCTGGTTCATAGGGTGGTGCCCGGGAGTATCAAGGTTGGGGGCAACTGGAATTTTGTATCAGCGATCTCATCTGTAGCCCTGCATGTCTCCACACTGCAAAACACTGTGGAGACATGCAGGGCTGAAATAACAGTGGCTGTGTTCCCGCTGCAGAGTGGAGAAACAAAATACACTGTCAAAATAGTCTGTATCAGTGTCAGAGTTATGGCGATCCATAAAACATATGGAGAGTGAATTGAGTTGCCGCAAAGCAACCCCCTCTGAATAGGCAGGGCCACCATCAGCGGAATAGAAATCACATGAATGTTTTCCTACAGCTATTCACTCTGCATCACCTGCAAATCTTTTCACTCCTCACATTTCTCACCACTACAGTCAAGATACTCACAGTCTGATCTGCTGTTATTCATTGCATCATGCACTTTACTCACTTTGCTCTTCAATATTTTATACAGCATATGCATTGTTTCATTTTTTTTTCCAACTACAAAGATATATGTTTCATATGACTAATAAGCTCATTTCAATCGAGGCAGCCTTATCCTAAAATAATTAAGTTTTCTTGATAACAGAATTAAATTATGATAACCATTGGAACGGTACTGTAAACAGCTAACAGAATTTTAGGAACAACCTGTAATGCAAAGGCGTGTCTAAGAATTGGCCTAAAAAAAGAAAAAAATTGGGCCATCCCTGAAATTTGATTTGTCACCCCATTATTCCTTTAACTCCAATTATAACTGTGACTATGGTATTTTGGACTTCACATGTACAGGTTTAAGGATGTACAGTAAACTGCCACTACAAATAGATTTTGGGAGCTAAAATGTTCATCAAGAGTGCTATACTGTTTGCTTGTCAGCACACTTGCGGCGGCAAAGCAGAAAATCAGGTGCATTGAGAGTGAAGATAAATTATTCTGCTTGGTCTAATAGTTTGCTTTCATTCACAAACAGCTGCTCCCCTTATACATCGATGTGATCTGGTTAGCTTTGAATGGATCAATTATCCACCTTGTGAGTGACAAACTGCTGCAGAGGAAAAAATAATCATGAAATAAATCATGAAGTCAAGAGGAAGTTCTGCCTATGCTGTGTTCAAGGACATAGAATTAAACAAAGGGACACACAGGCATTTAAAAGATGCCCAAAAATTTTTAAAGTGAGCAGTTATGAGCAGTGTAGACATAATATGCATTGTAAAGTACGGTATATTTAAATGCCAATACCTGCAAAACTAATGACATTCCCATCAGCCTCAATTGTATTTATATTTGCAGACTGACTTGCAGCCTCTGGGGCTGAAAAATGAAGCCAGCACAGCCTGCCCAAAACTGAGGTTCCTCTAATGGCCACTTGAGGTCGGCTTCCAAGGCAAGTCAGTTCCCATAGAACCCCCCAACATCTGCCATTTGGTTTTTGGTTTTCAAACAAAATTTAGCTCTAAATTAATAAATACTGATACATTTTATTTATCAGCGCCTTTCTCGACACTCAAGGCCACCCCACATTCAAATTGCCCCCTCTTCCCTCAAATAAACACCAAGGTCTGAAAATTTTGGTTTGTCCAACAAAGTTCCTCCGTGTTCTTTTTTTAAGTGGTGGTTTTCCTGCTTGATGCAACTGTAGTAGTAAATTGGTAGCTATAGCTTTAGTGGTTGTTTGTTGTTGGTTGTTGGTTGTTGTTTGGTGGTCGAAAGCACTGTAGCATTGACACTTATCTCCTGAGCAATGCAACAACAGAAGTTGTGTCACTGGTATATGTTTTAAAATGAAAAAAGGCAAGTCAAGCAGATACAGTTCGTAATCAGGCTTTTCTGGTTTAATCTGGTCTCAATGAAAAGTACTGGTGTTCCTCCAAAACTCACTCAACCTCACTATTTGGCAGCTTCACCTACCAGCAAATCAAGACATATCCATCCTGGCTCAACCACAAAATACCTGTTGTGGTTTTTAGTGATTGTTGAGGTAAAAGCCAGGATACCAACAAGGAATTTAAGATAGCTTTGCAAACAATTAACTAAATTTCTCATACAAAGAAAAATAATACCCATAAACAGTGTCTGTTTAGTAGAATTTCATGAGAATTTCGTTGGTTCTTTGGAAGCCTAATAGGCTATGTTTTCTTGGACCAGATCTGAAACAGGCCCATGGGAAATCTACCCTAGCCCCTCACGTGAAGATGTCTAATTTATAAATTAAACTGCTGTCATGATTGTGTGGATTTAATATGGAACCTTCCTTGGGTTGAGGGACAATAAAGGAGATAAACAAGTCAAGACTTATACAGTGGAAGATTCACAGTGTGTGTCGTCATACTGACCTGTAGCCAGCTGGAGCTGATCTAAGCCTCCTGGCTGCAACTTAACTTCTCTGTTATGGGATGGGACATATCCTTTTAAGTTGTTCATATTTTTCTTTATTCTGGCAAACAGCTCTTGACTTGCTTCTCCATGTCCCGCTCAGTCAAGAATGAAATGCAGAACAAAACGGCCACACACAGTTTCTCTTCGGGGCAGTGACGATGCAACTCAAAACCAAACAAATATGTGCACGCACTCACACACACACACAAACCACACACCCATAAACACACACACACACACACACACACACACACACACACACACACACAGCTGAGCAGTGTATCAGCGACTTGTGTCCTGTGTCTCAGGGCGCTGTTGCGCAATATGCAGTGGAAAGAGGAGAATTAACATCCACTTGCTCTTGAGGCCTGTAAATTTTTTATACTTAATACTTATTTCCTTTTTTTTCCTTTTGTCTGATATGTCCAGACAAAAATATTGCATTTCCAAAGAGGTACACCAGTTTCTGGCTGCAGCAACACTAGATACTTTAGCATTAACAAAGTAGAAGAAGACCTAAGAACATGGATAAGCAAAGTCAAACCTCATAAATCCTAAGAAGACTGTTTTAGGAAATGTCGTGCAAAACTTGCACAGAGATCACTACTTTGCATCAAATATGTCACTGTAATAAAAGAAGAAAAGTAAAAAAAGAATTTGGGATGTGGTAAATTACTGCAGATGTATGTTCTGGTTGCAAGAGAAGAATTCTCGATACTCAATTCTACAAGCTAATTGTTTAACCCATAAATCTAAATTGCCTTGTGGGTTATCTCCAGGTTGTTTTGTATTTCCACTGTCTTTATTTAAAATGTCATTCAGCAGTGCTGTGACACAAACTCTGAGAATGCATGCCTTATATCTTACAACCAGCAGTAATCACATCTCTGCCTCCTAGCAGAGACCTCTCATTTTCACCACCCCCACACCCCAATGTCAGACAGATAGATAGATAAAACTTTATTGATCCCACATTGGGGAAATTTGTGCAATGTTGTGCCACTTCCCAACTAAATAGCTAAATAACTAAATAAATAAATAAAGAAAATAGCTAAATTAACTTGCATTTTCTTAAAAGTGTGTGAATTAAAGTTAAAATACATTTACTAAAATGCATTAAAACCAAATTTTAAGAATTAGGAATCGACAGCAGTGCACAGGCAGCCCCATGATGCCATGCTAACAAGCTCACAAGCTGATGTAGCAGGTCATGTTTTTGAACAGTGTCTTAATTTTATCCTTTTATGTTTTTTTGTCACATACAATATTACGAGACAAATTGTTGAATCAAGATTTATCACCCTAGATGGTTTGAAACATCCACGAATAAAACAAGATATTCGCACTTTATATTGAAAGCTCACAGTAAATTCTATTGTGCACCGTTTCAATCCAATTTAAAAAAATGGCTAAAGATCAAACTTTAGGGATTGAGACATTGTCATTTAAATACGCTTGTGGTTCGGAGTCTGTGCGTAGTCCTGTCCTGTCATCATGATTAGTTATTTGATGCTATAAAAAAGGGCTGTGATGTCACGATTGACAGCTTTGTGTGTCAGTCAGTGTGCTTGTGATCAGTGGCGCTGCTTGCGATTTAGTTGAAGGAGTGTATTGGCAGCAAATCGATACTGAGGCTCCACCTCCCAATCATGACTCCAAATGACTTTACCAGCACAAGACGGCAGTGCCTGCATCCAGGATATTATAGCTTTATTTTTTTTAAGGAAATGGAGATGCATCTTCCATTTTGATATACAATCTATGGTATTCACTGAAAAGCCAAAGGGAATATTTGAACCTATAGTAGTGCCAGATGAAAAGTCAGGGAATCTGCTGTGAATATCTGCACCAAATTCCATGGTAATGCATATTTGCATAGCATATTTGTTAAGGTGTTTTATTTGGACCATAAAGGTGAACTGATGGTCTAGCAGAAAACAAAAAAAGTATAATTCCCTCTTAACTATATGGTTTGAAGAACAAAAATGGTAGACCACATCATTTTGGCGTGATTTTAACTAAATGACTCAAAGTGGCTTATTGAGCGGTGTGTTCGCAGTGAAACAAAGCAAACTGCAAGTTTGCAGCTCACCCTGATTGAACCCAGTTCAGACCCGGAGGTCTCATGTGTCTACTAGGAGAAAGTGCAGCAGCAGAGCTTCTAATTCTCAGCTCGGTAGCCAGTAGCATGGTCTGAGGGAGATTAGAGCTGCTTGTGTATCAGCTTTAAAATAGGGGGACCGGACAAGCACCTCAGCCTGACCTTTTCACATCCCTAGTGGGCCAATTGTCCTGCAAATCACTAACATGGCAAGGATCATGTTTGAGCAAGAGCTTAAAAGCTCAGGAGGCCTGCGGGATGGTACTTGATGACTTATTAGAAATAGAACGAGGCATAGAGAATAGAATAGCTTTGCTCAGTCCCACCCTCCATACGGCCGCAGATGGCTCCCAGGCTCACCCCGTTCCCATGGTATTTGATTAGTTTGTCATGTTGTAATGCAGACTTGTGGGAGTGCTGACAGCTAAAGTGTGTAAATGAGAAAACTGGCTGAATCCAACAGTGTTTGGTTATCTTTTCTGTGAGAGTATGTTCGCCCCTAGCTTCAGTTTGATCAATCATCATCTGGGTTCATATGGGCAGATCAGAACAATGCAGTTTGTTAGGTGGGATAATTGGCTGGTAATAAATGTTTTTCACTCCTCTTTTCTTCTAGCCTTGAAAATTTAGACCGTAAATCTAACTTTGCAGTGTCCTGAAAAATCACTGCATTTGCTTCAGTGGGTGGTATTGTCAAGAGATGTAAACTAAAATAGCTTTTGATCAGTTTTTAAGCAAATTAAAATTGGTGCTCCTATACTCAAATGTTAAGAGAAAATAAAGGTGAACAGAAAAATTATCACCCAAACTGTCTGTTGTAAACATTGACAGTACACATTTTGACTTCCTGGTTCAACTTAATCTGGAATGATGGACTCTTAGCAACATTATGAGTATTGTGTCAGTTTTCCCTCCAAATAAAATGGTAGCTGACTACTTGTGCTTGTTGCTGTTTAACCTTTTTTTCGTGAGGCAGCCACATTTCAAGATCTTACAATGTACTTTGGCAAGTATGATGGTTATCATACAACAGAACTGATAGTCCTTGCTAGGACAGGGACTCTTCTTTGCTCAATTTTGTCAGCCTTTCTTTGGCTTTGTGCGAATTTATAACCATAACCTAAATACTGCTGCTGAAGAACTCTTGGGCTGCAGTTGCATAATTATATTTCATTTTAGATGTATAGCCTAAAGCCTAGTTAGAGGGAGTCAGCATTTCAGCAATTATTTCAAATTAATTAATCAAACTGGAGAAGCACTCAGGGAGGGAGGAACTCGGCCAAGGCCAAATGCCACCAATTAATTTAGTAGCAAACTACTAATATTCAAGTCTAGACTGGATATCTAATCACTGCCACTCTGCACTGGGCACTACCCTGTCTGGGTGTGCACAGGAGGGTGGTGCTGATATGGCATTGCTCATACGGGATGGTACAAGCATTACAGTATGATCACAATGTTAGCTCTGACTACAGTGTCCCCACTGATAACACCATCCCGACGAAGGATGGCATAGTGGCATGGTGGCATGGTGGCCTTGCGGCGGAAGCATAATGATTCCTTGATTTTGACTTCCTGTCCTGCCAGCAAGTAAAAGAAAGAGGAAAAGAAGTGAGGAAATATTAAAAGGTAGCAAATGAGCAAATTAGGGATCCACCCAAAATGCAAGGTTTCATTGGTATAAAAGAGGACAGAAATTGCCATCTGATAGCTAGTTGCTGCTTGAAAGGCTTAGCATAAGAAAGGGAACTGAGTGTAATTTCAGTCTTGACTGATGCTTTTAGTCAGGTATTTCTTCAAGCATGTATAACAGGTATGAACACCAGAGAGAGTAAATGACCCGAAATAAGTCCATTATGCTTAGCTAAGGTTACAGACTGTGATCAGATTTGTTTTGACATCTCTTCAATGGCCAGACGGAGCGAGGGGAGACACACAGGCAGGTATTCTGCCTCCTCAGCTCCATCACATACAAGATGCATTCCTCTGTAGAGCAGCTGTCATGATTCTTCCACTCTGTAATTTCATGTCTCCCAAGTATAGACTGTAGATCATCACTATTACCCTGATTTAGATCAGAGCAGCAACCTCAGAAAAGCCTGCTTTGCCTTTTTTTCTAAATGGGTCAAGAAGGTGATATAACCTGGCTCAATGCCCAGGGTTGATCTTTATTAGAATTTCAGATACAGTTCTGTGGTTTTAACAATGTTTGGCTGCATAGCATGACTATGTACCAACTGACTCCCCAAAGTACCACAAAGCGAAGATTACTCTTGCATGAATCACGAAGCAACCACCCAAAATGATCCTGCGAGACCTTCTTGTGAGTTCTGACCTCCAGGTTGTGATCTACTGTGAAAACTCAACAGTATGTAACACTGCATGGAAACTGTGGTTCCAGTTGCTAGCAACAATGTGACCTTAACACTTTTTAGAAAAAGTCAGTATCTATTCCTTTTTGTGCATTTTTGTCAACAGATCTTTCTCCATGACAAGTCAGAAGACAGCGTGTACAAATGACAACCCTGTGATATGGCTAAAAATTTTGAAAACATTCTAAGAGGACAATGAAGAACTATTGAAAAATCTAGCTTTCAAGATGCAAATGTGTATAAGGCATTGTGTTCTATTATTAAAATGATGGAGGCAGCTCCAAACAGTTCCACTGTTTATTTTAAGCCCTGCTAGTGGCATGGCTTTAGGGTCTGTCAGTCTCTTCACCACTTTGTCCAGACTGAAATATCTCAACAGCTTTTAGATGTATTGCTGTGGAACTTCGTCAGACAGTCATGGTCCTCCAGAGATGAATTAAAATAACTTTGAGATGTTTTCTCTAGCACCATTAGGTTGACATTTTTGGCTTTTAGTGTCGGTCTTGACTACCGTTGGATGGACTGCCATGAAATGCGTTTACTGACTAAATGCCTGCAAAGCTAATGCCATTCCCACCAGCCTCAGTTTTACTCTGTGTATGGTGCTAATCAGCTAATACTTGCATACTAACACACTAAAGATGTGCCCCACTATGCCTAAGTGCAGTCTCAAAAAGCTGCCAACATGACTGCAGACTTTTAAGTTGTTTTCTCATATGAACTCCAGACAATGCCTGGAGGGCCAGGTCCAAACATTGTCTGGAGTTGCCCTTCCTCACATGCAGCACACAACCAGACATAGTCCTGTTCTTACCTGGGAATACTCTTCAATTTAGGTGTGAGGTAGCTCCTGGGTAGAGCATGCAGAAGGCAGGACATGATGCAAATAGTACACTGAGGAATTGCTGGTTTCTTTTTAAGTAACCAACTCCTCATTTGGTCATAAACTACTGAGTCTCTTGCCAGTCCTTCAATTTGTCTCGTGATTTAAGCAACAGCCCTTACAAAAGAAGTTTCTGAATCTTGTTGTGCTTCCAATTAGACATTCTGTCAGCATCTTCTTGTAAATGACCCTTCTTCTTCACCTTTGGATGTTTGTTTAATAATGGTTTTGTGCCAGTCACATGACAACATCAACACACCAACTTGCTGTGAATTCTCCTGACAGTGGCCAGCCCCATTCTTTCATGGGCTTAATTGGACATTGCAGGGATTTTGTACCAGGGAGCTGGCAAGGTAAAGTCCATTTAGTATGGTCCCACCAGGTTCCCAAGAAGTGGGACAGGCTTTGAAGAAATGAATAACTTGTTTCACCATCGGGATTTTATCCATTCAATCCGATAAAATTTCGAAAGTCTAGAAGAGCTGCACAACTAAATCATTTTATCCCCATTCTAGTTAGCATAAGTATCTAAGTTAGCCCTTCAGCTTGTGAGAGTGTGTTGTGCACTTGCTCAATGGGCCCAACAAACTTTTTTAGCTTCATGCACCACTGAGCAACTATCATTGGAATGAGCTGGGCCCCCACCTCGAATATTCTATGTGGCTCTCTTAATACATCCATGGGTCCAACTGATTTGGACATTGGCATTCCCACGTGCAGCTCCTCTGATTAGCATCTATATATGTTCAGGATTGCAGTGCATGTGTAAAGGGGGCATTAGTGGGGTAATAAAAAGAGGATAAAATGATTCAATCCGACGTTTTGAGAGGCTGTATAGTAGAGCATAAAGAGGTGCATTAAGCTTCCATACACTGACTTAAATTATTCTAATGGCACACCACATTGTTCACTTTTACTGACACAAAAAATGACAGCATAGCTGTAATTACATGGTTGAACACTAATGTGTATGCAGCTACAATTACTAACGCAGGTCTGTGTAAAAAGTGACAACCTGGGATTTACCTGTGACCAGCAGCACTATTTGCACACTGACTCATATTAGTGTTCCCACATCATTTGCAGGCTTTGAAAATGTCATGCTGATGCTGCGTTGTTAACCGCCTATACCCGGTCTGCAGTGTTGGCCAGAGAGTTGCTCATCAGTGCAGACGTCGCTCTGCTGCTGTAGGTGGTCCATCACTTGGCAGCAGATAAAAAGTATTTTTTAACATCCCCTGCAGCCTGAGATTAATTAAAATGCATGTAAACTGTGCCTGTTTCCCTTCATAATTTATCCATAACCCAAGACACTAAAATATAATAATAATCCTGCTTTGAAAAATTCATGATAAATTCATTAAATATCTGTTTGTGTCTTATTTCAAAGCCCAAGGCGCTCTTGCGCACTTTGGCCGAACCCAAAAATCCTGATAATGAGACTTCATTTCAGCCTCTGTATTGGCATCCATTAAGGGTGTGTGTGCATGTGTGTCAATGCGGATAAATTGAATGTATTCGGGGGGGGGGTTGTGAAAATGTGCATGAGTGGGTGGGTGTTGTTTGAAGTTGTGATCAACCCGACAATTAAAGCAACAAACAACCTCCATATGGAGGACATGCTGATGAAAAAAAAAGAAAGTTGTGTTTAACAAAGTCAAGATCTTTAGATCTTTTGGTCGTGTGTAATGACTGTGGTGAGTTAATAAACGTAGAAGAAAGGCTGTCAGAATGCTTGAGTTTAAAACATTGACATCACAATCTCTCCGCACTTCTCTGCAGTCAGTCGAGATTACAGCCGCCGCAGCCCACAGTGCATAAACAGCTTAACTTTAATGTGTGGATAAGCTTCTGACAATAGTCCCTTTGTGTAGATAAATACAAGCTGCATATTCACAATAGCCTTTTACCCATGACCAAAAAAATACAATCATATGAAGCTCCAAAGCTGCAGGTGACAGAGGCGGCAGCTTACACACAGACAAATAAAAGTAAGTGACCCGTTGGGTTGCATTGCGTGTTGGCTGTAGTAGTGAGTGGTAAGGGCACAGAGTCTTTGCTGCAGCAGCTGCAAGTCTCAGCACTTTGAGTTGATGTAGCAGCAGAGGATTGACGGGGAGGCCGCCCGAGCCCTGGCGGGCTGTTTGTTAGTGTAAGGCATCTGCTCTGTTTGTCAGAGAGATGCCCCTGGCACTGCACCCGCCTTCTCCACCAACACAACAGTGTGCAGCATGGCAGCAGGTCACCTCTGCAGGGCCTACAGCATCCAACTACACACTGAGATGCAGAGAGGAGGACAATGAGAGGGAGGGAGAAACAGAGAGAGAAATGTGAAAGCGTCTTTAGTCTACCCACAGATACAGTTCATGGTGAAAGTCCTGATTATCATTGAAAAGCAAAAACCTACATTCAGTCACATTTTTCATTTGTTTTTTAGTCTTTATACTTTAGCACAAACAGGTACGAAATTCCAAAGCACCACTGGCTAGATGAGTTCTAAGAGCCTGATATATTTGAATATGTTTTTTTTTTTATATATATTGAAATGAACTCCAACTGTAAGACTTTTGGTCAATGTAGGAGAACTATGAATAATATGAACCAGTGTTTTTTGTTATGTAATACATTCATTGCCTGATATGAGACAGAAATATCAACTTGTTACACTTTGTTTCCATCTTCAGACTGATACTTCATCGACTAACCAATTTCCATGGGGTATTTAATTTTCCCTAACCAATCAACAGGGACCAACATATTTACTTAAATCTAACATTTGGGGTCTTAGATACTCCTTCTAAATCAAATTTGCTCCTGTTCTTGAACCGGTTCCAATCTGGATTCTTTGCACTCTTGTGATATCTAGTGGACCAGCCCACATTTCCTGGACAGCATCAGATGAGAGCATGGCTGGGGAGGATTGGTGGTGAGGTGGTTATTATGTGACAGCAATGACAGAACTGGTTACGTGTACATGAAATGCATAAAGACGGCGTCAAGTTGAAATGCTGCTGATGACAATGTAATTTAAGGAGCACATGTACACTTATATTGATGTGAGAGTTTTTTTTGCATCTTACCATGCGTCTCTTTTTCCCAACCCAAACCATCAATGAGATGGTGGCCTAATCCCAACAATTGTGACGGCCCTTGGTTGCCATGTCATGTTGTGTAAACATAACAATGTGCAGCATCCTCCCACCATGAGCATTTGTTGACATCACAGTAGAAGGATCCTAGAGCATAAACAGCTGACACAGACAGTATACAAAGAAAGTCACTGACAAAGTAATGTCACGACTTGGGATAAGAAAGCGATAGTTTCCACCACTGCAGTCTGAAACTGTTCTAACTTGAATGTGAGCACATCATTTGAAACTATATAATGTCATAAAGACTCACTGCACATGAAAACTGTGCACACAGCACTACAGTCAGGACAGCACACATCAAAGTTGCTGCAGAAAATGGGTCTTTTCTCTTTTCTCAGATACGGAATATGGACAATATGGACAAATTGGAATACAAAATGGAATATAACGAATAAAAGTCTTTTCGTTTTCTATATATTCTATGGAAACAGATATATATTGGATAAGATCAGAGATTTTTTTTTATTAAAGATTGATGTTTTCATTGTTTCAGGTGTTTGTGATTTGACTCAGGTTTTGTTTGGTTATTGCAGCATGTGGTTCCAGTATAAAGAGACTGTTGTTTCACATTGTGAATTTGATGCCTGGCAATAGTCCATAACTTGAAATGTCCCATTTTCAATAAACCTAGTGCTGACAGTGCAGGAATTCAACACTTTCATAAACAAGCAGCAGACCAAAGCAGATGAGACGTGTTTCTTATTTATACTTTGTGAGATTGTTTTCAGTTTATGCTGGTATCAAGTATGTGCTAATTCCCAGAATACAAAACACATCAACAGTTACTTAAAAAACAAACAAACTAGAAACCCCTGAATGGTTGTATGCCTCTTTGATTTGGGGAAATTGTTACTGTATAAGTGCATGAGTCATGGTAAAACACATGGTCTGTGAGTTCACCGTGATCTTGGCCTTAGACCTTTGACCACCAAATTGTAATTAGTGCATTCTTGTCACCAAGTGGAAGTAAATTTGAAGAAAATCCCCAAAGGCCTTCTTTAGATACTGAATTCATGGGAATGTGATGGACAGGGTCACAGTGAACATAAACTTTCAAAATCTAATCAGTTCATCATTGTTTCAAGTGGACGTTTGTGCCAAATTGAAGAAATTCCCTCAAGGTGTTCATGAGATGTTGCATTTCTGAGAATGCGATCAATGGGGTCACAGCGACCTTGACATTTGACTATCAAAATTGAATCTGTTTACTGTTGAGTCCAAGTGAATATTTGCACCAAATTTTTTGCGTTTTTGCAATATTCATAAGATTTGATGGACAGGGTCACAGTGACCATTAACTTTTGACAGCCAAAAGCTAATGAGTTACTCATTGCATCCAAGTGAATGTTTGAGCCAAATTTAAAGGAATTCCCTCAAGGTGTTTCTGAAATATCATGTTTGTAATAATGAGACACGTGAAGTCACCATGACCCTTGACCACAAAAATGCAATCAATTCATCGTTGAGTTCATTGTTGACTCCAAGTGGAGGTTTGTGCCAAATTTAAAGCAATTCTCTTGAGGTGTTTGTGAGATAATGTGTTCATAAGAATGGGAGAGATGAAGTCACAGTGACCTTGTCCTTTAACCACCTGAATGTAATTAATTTATTTTTGAGTCCAACATAACTGTTGTGCCAAATTTGAAGAAATCCCCTCGAGTTATTTGTGAAGTATTGCGTTCATAGAATGTGACAGATAATGTCACAGTGACCTTGAGCTTTGACCTATGACCACCAAATCTAATCGGTTCAGTGTTGAGTCCAAGTGGAGCTTTGTGCCAAATTTGAAGCAATTCTCTAAAGATGTTCTTGAGAAACTGTGTTCTCGAGAATGGGACTTATGGAAAACATAATGCATAAAAAACAGATGCAAGCAGTAATTTATATTGGAGGGTGAGGAGCTGCAGTGTGAACACATGTTGGTGTGTAATTGAGAGACAGAGCAGCTACACAGAAAGAGACTCTGGGAGCGAAACTACAGTGAAACAACCCACTAGAGGATTATATTGATCGGAGGCTGATTGAGTTCCAGATTGGCTGATCTGATTTATCGACCGCGCACATCATCAGCGTGAGCGATGATGATGTCAGCGATGATGAGCTGAGTGTGTGTAGTCGACCAGTCTCCACGAGCTCCGACGTCGCATCCCGCTGGACGTCTTCTGGTTGTATATTCAGAGGATGGAACAGTGAAGCGGCATGTCAGAAAGTGGATGTCCATCTGGCATCCCGGGGACACGCGGGGCATACCAAAGCCTGAACCTGAGCCTCTCGCTTGGAGGATTGAGAAAACTTTCAGCGTTGTTCACGCTCCGCCGACTTTTCTGTCTGCTTTCTCAAGAGTTGCTCTGTGATTGAGCATGGCTGGAAGGGGGGAAAGTGCGTGCATGTCCGGGCCACAGGAAACACGAAAATCTCAGTCTGTGCTGAGAGCTGCGTTCATGTTTCTCACCCGATACTCTTGATCTACTGCACGGTGATTTCAGCCATCCCTCTCCTTGTCTGCCTGTCCCCTCCTCACTTACACATACCTGCTTACACATGTCAAACTTGAACTTTGGAAGCATATGTTTGTGTTTCCCTAAATTCCTCCCTTCAAACATACAAAATATAGATCAGCGTTGACTCCCCCTCCACAGTTTTGTCTTACACTAACTAAATACGCAGTGGGAAAAAGAAACCTCATTAAATTTGACTTTTTCCTTTAAAACAAACATACCCCGCAGTTAAAATTGCAAATCAATGCTAATTGTTGTCATAAGGTAAACACAAAATGATGCTAAAATAAGCTTGGTGTGACAGCGGAGGGATTTAATCTGCACTGTTGGGGAAATCTGCGTAGGTTTTCCCAAAATAACAGCAATGCTTGAGGCAGCAGTGGAATGATTCATTCATGTCTGACACGCGAGCTGTGTGACGAGCTGAAGACTTGAGATGACTTTGTTTTATAGGCAAAGCTTAGACTTAAATCCCATTAGTAGTTTACAAAGGACGACCAATAAACAGGTCTGCATGGTCAAGTCTGTGATGGCAGGTGAGACTGGGTCACATCTACCACCAGCATTATGCAAACTGATTTGCTCAGAGGAGAGATGTTCTTCAATAACACTCGGTTTAGAGCAACTTGGCACATTGAACTAATTGCTATGATCTTGAAATATAGCTCAGTCACTAAAACATTACAACAGTCAGAGTTGCTGTAAACAAGGAGATAAACAACATTATCTAAACTACTTGAACTGGACAAAGGTAGTGTAGTAACGAAAGTATGTATGTTGGTCCAGACATCATTGTATTGGTTTGTGCAGCCCATTCTCACTCCGAACTTGGTAAATACATTCCTTCTGTCAGTGCTTTCGGCGTACAAGTGTGACACCAAAAGCCACCTTCTGTATCCAACCAGAACGTGGCTGGATGGCGTTAGATGAGAATGTGTCAGACAGAACCGGTGGCACTGTTATTATATACTGGTGGAAGGCCGGACAGCACCAGGTGCGTCCAAATGCAACACACTCGGGTGGCGTCACTTTTGAATGCAGACAGATAGACAGATAGGCGGTGGATGGGCCTCACAAACAACAGATTTTTATGGGGGACTATGGTGTTAGCTTCCTGAATGGAAGTGTTTTTTTGTTTTTTTCTACACCTTACCATGTGCCTCTTTAGCCTAAACCAAACCATCGTGACAGCATGTTGGTTGCCATGTGCTATATTGTAAACATAAGGACCATGCTGCATAATGCCACCTTGTGCAGTTGTTGACATCACAGTAACAGCATCCTTGAGCATAAACAGCTGATGCAGGATAACTGAAACATCAGCAGAAGCGAAAGGGCACTGACAAAGTGGCACCATGTGACGAGCTGGGATAAGAACATGCTGGTATGTGGATATATGGTGTCACGGAAGTCCCACCGTAGACACTAATCAATTTTGATTTACAGTTAGGCATCAGATTTGACCTCCCGATAGCACCAATGCAACAGATGCTAGACAGATGTAAAACTCTGTGATCAGGCTGTACCAACAAGCTTCGTGATACGAAGTGCCAGGGTAGCCAGTGTCTCCAGAAGAAAATGTTGGTACGTTTCTGTAAACCGCAAATATTTTCCATTTACTGTCAAGCTTCATATTGCTGCAGCCTTCTTTTTAAGAACAACAAGCTGACAAGTTCAAGTTCTTGTAGACCCCACATGATGTCTCAGGCCTTGTTACAGTTTTTTCCAGTTTACAGTTTTTTGTTGGTGCTCGTCTGTGGTGTGTCATTACAAAGTTACACCACCAACTACTGGCCTGGCGTGCATACTACTACTTATTGGTTGTTTTTGAAAATTTGTGTACACGAGGATCGTTCTCACAATGTTGTCATATGAACGCAGAATTTTTTTTTGAAACACATTGGAAAGACTTTTTGCTTTGTAGTGGGGCCATTCTTGTAGAAATGTAGCCTAAGATTAGTAGTGTTCCTTTTCAACACATTAAAATAAAAGAAGCTTGAGGGCCTAGCTCTGTGTTGCAGGTTTGACAGTAATGATCATGTTTGTTCCTTGAGCGCGCGTTCTGTTTCCTTTTGCCTGAGGAGGACTGGTTTGCAGCCTGTCATCATCTGACCGCTCATGTTCTCTTGTTCCCAGATCTCAGCAAGTAACTTAATGAGAAAAAAAAAGTTATTATAACTGATAGGAGTGATGGCCAAAAAAACAACTTGCAAAAAAACCTGGAATTACAACTCATTGATTTTCTAATGTCATCACAATTTCCCCAAAAACATGGAATTTAATGTTCAAGGAAAAACAAGTGTGGGAAAAATGGAAATGTCAACATGTCATGTCAGAAGTGTCATACCAGGCTGTAAGCTCTTGCTAACGTTTTGCATCACTGACAACTCTTCATTGTTTGTTTGAACTGCTTTCCTCTGAACTCTCCCTTCATCCATTTCATCACCTCTAAGAGAGCCGGCACATTAAAAGGAGGAAGCCTCTCCGCCATTGTGTTAAATTACACTGAAGTAGTGAAGCCAGTCTCGGCACACATCAACCCCGTCAACACAGAGCCTGAACTCAATGGTCGCACATACTGTTCATTCCATATATGTTTTCAAAGTATGCTAAAACATTGTGATGGAGCCTTTAAGCTGCTTGCTGGAGTGTTCTTGAGCAAAGTTCTGTCTCCTCTGCAGCTCTGAGGGATCAGCCGTGCAACCAACCCCGACCTCTGACCTCCCTGTGGAAGGGAAGAGAGAGTTTCCCCACAGGGATCAATAAATTATCACATCACTTTGCATCTAACATGCTTAACAGGCAAGTGCCTTGACTTTATCTGCCTGTGCTCCCCCTGACCTTGTGCCAATTACGCTTTGTTTTCACTGCGGTTGACAGCTGGTCTTGTCTCCTGTAAGTAGCATCTGTGCCATAATCAAGGGAACCAAAACATACCGAAGATGATGAACAATAAGGATTTATTCTAGTTTATTACAAATATCATTTTAATTTTCACAGTTTTGGGCATCTGTAGTTAGTATAAGATTGTCTTTAGCAAGGTAACTGCTAGGATCCAGGAAATGATGATAACACTAAAAATAAGTCAGAGAGGGTTAAATAAATGAACAGTCAGCCGATCAGACAAGTTAAAAAAAAAAAAAAGATAAATTGTAAAATTAAAAAAAAAAATTTAATAAAAAATGTTCGTTGCAAATATCTTTCACAGTTTACAGACCAACATCTGGGTTTAACTTTGACCTACTGTACTGTAGTTATAAGCACACAGTTTTCAATGACAGCCTGTTCTCATTCCCTGGTTGTCATATTTGATAGCGACACACAAGGCACCCTGTAGCACCTCTATGGGACGCCTTGGGCTTTTGCTAACTCCAATATAAACCTATCCACGGCACTTTTTAAAGCTCAGAGCAACTGATGTAGTATAAAGAGAGATAAAGTTCATGCAAGGCGGGAAGGAGGGGAGGTGGATGGATCAAACAAACACAGACGTTCACCCAGGAGACCATCGTTTGTGTCCCATGTAAAATCAAATGTCAGGGCTGTTTTATCATGATTTAAGTATGTCTGTAAATCACTGATGTTACATCTTTATGTCACTTAATGTACTTATTTTAACCCAAAACATGATGTTTTTTCTTAACCACACCAAGTATTTTTGTTGCTTAAACCTAACTGCAACTGTTTGAAAATGTCTCCTAGGTGAAAATATTTCACATCACATATGAAAGGGAGCATCTGATAAAAACACCAAAGAGTGCCCTCGGCTGTTTCACAGACAAGGAGTGTGAGAAAGCTTTGGTATTTGATGACCTGGGATGAGAATGTGGTAACAGAACTAAAAAGCTGTCATCGAGCTCACAGTGTGGGAGTCAGAATGGAAAGTGTATATGGCTTGTTTTAAATCACATATTTTGTTGCATGTGAAAGTTCACCCTTGTTCTTGCAAACAAACTAGTTGACTAAATAATCAATTTCTGCTCACGAGCTTTTTCTGGAGCTCCTAGCTGCATCTCACATTTCTATGTCCAGTTGCCATGGAAATCAAGTGACTAAGTTGATCATTTTTAGCAAACGGTTATTAAGTTATATTTGGTGGAAGGGCCCTGCTGTTTGTGGGAGCTCTCAGTGGATCAGAGCAGCGGCAAGAAAACACACGAAGATTAAATCTTAGTTAGTCAATAAGATGAAATACCACATAAGGAGCAAGTGTGGTGGTGGAGGGAGCTGTAGCAGCAAACTCCATTGGCATGAGCGCAACCATCAGAGTAACAGTGATATGTGTCAGGTAATAATATCCATGTGAGTAAGATTTAGTGTTGCCAGCAACACAACTGTGAATGAGCCAATTATTGTAGAGGCTCCCACAGTATTCTGATTAAAGGGAAGTATTCAAGACTAAATGTGTGGTGTAAATGACGAGCAACATGCTGCAGTTTCCTTTATATGCTCCCAAAACCCTTCTCATCAAGTTTTTTGATGCAACAGAAATATTTCACAAGTAAACTGTGCACAGAAACATGAGCTTTTCTGTAACCCTGGTCTTCTTTCTCAAAGCTAACCAAATTAGCAATAAGCAGTTCAGCTATGGATTCTAGATGTGAACAACCATAAATTAAATTTGAATGAAGTATTCTCTGTTGATCAGATCAAATGGCATGCATGAGCACTAGCCCACCAAAAAACTTAAAACCACAAAAGAAAATATACCCAGGACCAATGTAGCACATACAGGAGGAGTTAAACTACTGCTTGCCTTGCAGTAGCAACAAGGCAAGCACTTTTAAGACAACATCACAAGAAATTAGCTCAACTGTGACACAGATTTAATTTATGAATAATGCTAATGTAACTGAATACACAGATTAAGCTGCATAATTACAAACCAAGCAGCCTGCACCACATCACCTGTAAGCATGAAGAAATCATAATGCCAGTATTTTGTGATCATCACAAATGACACTTGCAGTGATTGAAAGCCCAAGACTTATCTTAGACCCATAATGGGAAATTGAAATCCAGTCCAACATCACACACAGGAAAACTGGGCTACCATCCTGGCATCTGGACCAACAGCTGATTGATAACCAGCTGACAGCAACTCTTGGGAGGCGGACAGCAGGCAGCAAAAGGCCAACGGTGCACTGTGATTATTTACTGCTTAATAAAGTCATTCAAAGTGAGAAGCACAGGCTGCATCATGCCAAGACCAGAGTCAAGATTAAGTCAGAGGCAGGGCAAGACTGAGTCAAGACTAAGACCAAGCAAAGCTAAGCCTAGTTGAGACCAAGGCCGATGCAAGGCAAGACCCAGGCCAAGGCAGGATGATACAGAGTTAAGACCAAGATAAAGGTAGGGTAATAACAAGTCAAGATCAAGACTGACACAAGACAAGGCCAGAGTCAAAACCAAGACTGAAGCAGGGCAAGACCAAATCAAGACTAAGACCAAGGAAGGGTGAGACTGACTCAAGACCAAGGTACAGTGAGACCGAGTCAAGTCCGAGACTGAGGTAGGGGGGGACCAAGTCAGGACTAAGCCCAGAGCAGGGTGAGTCCCATACTGCATGACAAACTTACAAAAATGTGGAACTTACAATTCATAGGCACTCTGCAAACTGATCTGAAAAATCCACATTCCCATCAAAGGATCTGAGGAAAATAAATGGACATTCCTCTTCGATTACCTGTGTCATTGCCATACTATATATTTGTGTGTATGTAGAAGTGTACCACGAGAGATGTCTTAATGTAATAATGAAAAGGCATTGCAGAGATGAATTTTATGTCTAAGAATTTTACTTTTCTTTCTATCAGCAAACAAATACAAACACAAATGAACTGAAATGTACTGATCCATCTTTATGTTTTGTTTTTTTGTTGTTTTTTGCACCAGCAATTCAATGGTATCCCTGCAGTTGTGGCTTTGACCAGTCTCGAAATGAAATCAAGAGTCCTCTTTTTTCTGAGACTGAGACAAGACCAAGTAAAATGCGAATGAGTCCAAGATTTAACCTCAAGGGAATGGGTCTTGAGACCTGTCTTAAACCCAAATCCGATCTTGAGTACTACAACACTGGCTGTGAATGTGCCAGTCATTGTGAAGCATATTGAAAACAGCTGATTTCCCTCAGCCAGTGCAAGCCCAACTTCACTACTCTGTCCCATCCAATGCTACACTTTATTAAGTAGACCCTGAGTCAAGATTATTTTGTCAAACTAATTTTCCCAAGGTCAAGGATGAGCTTCCATACTCAACAAAATACGTCCTACGTAAACAAACCAAATAACCATTTTCTGGTGCCTCTATCATCAGGACAACGTCATTTGACCTTTAAGTCAAGATTATACTGTCAGTTGTAGTTTGTCGTTTAGTTTGGAGGACTTTGGTCTTGTTTCCAACCTGCCTGATCATCGGACTGCTCGTGTTTCTTTCTGTTGGACTTTGCTCTAGCGATGTCACCACGTTCCCACATCTCAGATTACTTTTGGTGAGGATGATGTTATCATAGCTGACAGAAATGATAATCAAAAGCCCCAAAGCAAGAGCCAAATTTAATAACTTGGAATTATCCTAAAAACAAGTAAAATATATGGGCAATACCCATCTGTCTCTGTTTTTAGGTGCTAGTGCATTTGCACCAGCACAAGCTTGCTTCTATCCTCCCCACTCCCTGTGTGTGTGTGTGTGTGTGTGTGTGTGTGTGTGTGTGTGTGTGTGTGTGTGTGAGCATGTGTTTTCCAGGCCACCCTGGGAAGAGAGAGGTTTCATTAGGCACATTTCATCCCAGTGATATCACAAACTCCTTGACCTCCCTGACCCTGCAATCTCCCACACAGGCTAAAAGCAAACTCTACACACACACACAAAAAAAGCTCCAAGACTGAAATGAATTAAGTTCAAAGCTGGTTTACTGGAGGTCAAAAAAAACTTTTGGATGTGATTCTTTGTATGTCATTTTGTTAGTCTTTTTCTTAAATTTCTACATGGCTTGACTCTAATTCTTTTATTATGCCAAACTAAAGAAAATCCAAAGAGCCACAGAACGCCAATCAGGTCCTCTTCTCTGCAGGGAAAGTTTCAGAATTTCTTGAGGCTGATTTTCAGCCAAGGGACAAAACCTCCTTATTATGTCCTTTTTGCACATGCATTCCTCACACAGCAATGTTAAAATGATCAGAGGGAAACAATAAGCTTGGAAAAAAGGCAAGTTTTCTGTTGTCACCAAAGGGGCTAACTGCAGTGTTTGATTTCAGCCTGATAGGCGATCCTCCTGAGGTGCACAATTAATATTTAACTTGATAGGCCGGAGAGGCAAGCTTTGAGCAAAGTGAGCACACATAACAATAGAAGCAATTTAAACGTGCAAAACGAAACTATTGAAAACTGTGGATCATAAGTCATCTATGGTATTGAAAAGGGCCAGTGTGCCGGGCTGCGGACTCAACGTTCAATTAAAAATGTGCCATTTTATCCCCTCTCCTGTATCTATTGCTCTTTGTGAGGCTGCCATGTTCATATCCATTACTCATATGTGAAGTGAGGCTGTGTGCCGCCTCTGTATAGGGCATTCTCCGGCTGCCAGATTCAATCAGGGAACTTATATTGTTTGCAAATAAGTGTAACGCTTGTAATTCCTCTTTAATTGATTATTCATCCTTCGCTGACCTCCGACCCCATCTTTCCTTTCAACTCCTCCTGAGTGAAATCCAAGCATCTCCTCCAAATTATTCTTGGAAGCTCCCCCGGAGAGTCTGACATTTTGCCCTTTCCATGCCCAGTCATATCGGGAAGTAAACATTCCAGTGAATCAAGGACATTGCATTCCAGCGTTCAGGTTTCACCCGAGCAGAGCTGCAGAAATATGTGCACGTATGTACACAAAACATATACGCCACCATGTCTATCTTTTATATTTTAGTTTGAATTCTTTTCTGTTTTGTACAACTCTATGACTCAGATATCAATAGCTAAATACTTCATTTATAAGGTAATTTCATTGAAAAACATAGTTATACCTCTTGTGGAATGTAATCATGCCAATAGTTTGTGTTTGATTTGCTCACGATTTTTATTTCTGTACATCCAACACAATGAAGGGGAACAGAATTTTGCTTGTGGGGCTCATCCCCTTGAAAAAGGACAATTACAGCAAGCCTATTTATTTTTTGTGATGCAAAATAATGCTCTTTGTGTTAAAAAATGGCAAGTTGAATTCATACACAAGACACAATCTTTTTATTACATGCAGGGGTGTGGTTATGGCCCAACTTGGTCTGGTATAACCAGCAGCTTCAACCTGATCTCAGAGAAATGCATGAAGTGACCGCAACCTCTTAACATGGCATAATGTGGTGGTGTCAAGTCATGTTAAAATGATGTGCTGGAACAAGTCACAGTTTTAAACATGTGGTTAACAATGAAATAAAAGGATAAGATAAGCACCAAAACTACTTTGTTAGATTTAAGGACAAAAGAACTTGGTTCCGCGAGTAAGTTTGTCATGTACGTGACTTCATAATGCGCAGTATGCCAGTAGTATGTCAATGTATTGTACTGAACGTGACGGACATATTGAGGCAGACTTACTTAACATGACGTGGACGTACTTAACGTGACAGATTTAACATGATGTACTTCTGTAACATCATATGACAATGTAACTATGTCAGTACGTAAAGAAAATAATGCCATTCTTACTTTTTGTTTCAAACACCAGTCTCCTGGGTGAAAGTCCTGTGCTTGTTTGACCCACCCTCCACTCTGACCTGCTCCCCACATCGTGTGGCACTTCTACATCAAGAACCCAGCCAACAATTTTATGTGGGCTCTTGTGGGTAGTACATGGGCTGAAAAATGGGCCCTATAGGGGATTGTCTACAGGTTCAATAATAGTGAATGACAGTGGTTTACCCAAGTGGGCCCCAGATAAGATGAACATTATGGCCCATACCCACTTTGTACCCAGGCAGCCCTAGCGTAACCCGTGTGGGGCCCAGTTGGGTAAACCCACCCACGGTGGCCAGTTTTTCAGCCCATTTACTACCCACATGGGCCACACATACAAATTTTGCCTGGGAGGTTGTGGTCATTTCACATTTTTCCATGAGACAGGCTCACCATGCATTTAGTTTTGGGCTTTTGAGATCAGGTCTGCATGGTTACAGTACTAGAGATAAATTACATTTTTTTTCTTCATTTGACAGCATTAGTCATTTGTGAAAGAAGGAATATCTCAAAACACATAATAGAGTAAAAGAAAGTGCCTCAAAATTCCTGGCATTTGCCACTTATTTCAAATTTGAGTTGAAGTTTTCATTTTCAAACATCAACACATTTATCAGAGTTGTAACTCACACTGAGTAATGACTGTAGGTTTAGTATGCAGAGAAAGAGCGGCCTATTGACTAGTTCAATCTGTATAATGAAAAAGCCATTACACACAGCAGATGTGTGTTTTGAGGAAATTTTTTTCTCTTTCCCAGAAGAATTTAATCTGCCCAAATGAGCAGATTAGATGCTGTCACTCTATCTCGTATTTTTTTTTTTTTTTCTCTTTTCAACTAATTTGCAATTGTGGTACTGGGTCAATATTTGCATTGGCTGATATATTCTTTTCTCCTCTCTTTCCCTCTTTGTTAAACTGTCAGAAGCTGACGTCTTTGTCAGAAACGTTCCTTGAATAGCGTCGGGATGTGCCTTCGCCTTGCACTCCGGCAGGCTGCATTAAAGGCAATCTGAGATATAATTATGGAAAACTTTAAAAGTTGTCATCAGCTTCAGTAGAGATAATTGATACAGGCTGTTCCAAGAGGCATTATCTTGTCATTTGTGCTGAGTAGTGTTACCTTTTTAGTTCTCCAAATGGTTGCATACATGGATGTATTTACACTACAAGGAAAGTCCATTTCACCACCTTTCCTATGAATTATTTCTCCCTCCAGGAGGGCTATATATATTCCCAACAATTGTTTAAAATTCATAGGCTTTTACTGAAACGCAGGAATTATGGCTTTGTGATGGATTCCTCCTTTATCTATTGTGACTTCCTACGTGTCCGAGACCATAAACATTTTTGCAGCGGTCCTGTGCATTTGAACTGTCAGCGACCAACCTTTCTCGCTCATGCCTCCCCGCTATATTTCTATTCCTGTGGCTCTAAAAATATCCAGGGGCCATCAGATCTTCAGCCCCCCTCCCTCCCTCAAAGACCGGCTGGTGTAGCACAGAGAGGGCCGTGAAACACGCCATTAGATAGATTTGAGGAAGACAGATGACCTGCGCCGGGCAGCGCTCAGTGTGTGAGAGCCGGGCAGAGAGATACCCGACTATCAAGGAGCCATTTGGAAGAGGCTGTCACCGAGAAGGAGCACAATTCCCCGACAGATAGGCTGAGAGAAGGGGGGAGTTGTGAGGGGGTTGGGGGGGGGGGGGTATTAGTGTGAAAGGCAAGCAAGGCGGCTTTGGGGTTGTTGGAGGGGAGTGCCGCTCCCCTCACATGGAACACCGGGGACGATTAATACATGACCAGAGGCATGGGGTGGCTGGGACGAGGCCAATTTAACACATGGGGACACACACTCAACACCGGAATCAACCAGAGATAGGCAAGATTAACGATTCATCCCTTTGTTTGTCCCATTATAGAAAGTCCTGACACCACTTCCTGTCCGACCACTCCTCCACTAGCTTTGAAAGCTGTGACTCTACCTGGAATTTACTGGCTACACTTGGCTTAAAATGACCATTTACTATGGATTTTAATATTTAACAATGAATTTTTTGTGTTTTTAACACAAATATTGAATAAGTGCTAATGGATTAGCATTTGCAAAGTTTTTGAATGCTAAAATTGAGACACAAAACTATTTGGTATCATCAAATTGTACATACAGTTGAAACTGAAAGCCCAATTTTTTTAGGTTCTATAACAATTCAAGTCAAAATGATGCAAAAAAGAATCACAAATGTGTTTCTCCTAATTTCTGCCAATGCATTCACTTCTAGCATTCCATGCTAGTGAGTTTCTTTCGTTGAAGGAGCAGTATGTAAAGCAATATCTAAAATGGTGATCTATTGGCAGAAATGAAATAAAATATTGATAATTCTGTTATCTTAACTGAACAGAAACTAAGAATAATTGCATTTTCATTAACTTACAATGAGTAAGAAATATCTACATATGGATTGAATCCTCTTTCACAGAGTCCACTGTGTTTCATTGCCATGTTTCTACAGTAGCCCAGAACAGACAAACCAAACACTGACTCTTGAAAGGTCGATTTGCATTTTTACATTACCCAAGGCCACCAACACGTTCTCATTCCAAGTTGTTACATATTGCTGCTTTGCAGTGGATTTCAGTGTCTATATATTGCGCTCTAGGTAGCTATTTGCATCTGCTATTTGTTTTCCAGGATGCTGCTACTGTGATGTCAACACAAGCACATAGTGGGATGATGCTGGACGTCGTTATATTTAGGCAATAAAAGCACATAGCAACCAACAGGATGTCAACAAACACATAAACTTATACAGAATGTTCAGATTAGGGGAAGGAGGCACATGGTAATGTGTAGAACATAACATCGTATTCAGACAGAGGGCGAACACCGGACTCATGAAAGTCTGAGGTTTGTTGGATCAATCCCCCAACCCTCCACCTCGCCCTACAGGGACCTTCCTTCTCCTTCTATTACATCATTACGGGCAGCGTTTCAACCTGACCTCATCTGGCGGTGTATTATGTGGATGCGACAGGCTCCATCTGGCCTTGTTCTCAACTTATGTTTTCCTGAGTGTTTACTTGTGTTTTCCCTTTCCTGTCTTCCTATCTCCTTCTGTCTAATTTGTCTGTGTGTGCTGGTGTGAGCGTGGCCCCCCTCCCCAATTTCTCTGGTTTAAGGCTCTGCTCGTCACACTCACCTGCCTCCCGTCAGCTCATCAACACGCAGTATTTATACTTCAGCTCCAAGGAGGGCGGAAGCAGGAGAAGTCTCAAATGATGTCACACAATTGGGGTACAGGACATGCCCAATGAAATTCACAGTGCAAGTGTGTGACCTTTTTCTTAAGTTATTCATTGCCTTCTTTGCAATGTTTGTGAAAGAAATCAGGCCAATTGTCTAGGTTTCAAAGGGTTAACTTGTCATAAAATAGTGAAATGTGACCAACTCATTTTTTTCCAAAATTGTGAGAACGTCATCATTCTAAGGCCACAAAATATCAACATGATTTTGAATGAAGTTCTTTCAGTTCTGGAACAGAGCCTGGAAGTTCTGTTTTTCCTTTCATGCTCCCTGTGGGACTCTCCGCCTGTTTTAACACCGGTTGGGTCTGGATTTGAGACGACCCGCAGTGGGTAGCGAGGAATTTTTGGAACACGGCAGCCCGCAGATGCTCCCCAAAGAGCCGGATAAGCTCCCCTATCACGGAAGACATAAGCACCCTCTTCAGTCTTCCTGTACTTGGAGGGGAGAATGCAAATGAGCGGGCTGTTCTCTGTAAATAAACAAGAGACTGAATAAACCCTCCCAATTCAGCTATTCATTCAGGAAACTCACCTCAGCTGCCTAATGAGCTGGCTAATTTGTCTCAGATTCAGTTTTTACGAGACGCAGCCGTGTTTGTGTTTATCTGATAGCACTTGTTTGGATGTTTGAGGAGGCTGATCATCATTCTACACACCAGCTGGAGACCAGTAGGAGCTGGACAAACCACCCTTCTCCTCATCCTCCCTCTCAGCACAGTCGCCCAACTGCGAGCGGTCTATCCGCCAGCTCTCTGCCGATGTGGAAGGCAGTCATTACGGGAACAAGTGATTTCTCTTTCAGCCCGGTTCATGGGTCAATTGCTCTCTCCCTTTCTATTTCATGGCAGAGTTGGTGGGATTGAAGCTCTCCTCTAACCTGAGCCCCCCATTCCCACGCATTCTTTGGGGCTATTGAATCCTCCAGAGCCACACAGTTTGCACTTGTGCTTTTGCAGCATTGTGTTTTTACTTTATTGATCCTAACGAGGCGGCGATTTGTGTCATCCGAACAGGCCCGGCGCCCTGTTTGTCCAGATTTATATGCCCTGCCTTCAGTGAAAATCCCTTCCCAGTAAAATCTTTAACACCCCTCGCTGTCCTCTTATTGAATAACTGTCAGCTGTCTTTTGATGACAGAGTTTAGGGCTTTACTCCTCTCTGTAGCCCGCAGAGGTCTCATCACACAGCCTCAATAAAGGAAAATACATAACTGGCCATGAAAAAGTGTGACCCTGTCTACTTTTTGCTGCATACGTAGTCAATATGACAAAGTATAATACTCATTTAACGAGGCCCAGGTCTGTCCAGCATCCCAGGGTTTGTCATGTCTCTCAGGAAGTTCAAACCAACATTTTTACAGTCAGTATCTTTCAAACAACAAATGTTTTTTCCATCTTTATATGGAGAATTTTATGGTGTTTCTGCTCTATTTGATTTGAAACTACGGAAACAGAAACAGGACATAAAACTGATCTAAGAGATACACTTGATATAAATAAAACAAAGGTGCTGTGAGGCTTTTCTGGTGGCTCCTCGCTATTAGAATCAGTTAATGTCTCTAAATACTGAGTGATGACTTTGACATCGTTTGTGGATTAGAATAAAACAGGTAGAGCAAGCATTATGTAATGCATGCAAACAAGGTCATGGTTTTATAATAGCTCAAAGTAAAATCCGTGGGTGGTCTTCCATTTAAAAGCCTCACAAATTCGATCACTTAGTTCTGGCTGTTCTTCCTAAAGAGCGCTCCGCCTGTTTGACAGTTGTACTCCTGTACCAATGTCAGACTAAAGAGTTTCAGAACCAGAGACACTGAATAATCAAAATCCACACACTCTTCCTCCCTGTCTCTTTTTTTAGCTGTACATTTTGTGAGGATTTTGTATGAGACATGTTCATGGGCCAGAAACTAGCTGACATACTGGTGGACTCAACCGATCAAATAAACAAGCTGTGAAAATGCCCTCTCAGATTTCCTACAATAGAAAAAATATGACAGTGTTGTTCTAAGGTAACCCTCTAGTGGAGAAAACATAATGCAAAACCTTAGGGTGCCCCTCTAGTGGAGAAAATGTGAGGGGGGTGGGGGGCTCTATAGTGTCCTTACGGTGAAGAAACATAGCAGAGGGCCGTGTAGAGGGTCTTTCCATTGGGGAAAACGTCACACAGGGACCTCTAGGATGCTCTTCACATTAGAGAAAACAAAATGCAGGGCTCTGTAGGGTGCCAGCGGAGATGTAATGCAAGGCCTTGTAGTATGCCCTTCTACCAGAGAAAATGCAATACAGGCCTTTGTAGAGTGCCCTTTCAGCACTGGGCCCTGTGGGGCGACTTTCCAGTTGAGAAAACATGATGCAGGGCCTTGTAGGGTGGCCTTCAGTAGAGAAAAGCCATGCAATACCAAGAGTGGCCACTACTAGAAAGTCTTATTACCATTTGGCTCTTATTTTTTTAAATATATGTATTTATTTAAAGTTGTCATGTCATGAACTTAAGGTATGTTTGCTCAATACATTTATTGCATATATTTGATAAGAGCTGTTTTTTTTATCCGGTTAATGGTTATATGATTTATTTTGTGTGCTATCAGATTTTTTAAAGGAAGGAATTTATTGCTCACATTCATAATATATCTTCCTTTACATTGTGAGACTGTGAGAGCTCTCTGTTTGAAGTGTATGTTGTTGTTTGCCTGTGGATCCAATGCTCCTTGTACTGTAGGATATGTGTTAACAACAGCTAATTCTATTCTATACATGAAAGTGCCATCCAAACACAGTGTAAGTACATGACATGTATCCCTGCTCACTGACCCAAAAACCAACATGTACAGCCTCAGTCTCTCTCAAACAACAGCTGTTTCTTTCTTGTTGGAGGCCACTAGAGGATTTTATGGTGCTTCTCTAATCTTGGATTGTAAAACATGAAATAAAAACAGGACATAAAAATGTTTTGTTTTTTTTTTTTAGAGCTGGTGGTCTATTACAATCAGACATAGTGAATAAATATTTACTGATAATTTGGACAGACTTTATGGATTATAATCAAGCTGTTGAGTAAGCAATAAGCAATGTGTGAAAACAAAGGTGTTGGTCCTATTCTAGCCAAAAGTAAAATCTTGGTGGTCTTCCATTTGAAAAGAATCATTACACTGACCAACCTGCCATTCAGATCTGCCAGGAGATGTGTTCTTTTTATTTGTTTATTATGTATCTAATGATAATAGATTTCTTATTCCTTGCAGTGGCATAGTGTTCATTCAAATACTGAACTGCAGAGCTTCACAGAAGCAATTTACCGAAAAGCATAAGAAAGCAAGCACAGCTGTGACAGCTGAAATATGTGCTATAGAGCTGGGCATAAACCTATAGTACCAATCAAATGTGTAAGTCCTGTCCTGCAGAGACACTCCATGGCAAATTTGGAAGAAATGAGTTAAAACTATGCGAAAACTACCTGAAAATAAGCAAAAACCACAAACAAGAAACAACAAAAAAATCCAAGAAACAAAATGGAAAGTTAAACAAACAAACAAACAACAACAACAAAAAAACAAATACAAGGACATAACCTGGAAAAAAGTGCTTAAAAACAAACAAAAAAAATTATGATCATTAGAAATATTAATTTCCCCCCTAGCTTCCTTAAAAAATAATTCCCCTTATTTCTAATAATTTCTTGCAATTTGCAATTTGCAGGACATTTCTTGCCAAGTTGCTTGATGCCCTTCTTCCCGTGTTTCTGAAAGAAAATCAAGTCAATTTGCTCATGGGTCAAAGGTTTAAAAACTTGTAAAAGACGTCTGAATGCAGCACAAGAAAATTGATGTTGATCTAGGTCTTAGAGGGTTAACTTATTGGTCCAGTGCACTCTGTACAGTAAGAATAGTGTGCTGACATGCTGTAAATTTCGTCCGTCCACAGTGCTGTGAGTACACGACATGAGTCCTTCCTCACTGACCCACACAGGCACCCCGCCACTGTTTGTTTCTTTACAAGGACAAAAAACAACCAGAGCAGGTCAGACTGGATCCCCGGCATGCTGACGTGGGCGAAGGCATTGTGCTCCATATTGTTTAGGTTTGTCCGCCATTATTCGCTCAGCACAACAAGGTAAGGTGATCCCCGAGGAGCTCCGGAAGAAAGTGAACACAGACCCCTGAGTCATACCACAGTCATTTGGAGCATCTTTTCTCTTCTTCTGCTGCTGTATATCTGGGGTGAGGGGGTCAGCGCCTGTTATTACCTCATCATGTCCCCATCCCGGCCCCCACCTGCCTCCCCCGCCTCGCACTGGCCCCCACTTCTGAAGGCTTTTGTGTAAACACAGCTGCGTTGTTGACTTTAAAGCCTGACGCTCCTTTGAACGCCCCCCCTCCTCTGAGATGTTGGAGGGTACGTAACCCTCCCGTCCGGCTCAGTAGGAATACACATGTATTCGCCGCCAAACAAAAGAAAGCCATTAAAGTTGAATCAGCCCCCGAAAAGGTAACAGGATCTCCTTGAAGGCTCAGGTGCGACAAGTCACACTGTGATTTAGCGTCAACAAACAAGGATGGACGAGACAGCCGGGCAATTTATGCTCTGTGGATATTACTGAGAACAAACTGCAACCTGTGCACACAGGAGTCCTCCACGTTTGGTGACACTTTCACTCAGAGAGGACCAAAGTGAGCTGAAGACACCGTTTATTAACAGGCTGTTGTTTTTAAGTGGAAAGTATATAAAAAAAACATGTCACCCACATTACAAAAACACCACTTACTTCTACAGGTGTAAACTTTTTTATATGATTTCAAATATTGACTTTGTTAAACTGAATGACTTCCAAAGCAGCTACATTTTGTACAAAACCCCCTGGTTATTTTAATGTTTTTTTTAGTACTGCATTCTAAGATTAGAGGGGGACCAATATTATGAGAAAATGAGAAAATGCTCATAATGTAAATTCCTGCTGAATTTAAAATTTCTGACAATCAAGTGGTAAATTTCAGGGAAAAGGAAAAGAAAAAAAAAAAAAGAATTCCAAGACAGTCCATCTAAAAACTGTGTTTTTAGTACTAGCCCACACTTATCAGAGGATGCCAAGAAAATGTATTTGTACTTTACCTTGGTGCTATATTATAGTAAAATATTACACTGAATGACAAATTTTCTGGGTTAAGCATTATTTTACTCCATATTTTGACATTTAATCATCTAAATAATTTTACCATCTAAAACAAAAATCAGCTGTAGTAGTATTTGTGTATATTAAGAATTTTATGTAAAATTAATTTGTCGTGGACATGTGTCGTCTTCCATTCATGTTTGTACTTTACCTTACTCATTAAGCTTGTTTTTATTTTATATTCACTTAGCCTTAACTGCTTTAACAGTATTTAAGTGTCATTTAAATGTGTTTCTTTGTCTCAATGTTTTTGATGTTTTATGTAGAGTGCTGAATTGTCTTATTGCTGAAATGTGTTAGAAAAATAAGTTGCCTTGCTTTGGTAGATGGTTTTGTTTTCATGTGATTTCAGACAACACCAAATAACAATGGAAACATTTCCTTTGTGCGATGCTCAAAGCATTGAAAAGCAATAGCATTTTAACCCTTTGAAACCTAAGCAAATTGGCATGATTTCTTTCAAAAGCACTGGGAAGAAGGCAAAAAGCAAAATGAAAAGAAAAGAAATGAAAAATGACCTATAGAAATGCCCATAAATTAGCAAGAAATATGTGAAAAAGTTACAAGAAGATTACTATTAAATTTAAATTATAAAATTAATATATATTTTTAATATATTATTACAAATTTATACATAAGATATAGATTTTTCAGCACTTTCTTTGGGTCATTTTCTTATTTCCAGTTTTTTTAAACTTTTTTTTTCTTTTTTGCAGGTAATTTTTGCAACTTTTTACTAATATCTTGCTAAATTTTGAGTTGGAAGTTGCTTGTCATTGTCCTCCAATGTTTTTTTTTTTTTTTTTTTTTTTTTTAAGAAATCAAGCCAATCTGCTTGAGTTTCAAAGGGTTAACCTAACATTTCAAGTGACATGCACTAACAACTGTGTGAAATTACTGCACAGGCCAGTGACATCACTGAAAGCACTAAAATGCATCACTGGGAGAAACTGATGCCGAGTGGCAGAAGTGTGCAAGCCATCCCCCGAAATCAGCTCTGATTGTAAGTCTTATTAATTAATAACATCCCAGGAAGCCAAAGGCATTAAGCAGATTATGGGGGGCAGCGAGCTCCAAAGGCCTGCGTGTAACCCAACACACCCAACCGGATCCGAGCACTCAGCGTCTGGCTGCAGAAACAGGGAAATGTGCTTAGTTGGGCTCAAAAAAACAAACCCTAATTTGACGGTATTCTGTATTCTCATATTTGGTTTGGCCAGAGCCCAGGTGATTGATGTGGCAGCAAACCTGACTGAGAGAGGCTGCATGTTGTGTTGATGGTCTACTTCACTCCATAATCAGGTGGAGGGGTGTGTGTGATTGATTGTCGCGGTTCCTTCCAGCGCGTGTGCACGTGTGTGTGTGTTTTTCGGAGGGTCTTGCTACTATGTCGGATTACCTGGATGGTTAGAGGGGATGCCTCCCAGTTTTTGTTTGTTCCCCTCTGCAGATTCCCTTCCTGCGCTGCAAAGACAGACCGCTCCATCTGTAATATTCAAATCAGTTACAGGCGAAAAAAAAAAAAAAAAAAAGCTGCTGTGGGAAAAGTGAAAAAAAAAAAAATATCTATTTGATTTGGAATTGGGTCTGCAGCTCTGTATGCACACTGAAGACAACACTTCCTTTGCGGACTGATATTTTATTCAGAGCTGCCGACACATCGCAGAGGCTTTTGGGAGAAATGATACATGTCTTTTTCGCCGCAGTAGGTGAATCTGTTGTGTGGCTGCCTTGTAAATCATGACTCTTGTCTCGAGTGTAGGGAGCTTTTCCCACTGCTATCAGCAAGGGCCATCATCTTTTATTATTATTATTATTATTATTATTATTATTATTATTTTCCAGCTCAGGCACACTTTTTCTTCATGCACAAATTCAAAGAATGCATCTTTTGTTGTGTGATTGGCCCACATTGATTTGTTGCCACTTTGTTTTTAAAGATGAGGTGCAGGAGTGGAAATGTAAAATAAAGAAGTTAAAGTGAACATAAATGCCAGCTGTCAGGATTTTGTTGATGAAGCCGCGCCGATGACGAGAGCCCAGAGGTTGTTTGTGTTGTACAGTAGGTGAGGCAGAAAGATATACCCCGCTGAGATAGAGCGTGTTATGTTATATGTAGAGCGTCAAACCGCACGCTGTCCATCTTCCATACTGATCCGTCATCAGCAGCAGCGTCGACGCCGACAGCTACCAGAGCAGGAATTCTCTCTCAATCAACTGGTTGAGATACTCTGTAGAATTTGTGGCTCCGAAAAAATAAGCAAAACCCTGGTGAGAAGGTGTGTAATGATAGCTGCTAGTCATTACAGCGACAACTGCAGGGTCATTGTAGTTAAAGTACATGTGGAGCCAGGAGGGTGGATAATATAAAAAAAATAAAAAAATAAAAAACGCTGAGATGTAAGTCGTACTTTTGAAGGGGAAAAAAACCCCCCAAAAAACCCTTAAATTCTGATATAATATAATTAAAAAAATAACTCACAAACATTCTCTGAGATTTTAAAGTCATAAATCTGTGAGGAAAAAAAAAAAACAAAATTCTCTCTTTTTTTAAATTTCTCAGAAATGTACCACTTAAATCTCAGAGAATATCCAAGTATTTCAATTTAACAGCGATTTATATTTGTGAGTATTTTCTCATAATATCGTCCCCATTTTCTGTTAATATTCTTATCACTAATAACAGGTCAAGTATACAGCCCATTTTCACAAAACACAGTTTGCCTCAGAGGGCTTTACGGTGGTACGACATCTTCCTGCCCTTAGACCCTCACACTAACACTGAAGTCTTAGAACCCAACACTCAAAATAGATAAAATAAACTGCATAGCACAATAACAAATCACCAGTTTTTTACTAAACTGATTTGGAAAAGAAATCAAAAGTGAAGTTAAATTTAAACTAAATACCAAAAGTTTCAGCTTTGACCTGCCATATAGCTGCGTGTATACATGTGTCCCTTGATTGAAGGATTAATACTGACATTTTGGGTGAACTGTTTACAGCCTGTCTATTTCTTACTCATGTTTCTTGTCTCATATCTTAGTAATGTGGCCATGCAGTTTTAACATAACTGATAGAAATGATGGACAGTGAGGCCTAAGTGATGCTCAACTAGAATTATCCTTCAAAAGTATGCATTTAAGCCAATAAAAGCTTAGCTGACCTATATAAAAGTAAACTCTGAAGGTCAGTTTAGCTTATTTAGCCCAATATCCCAGTGGTTGGTGAGCGAAGTTTATGTGTGTATGTAATGCTAAGCTAGGCTAACCACATTCTGACTCCAGCTCTGCACTTAATGCAAAAACATGAGATTGATATCAATCTTCTTATGTCACTCTTGGAAAGAAAGTGAATAAGAGAACTTGATGGGTAGCTGTGGTTAGAGTGTGTCGTCCACAATCGAAAGATCTGTGGTTCAAACCCCGGCGCCTCCGCTCAACATGTCCAAGAACCCTCGGCTAAGATGCTGAACCCCAAGCCCCCCCCCCCTTCCCGAAGACTGTGCCATCAGTGTGCAAATATGTGTGTGAATGTGCATTAGATTAAATCCTGGTGAGCAGATTGGAACCTTGCCTGTCAGCCTTCACCATCAGAGTATGAATGTGTGCGTAAAAGGATGAATGTGGCATGGAGTGAAAAAGCACTTTGAGTGATCAGATGATGTAAATGCAAGTCCATTTACCAAGTCCATAACTAATTCTTTAATGTTCACTCAGCCAAATTATTACCTCCATCCCCTGATTTAAAAAATGTAAGTATAACTGGCAGTGTGTCCCAAAGCCAAATCATATATTTGTACTATAGAGTAAACACGCATGCATCACAGATGAGCAGCAGAACGTTCAGCTGAAAATATTGAGTTCTTTTCATTTTCAGTTTTATTTATTTTTTTTATATTTTACAGGTTGTCACTGGAGCATCACTCCAATATTTGATCACTCCTCCCAGCTGTGAGGAGCTCCTCCATTTCCATTAGGTTTTCAAGTGATTTCCATGCAGTTATTTTTGTCAAATTTCAAGAACGAAATACACTGGGGTAGGTATATATGGTCTGTTTAGGACAGAGCATGGAATTGAGATTTAAACCATTTGAAACCCTGGCAAATTCACTTTATTTCTCTAAAAAACAGGGAAAAAAGGCAAAAAGCACCTTAAGAAGAAATCACCCACAAATTAGTAAAAAATTGGTAAAAAAAAAAACCCCCCCCCCAAAAAAACAAACAAACAAAAGAAACAACTGAAAATTAAAAAGAAAAAAAATACAAGGAAGTACCCTGAAATAACTAAAAAATCTATAATATAAAAAATCTATACTATAATAATTCCGTAAAATAAAAATTAAATATATAATTATGATAGTTTTGAAATAATTATGATGTTGTTTTTTTTTTTTTTGTGAAAAGAAGTAATTTCAAAGTCAACTAATTTCTTGTATTTTTTGTTTGAGTTGCCTTTTTTCCTCGTTTGTGAAAGAAATAAACCAATCTTCTCGGTTCAAAGGTTTAAATACTTGTGAAAAGCGTCTTAATGCAGCACAAGAAAAGTGATGTAGATCCAGGTTTCAAAGGGTTTAAGAAGACAGAAACACATGTAGCTTGGTGTATGTTGTTTTTTTAGAACGACAGAAAAACAAAAACAGAAGAAAACGAGTGCTGACATGTTTGCAGAGCCTGTAGGTGTATGTTCATCAGCTGAATGTAGAGAAAACTACAGGTATCAGCTTCCACAGCGGGCTGGTTCCATATCGGGTGTGATATCAGAGTCAGCTGTGTTTCCACTCGGGTGGATATATTTAACGAGTTTGATGTATGGTGGGCACCCGTGTCTGTGCGTGTTTCCCCCGGCTTAAATGGATCTCGGGACATGGAGAAACAGAGATCTGCTCCTGAGATCATCAGAGGGGGTCTCCCGGGTCTGGCCGCCACAGCCTGCAGGAAGGAGGCCTGGCGAGGCGGCCGTAATGACCAAACACAGCGCTGATTGGACATCTTGCATGCATTAAGGCGGGTTAGATGATGCACTGTGTCCTTCAGCCCGGGAGATCCGATAACAAAGCCGGGCTGTATGGGGGTAAGGCGATCCCTGCGCTGGGCCACGGCTGCAGGCCGCTGCCCTCTGCTCCCAAAGAAACACCTCTCTGTTCCACCGCTGTGAAAGTGGAGACCTTGAGATGCACACAATAAAGAGTCACATGTGGACGCAGACATGTGGAGAGCAGGCTTGGGGACAGGGGAAGAGCTGTTTCTGAAGGGTCCTTCTTTAGGAAGCAAACAAGAGGCCGAAAAATCAAAAACAAGGGAGTTTTGACATGGCATTGTAAATTTTTCCCTCTGAGGCTCAAAAAAGACTTTATTTATCTAATGTCATCAGATCTAATCATCTTATATTTTAAATTACATTATCTCGTTTCATTTTATCTTGTCTTGTCTTGTCTTGTCTTGTCTTGTCTTAATCTTATTGTAGTTAATCTCATTTTATTTTAATAATCTTATCTTTTGTTATTAATCTAATTCTATCTAATTCATCTAATCTTATGTTATTCAATCATTTTTTTAAATCAGATTTTAAGTAATTTTAATATTACTTAACCTTAAGTTCACCTTAACTTAATTAACAGTATTTTATCTTTTTTATCTTATCTTATCTAAACTCATCTTAACGTATCTTGTCTTAGTTCTTATCTTAAGTGATTTCTTCTCATTTTATGTATCACCATAAGTCATTTTATATCATTTCACGTTAACTTATCTTTTCTTTTATTCTTATCTTATTTCATCTCATCATAATTCATTCATTTTTCTCAATATATCTCATTTTATCTCATGTTATCCTAATATATTTTATTTTTATATTATTTTATCTCATCTCATCATATCTTATCTTAGGTCATTTTTTCCCCCTTTTCATATCTTAATTATCTTAATTTATCACATCTCATTTTATTGAATCTACTTGTATGTTGTCTTAATTCATCTTAACATAATATCATCTGGTTTGGTCTCATCTTATCTTCAAAAATATTATCTTATTCAATCGCATTTTATTTCATCTTATCTTACTGGTATTTTTCTGGTCACTGTCTTTTCCACTACACTGTGCAAATTTTTTAAAAAAAGTATGTGATTTTCTCTTCTCCTAGTTCATCTTATTTTACTGTATGTGACTTCATTTTATTTTAACAAATCTTACCTTCATGTAAGTCATCTTATTTCATCTAATCTTAATTCATTTTATCTTATTTAATCTCATCTGTATTGTCCGGTCTATTTTTTTAAGAATACCTGTCTCTCTGAGTCACTATCATTTCCACCTCACTGTGCAAACTGCAAATTCCAGGAATTCTTTAGGATCCAACTGCCAACCACAGCAGCAGTCATGTGACCTGGGAGCACATGGCTGGAGTCAGTTCCACGGTATATAACTGTAAGTATATGAGGTAGTACACTTAATGGGGGCCATTTATTTTGTTCCAGTAATGTAGAAATGTTAAATTGTGTTTTTGTCTATATTTAATTTTAACCCCAAACCTGACCAAACATGGGCTGATGGAGACCAAATGGCAGGCAGACCAAAATGAACCATATTTGAAGAATTACACATAAATGTTTGAAACATCAGTTGCCAGAACCAACATAACATCAATAAAACACACAGAGCACCCTGTCTATCATCGTGTGCACTTTGTGATTACTCAACAGCACATGACAGAAAACAGACTAAACTCTATAAAAAAAAGCCAACATGGGCAAGAAAATCTCACGAAAATTTCACAACAAATGAGCAAACTCAAACGGAAAATTTGATGATACAGCTGAAAGCTCCACAACAGCCACTTACAATAATAGTCTTTGTGACGTGATTGTTTTATTAACTGCTGTTTCCAAGATCGAAAATGAACTTTCAATCTCATGGAGATTTTTTATTTTATTTCATTTTATTTGTATCTTTCTGTAGGTTTTAATGTACATAAAAAAACAAAAACTTTGCATTCCAAAAATAAAGCAAAGAGGCAGAAATGGGAAAAATATTCAAATATTGAAAAAAAACAAACAAACAAACAAAAAAAGTAGTACCAGCCTCAGAAACCACAAATTAACAGCACCTCAAATTAGAGCCCTCATCAATGCATCCCAGAGTTCAAGTAGCAGACACATCAACTGTTCAGAGGAGACTGTGTGAATCAGGCTTTTATGGTCAAATTGCTGCAAAGAAGCCACTACTGAGGAAGAACAACAACAAGAAGAGACTTCGTTTGGGCCAAGGAGCACAAGGAATGGACATTTGTACATTGGAAATCTGTACTTTGGTCTGATGAGTCCAAATTTGAGATTTTAGGTTCCACCCACCATATCTTCGTGAGACGCAGAAAAGGTGAGCTGATGGTTTCTACATGTGTGATTCCCACCGTGAAGCATGGAGGAGGAAGTGTGATGGTGTGGAGGTGCTTTGCTGGTGACATTGTAGGTGTTTTATTTAAAATTCAAGGCACACTTAACCAGCATGGCTGCCACAGCATTCTGCAGCAGCATTCCATCCCATCTCATTTGCACATAGTGGGACCATCATTTGTTTTTCGACAGGACAATGACCCGAAACACACCTCCAGGCTATGTAAGGGCTATTTGACCAAGAAGGAGATGACCTGGCCTCCACAATCACCCAAACCTGCAGCCAACAAGTGCTCAGCACCTCTGGGAACTCCTTCAAGACTGTTGGAAAACCATTCCAGGTGACTACCTCAGGGATCTGATCGAGACAATGCCAGAAGTGTGCAAAGCTGTCATAAAATCAAAAGGTGACTACTTTGAAGAATCTAAAATATAAAACATATTCTGGTTTGTTTGATACTTTTTTATTTGCTATGTAATCCCATATGTGTTCTTTCTTAGTTTTGATGTCTTCAGTATTAATTTTACAATGTAGAAAATAATAAAAATAATGGAAAAACACTGGATGTGAAGGTGTGTCCAAACTTTTGACTGGTGCTGTATATTTTTCAAAATGCTTATTTAATTAGTCATAATTTCCAAGTAATATCAAAAAAGTTCATTTGTGGGTTTAAAGGTATTTGTTTATTCCAGATAAAGTTCCTCAACAGACCTATATTAGAGCTATATTTAAACACAAGTAATTAATTATTCATCATTATTTCATTATTGGACACTTAGTTCATATTAATGTTTATATACACAAGTCTGCACACGGCAAAGAGCAGCAGTCACTTAGGACGGCAGACTTTGTTTGAGAGCTGCAGTTCGGTGTGTGTGCTTACATCCCTACAGTATATCCATATGTTGCATATACTGTACGTAACAGAGCCCAGAAAAACGGCTGCGTACAGTTTGTGTGTGTGCCAGCCGGAGTAAAAAGAGCTGAATTGATGTGACCTTCAGAAAACATGTTGCAGCAGCATGGCGACGTGCGCTGCTTCACTGTTCAAAAATGCACTGTGAGGTTATTCTGCCTTTAGTGTAAAGCTATGCCTGTATCAAACACATGGAGATTTCTTATTGTTCTTGGTTTCGGTTGGAGTACGGTAATTTTTTATAATAAAAATTGGGAATGTTAGCAAATATTAGTATTTTTTGTTTACTATTATGTTTCTACTAAAAAAATCTACCTTAAAAATAAAGCCAAAAAAAAAAAAAGAAATTTAACAATACCGAAACATAACAAAATTATTAAAAATCTTAATTGTCATAGCTAATTAAGTGAAGATATACAGTGATACATTTTAAAATGAATACAACAAAAACAGCAGGGAATAATTTTGTTCTAGTTTGTATTTTAGATTTATAGTATCTATATGGAAAAAGTATGCAGTCTGGATTGATTCATCCCCTGTTGTACTCTTACATTAATTTTGTATAATTTATAAAACATATACTATATTATTATATTATTACATATAATAATTATATAGCTGCTATTTCCTTTATTGTTGATGTTTGTTCATGCAGCCTGTTTGATTCTTTGCTAATCAGTGATTCTTTAAATGTACACCTGGCGACAATTAGGCACAAAGCACATCTATTAAAATGACATGTAAAACGTGTAATTTGTTCCTTTTTTTGTTGTTTTTAATGCAAGCTGTTGATGATATAAGTGTCAACCTGAGTATTGTGGTGTGTGCTCCAACTTTGATTTCCTTTTTGGTTTATGTGTTTTATCCTGCAGAGGCTGCAAACCAAAGGTAGAGAGACACAGCTGTGCAGGAGGTATCTTTAGTTCTTTATACATCTAATCTGTCATTCTTTTCAAATGTAATCAGTGTGGAAAATTGCTAATGGCAATAAGAGGATGCCATGCACAACACTACAGTATAAAATCCACCTGTAAAGTGAATTACAGGTGGACTTATACTCTAGTGTTACACTGTAGGTTCATTCATATTTATGGTTATGGTATTTATGGTATTATTTACAGCATATTTATTTAATATTTATATATTATTATTTAGAAATTAAATGCAAGTACAACACATAATTAACAAAAAGTTAAATGTTACTTACAACAATTAGATTATATTTAATATAATGATAATAATTACATTTACTATTACTACTACTACTACTACTACTACTACTTATACTACTACTACTACTACTACTACTACTACTACTACTACCTGAGAGTGCAGTTTCATTAAATTTATTAAATATTTATAAATATAATTTGTTTTATATTTAATATTCTTTAAATAGGTTATCATGTGTTTAGTTGGCACAACTACAACTGATACTTTTTGTGTTATATCTATGCATTGACCTAATGAGCAAAACACACTGTACCTTTGCTTATCTGTACCTTGTTTATTTATAATTTATAAACATAAAATAATCATCTTAAATTTCCCACGACCCCCTCGCACACCCCTGTACTGTGCACATTGTAATGCCGTTAAATGTAACTAAGTGTTGTCACAGTCGGCTGTGTCCTGATTCCTTCAGATATTTGGGAAGACTGGAATAAGTGTCTGTTTGAGTCTCATTTAAGTTGCCTTCATTAGTCTGTCTTTGTTTTCACTTGGACGGTTTATTTTTAAGTTTTCTTGGTTTTTGGATTACTGTATATTGTGTTTTTCTCCTCCTGTGTTCCTATGCTGCCTCTCCCTTGTTTCCGTCTACACACCTGTCCTGCATCAGCCTCGTTAGTCCTTCCTGCTCCTCAGTTTCTCTCAGCCAATCAGCTCCCTGCCCCTTCTTCTGCCTCACCACCTTATTCCCCTCATCTGAGCTTCTCTGCCCTTTTTTCTCCAGCTGCACTTCATCTCCTCGTTAGACTGGTTTGTATTTAAGTCCTGCTTGTCAGTTCAGTCTTTGTTGGCGTTTTGATTGTGTGATGTTTATTTTTGCTGTTTCTCTGCTCTGACCAGAAATAAAGAATTACTTGTTTGAGTTTTAGTTGTTCAGTTGTCTGCTGTCCCTGCAGTTGGTTCCACCTGCATTTTTTTTTTAATGTTTAGGATTTATTTGTAAAGGAAAAGCTCCCATCTTTATAAACTAGCAAGTCAAAATAACAGTCACTGCTTTAACCCTTTGGAAAATTAGCAAAATTTAAAAAAAAATTAAAGAAAATTAAAAAAAAACATTGGAAAAAAGCATGCAGAAAGTTGAAAAGAAATGACATACATTTGAAAAAACATTTGCAAAAAGTACAAGAAAATCACCTGAAAATAATCAGAGTTATAAAACAAAAAACAATAAGCAAATAGCTAAGTTAATGACCTGAAAATTTCTCAAAAATAAAAAGCAATTATACAATGATTTAAAATATATATTTATGATTAATATAAATGCAGGATTTTGGAGAATTTTCCCTGGTTTTTATAGAAAAAAAACCAACCTCTTAATTTTTTTGCAAATTACCATCCTTTTTGTCATATAAGGAAATACAAATTTTAATATTATCTTGTAGTTGACACTATCCTGAATGTAACAGGAGAAGAACTTGGGTAAAATAAAAGCATCTGAGTTCTGAGATGAACTTCAAAATTCAATTTTTCCAAAAATTCATATGTTTTAGATGTCCAACTTCTGAGATTAGAATGACATTTTTCTTCACATGGTCATAATTCTGCCTCATATTATATGAGGACATGCTGCAGGTTAAGTCTGTAATGCTATCCTCTTGTGTGTGTGTGTGTTTGTGTGTGTGTGTGTGTGTGTGTGTATATAAAGGCCCTGAGAGCAGACAGGATCAGACGAAACCTCCACAGCCAGCAGCTAACAACATACAGATATGTGTTTTTGTTTTCGGGGCTCTGTGTCCCCGCAGCCTGCACAGATGGATGGTTGTATTATTTCTGACAGAGAAAACAAAAGCTCCATCTTTTTATGGCTGTAATCAGCTGTCAGCACTTTGGTTTATGTATGTCGACATTTTTACACTCAACGAGATGATATCTGCAAGTTACAACAACAGTGTGAGTTACAAGGGTGTACTTCATATGGGGCCTGTCTCGTGATGACATGCGTGGGAAAGACAAATGGTGGCGGTACAGTTCCCATTCAGCCGCCGAGAAAGAAAGAGAAACATACGTCTGGCCATTGATTATGTGGCGCGGAGCAACAGATTTGGTTCAGGGGGAAACAAAAGGTTGTCTTCTGGTGAGATTTGTCTCTTGGCTCTGAGCTGACTTCTTTGCGAGGATCTATTGTTCTTCTGCAAAGACACAAGAGGCTCAGTGAGAGCAGCAGACCCCCCCCCCCCCCCGTCAAAGAGCTGAATGATAAGTGACTGGTCTCCTGCACGACCACCAGTTGACTCAATTCAAAGCAGCGTCTGTGTGATTGCGTTTCTTTCATACATTTCCAGGAGGAAATGCAGTGATGGTGTTGCTTCACGATGAAGGACAGGCCAAAGTCAGAGTATACAACTTTATACTTTTACTTCACAATACTTCAAAGGGAATTTTGTACTTTTAACTCTGACACATTTATGTCCTGCTCTGTAGATTAAAGGGCCATCGCAGTGTTTCAGTATCACATATTCATACAGTTAGCAGACCTGTGTGAGACTGATTTAAAACCATAGACTGTATATATAGATGGACGCCGTGCCCCAACTAACCCCCGCTATGCTTAAGTGAGGTTAAAATATCCGAGATACGGGCATTGCCATCTTGATGGTGATGTCACTGAGAGTTTGAGCAGTTCCCGCCAAAACACCCGTCTGACCAATCACAAGTAGCTCCACTGAATACTAGTGCATGGATTGGCTGTCACAGCTGTCAATCATGATGAAAAAAAACCCTTTTTTATAATTGAGGAACTCATTAAAACCAAACTTATCATGAAAACAAACACTTGAATAAACATCAGGGTGACAACCTTCAGAGTCAGAAACTAGCTTCGGGAAAAATGTATTTGGCATGTATTTTGAGTTTTTAGTTTGTCTTATGTCCCATTCACTAACATGGAGGGGCGGGCTTCATGACCTATACTGCAGTCAGACACCAGGGGGTGATCCAGGTTACACATTCAGGGAACTGTCATGTTGTTCAGCTTCATATACAGTCTATGTTTTAGAAAAAGAAGGGTCACACTGTAGCAGTCAGCCCGTTCTCACTTCGAACTTGTCAAATATGTCCTCTTTATCCGTGCTTTTGGTGTATAAGCGTGAAGCCAAAAGCCACCTTCTGTGTTCATTCAAAATGCAGCTAAATGGTGAAAGATGAGAACACACTTAGACAGAACTGGTGGGTTTGCTTTTTAAACACCGCTGGGTGGCTGGACAGCACCCGGCACATTCGCATGCAATGCGCACGGATGGCTTGAGAAATTGGTTGAGTTCAGTTGGTTGCCTCAGAGTTAGAACTATGTTGCAAAAACTTATCCCTTGTGTTGACTTAACTGTCTATATATTCTACCTGTCCTAAGGGTCAAAACTGACCTTCACTAAACCCCTAAAATAATCAGTTTTAAACCCCAAATATATTCTGCATAAAGAAACAGCTGGTCATTAATAACATGATGAATGACAGGTTATGTGATTACACAATGAAATGCAGTTTTGCCAAGTTTTTAGAAAGGCAATTTGATCACAAAACATGTCAACCGTGTGGTTACAGTTCCTGCTAAAGGGTTAAGATGTTAACAGATTTCTTGGTCTGCAACTGGATCTGGATTCACACCAAAAAATTGAGTCGTTATCCAATGGCAGCACATCCAACCAAATTTCATCTCAATCAGTTGTAACAGCAAGACAAGACATTTTTAATGACTTAATTTCTCATAAGATGCTGCACTTGGAGCTATGTTTCTGTGTGCATTCTGCAGCAGAAGCTGGTGGGAGCAGTTTGTCATGGCCTTCATGTTGCCACTGAAGTGTGTTTGCTGCTGCGACCCACCCCTTCTGTCCCTCAGTCTCCTCATCCAGGACCCCCACTCCTTCTCCCTCCACAACGCCCCCCATCCTTCCCAGCCAGCTCTGGGCTGAATGAAAGAGAAAATAAAGAGATCTAAATGTCAGCGGGGAGCTGAGTGCATTCCTCTCGCCGTGTCCCGAGACCGGTCACCCAGAACAACTTGTGATCCTGGGACAAAGCTGACGACAGCAGGTGGCCATATAAAGAAATTTTCCTCCCTGAATTAGATCTTATCCCAGGGAAGTGCCATTGAGTCATAGATAATACCCCCGCACACACCCCCCCCACCCCCCCCCCCTCATCCTGCTGGGTCCAGAAGGATTTTCATTTCAATTTCTTTACACAACGATGCTTTTCATCTTGACCAGGGTGAGATGACAGTTCTGCAGCGATGAAATAAATGGGAAGCAGTTGAAAGGCAGAATTATCCCCTGGACCTGCAACACTGTTCGGAATGCCCCACTGTTTCCATTCATGTACATTTGTGGCATTCTCAGATGCGACCAGAATTTCTCTCTCACACACATATACACACATACACAGACAGATAAGATAAATCAAACAGGAGTGGTACCTGTCCACACACACACACACACACACACACACACACACACACACACAAGCTTTAATCCAAACAGGGCTGGTATTTTATAATTTCATCTCCTCTGTCTCCTTTTTTCCCATCCCGTTTTCTAGGGGGCATATAAATGATGCATGAGGACGAAAATGTCACCCTCAAAATAAAGAGAAAGCAATTTGGTCACATAGAAAATGATCATTTTCAGCTTTTTTTTTTCCCTGCGTGTTTGCAGGTTTAGCGGATTGAAATGCCAGCTGTTACAGAGGCATGTTAATGCGTCAATGTGCTGGATGCAGGCGAGACATAATTCACACAGATGCTGCGCGATGATCAGAGGTCACGCTGCGCGATCTGAAGTGAGTTACGTCTAAGTGACAAATGATTTCATCAATCAGAATTTTAGCTAATTCAGGATGTCAGTGTGCTGCAGGTATTACAGACATGACTGTCAAAGTCATAACTCCAAAGACTTAACCTTCAACTCTGTGTCAGGCCTGCATTAAAGTAATCGCTTTCATTTAGTTTATTACAACTGCAGTTTCATTTTCATATAATATTGTACAAAGTTTTATCTGGAATCTAAAAAAGACATTGAACATCAAACCTGTGTTTCTTGCTCTAACAGGCTTTACATTAGCCACCAGTTGATCTAGATTATGTAAACTAGTTTCTAACATAGGGAAGGGAATGCCTCCCACATTAGGCCAAAAATAGATTTTAGGGATCAAGACTTGACTGAAGTAATAAAAACAAGTGTTTTTAGCAAAAGGTGAGAACACTTCCGGCTGTGTATTTGGCGACAAAACCGATTACCTTACACGAGACATCGGGACATTTCCAACTGTGTTTTGGATGAAAAGTCTGGGTACTCCAGTTGTGTTCTTTTGCAACAAAACCAGGTATTTTATCAAGACGTTGGAACATTTGCAGATGTATTTTTGTTGAAAAAACACAATAATTTTGGCGTGATGTCTGGACATTTTCGACCCTGTTTGTAGACATAAAACCAGGTACTTTTAACAAGACATAAGGACATTTACAACCATGTTTGTGGCAAAAATTCAGGGTATTTTAATTAGATATCTGGATAATTCCAGCCATATTTTTGGCAACAAAATCAGGTACTGATGGGTATATTTAGCAAGATGTTTGGACATTTCCATACGTTTTTTGGTTTAAAAACCCAATATCTTTTATGATATGTCAGGACATTTCCAGTTGTGTTTTTTTCAATTAAACTTAATATTTTTAATAAGACATTTGGACATTTCCGATCATTTCAGATCAGATTTTTGATGACAAAACTAGCTATTTTTAACAAGCTGACAGGATGTTTTTGGCTGTATTTTTTGTGACAATTCCAGGTATTTTTAACAGGATATCAGGGCATTTTCAGCTGTATTTTTGACACAAAATCAAATATTATTTTACAAAAAGTCAGGTCGTTTCAAGCCACTACACTGAGTACAGGTCAAAGTTAAACCAGACTATGAATTTATTGTAAAGACATAGTTTTATACTAAAGTAATTGTTAAAAACATTTAACATTGTATAAAACTGTTAACAACTCAACCAAGAGGACACACACATTACAACATACAATAAACAAGCACACAGTACAGTCTGACTTTAACACACAGGTAGACTAAGTATATTATTCCACATAGACATTTCTCTTGTCTGCCTTTTCTGCTTGACTTAACAAGTCATTTATTCTGATTGTGTGCTGTTCTTGTGGGTGTCAGTTGACTACAATCCAATTTAGTCTCCTGCTCTGGCTTTTTTTCAAATGTATTCATTGAATTTTAACCATTGGTATTATTGTAGTGTGTTGAGCATATTTAATGACGCTGATGTACCTGTATTATTCTTGCTTTTTGTGTTGCACCAACATGGTTGAGTGCACTCATTCTGAGTCAATTTGGATGAAAAAGATTGTCATGTAATGTTAATTTACATTTATGTAGAATTTGGCCAGTAAAAATATTAATTGTAAAACGTTTGCTTTCATCTTTAAAAGAAGTACAAAAAACATGAATAATGTACATCCGAAGAAAATGAAGAACATCAGCCTGAAACGTTGTAGTGTAAAACCAGACGCCAGACAGCAGCTACCATTTAATAAAGAAAGTGTTTTAGCTGGGTAATAGTTATGGAGTGGTTTGCATGGGACTTCTCTCACCTCATTTGTCAACAGGTATTTAAAGAGAACTTTTTCCGAGCATATATTTTCAGCAACTGTATAGTATGACATGACATTGGGAATAGTCATGGCTGGATGCAGGTTAAGTGGCCCCAGGGCAGAAATTCTCGGTTAGGCCTCTACTGACCTCCCAACGCCCACCTCCTAGCATTTCTGCATTATACATGACCCTACTGCCCGCCATCAACTTCAGTGTACACTGCAGACTACACACTACATCTTCATTATGAGCCCAGAAACCAACCTGTAGGTGATGCTTTAACAATAATAATACTGCAAAACCTGATCCAAGTTCTTCTGTTTGTCAGTTAGTTGTAGGTAACTTGAGGGAAACTTTATTTTTGATTTTTTAAATTTTTTTGAAGGCTTTTTCTAGTTAACTAAAAGTATCTTACTCTTTAAAAATATATATAAAAAGGTCGTTCTCTGTAGGGGATCCTTAAACATATTCTTATTCCAAGTTGTCACATATTGCCATAGAATGGAAAAAAATCATTTACCGATTTGGATAAAGGGAACATGGCAACATTTTCTGTTACCATAGTGTTCTGACGATACACAAAGCTATCACACAGTGTAACTGAAGGTGATGGGCATTTAGTTCAGGATAAATGGTTTGCCTCACAATTTGAAAAGACGTAATAATAACAAGAATATCAGAATCAGAATCAGACGACTTTATTGGTCCCTGAAGGGCAATTCGGTTTACAGTTACCCTGCCTCGTTAGCAATAGCTCACTTTATTTCTTTTCCATCCTACAATGCATTATATACAGTATACAGTACATTATAATGTGCAAAACTAACCCATTCTTATTTCAACCTAGAATGCAGTGCTATATAGCGGCGCTAGCACCAATAGCACAGCTCTGTCAGTGCCTTTGGCATACAAATGTGACACCAAAGCCACCTTCTGCGTCCACATGCAATGTGCATGGTGCCTCTTTTGCCTAAACCTAATCATCTGTGACTCTGGTGCCAATTCCTAACTATCATGACAGTCCACGCTGTTGTGTAGATATAGGGACCGTGCTTCTTCATCCCACCATGCGCATTTGTTGACATTTCCGAAAAGGCATTCCGGAGCGCAAACAGCTGATGCAGAAGGAGAACTAAAATGTCATAGGTAGATGTGCAAGGTCATTGACAGAGTGGCACCATGCGATGAATTCCGAGTGAGAAAGTGTTGAAATAAAGCATCCAAGTTATAAAATATAGAGGTTACCCTTTATGGTTCATTCTTAAGTTATCGCTCTTCCTCGTAAATTTTGCTAATCTAGGGGGCTGATGTTTGACTGCTGGTGTTTCTTGTCACCAAGCTCCTATGATAATAAACAACAGACAAAACCATGGCAAAACTATGAAAATACAACCCAAGTTTTAACAAACCGGACTTTCCCTTTAAAAGAGTCTGCATGTAATTAAGTGTTTGGTATTTTGGGGTTCGTGGCAGAATATGTTTGACTTGAATGACAAACTCTGGGTTCTATATTACACCTATAAAGTTTCTCTTGCAGAGACGAGCGCAAGGACCATTTCATGTTTAAAAATGAAAACATGCACTGTGGAAAAAAAAAGATCAATCAAATCTCAGTCATGGGCTCATCAATAGAATTTTTCACGGTTGGCAGCACACAGGGCTTTTCTGCCTTTTACCGACTGTTTTGACATCCCTTGATTCCGCTGAGTGGCCATTCTATTTTTTGATCCATGCCCGTTTTCCACTGTGACTCCCCAATTTACACAACATGCAGACAACTTGTGACTTCACCCTGCAGACCAAAGTGAATATTTGAAAAGCTCAAACCATGGTTTCATTTTTCTGATGGATAGCTTCGCTGGGAACTGTAAACTGTGGTTTTTTAGAATCCCTTTATGCGCTGAAGGCAAAGTTTGAACTCTAAACTGTGGATGACTCATAAACCTAAAAGGCATGTTTAAGGAGAGTATAAAAGCTTTGAGCGTGTTTCTTCTAAAGGGCTTTATTTACAGATAGGACCGTGCAGTTGTGCGTTTCACTCAGACTTGATGTCATCGAGGTTCGCTGAGTTCCAAGAACATGCCTTTAACCCTTCTCAGCTGAATTCTCATGGAATATATTATCATGTTTCACTTGAAATTAGGTTTACCTCAAATGCAACACCAGCCAGCCAACTTTAGATCCACATGCATGTGTATGATATTATGTGGGTTCAACACAGCTTTGACTTAAAATACATCTAACCACAATATGAAAAAAATGTATGTCGCTACTGTATGTGTTTTAGATTACTCTACATCAGTGGTGTTGTCTCCAGAATCCCAAGCTGGGAAGAAGAACTCTGACTGCAATGGGCAGTTTCGGGTGTTGGCCAGTGACGCATTACTTAATAATGTGTTGCAATAATGTGGTCACTTTATACGGTGACAAGTAATGTAAAGAAGTACAGTTTTAATTGCTGCAATTACATTACTAATTTCCTGACCGCTCTGGTGGTCGGTTTGTTTAGTGTTTCTCCAGGAGTTGGTTGGAGGTCTAACTGTTAATATAATTTTTGTCTTTGTGTCTTTAGTGAATAGGACTGGGAATTGGCACTCACAAACTTTTAAGTATCAGCCAAAATAAACAATTGTTATCAAAATCTCTCCAGCAAACAATACCTGCTTTTGATCCTTTGTTCCAGATTTAGAAATGTGTACAGTTTTTCTTGCAGCCAATCACCACAAAGGTTCTTCGGTTTAATGTTATGTGTGACTGGCCCACAACCACAGCTGGTTTTCATTAACCCTCAAATTGCCCAAATTGAAATTGAAATCACAAATCTGGAAACACGTCAGTTAAAAAAAAACAAAACAAAAAAAACTCCTCATTATCGCAAAAAAGTTTTTACACTTGCATAAAGTAGTATTTCAGGCAACTCGAAAAAGCCATATTTCACAAACCTGCAATGGAAACACTATTCTTGCTCTGATAGCTCATATGATGTGTAACACTGGGTGGCGGTGATGCCACTTTATGGATGCCATCCGCCATTAATCCCAAAGACGAAGAAAAAGTTCAAGAAAGTCATATGACAGTCTCCAAAACATGGCTTGGTATGTGTGGACAGAGGAAGAGACAGGGATCTTCTTAACTCTGATACGAGACAAAGAAATTACAGCGATATTAGATTGGCTTCATTGAGTGGCTGCAAAAGAAATAAACCTACCAATGTTTTGGACCTCCATCAGCATGGTTATTGGAATGTTATCGCAAGAGGAAAGTCATGTAACAGTGCGAAAGAAGTCGCATAATATCACTCAAATGTAACGCAGTAATTGTGTTTTATTGAAATCCCAAAAATAATTACTGATAAAAAATAAGTTTTGTGCAAATCTGTAATGGAAACCCAGCTAATGAAATGGTGTAGTAAAGTTCAGTCCTGTGTATTTGGAGGAGTTGGCAGTTCAAAGTGAAGAGTTGGATGTTTGTTAAAAAAAAAAGAACAGTGGTGGTTGGTAAAGAAGTTAGCGTAAATGCTGTTTTAGCATCACTTTTATCAGAACTGGTCAGTCTTTCTTCATTGACCAAAAAAAAAAAACAAAAAAAACTTCAAAGAATGTAACCAAAGGTTTTCACAGTGGAAAAGATGCTTTCACTCCTCTAACAACTCATTCTGGATTTGTTGACATGATTGATTGAAGTTAGCCTCTAATAGAAGGTGATTGACAGATGGTTTATCCAATCATGTTTTTTTTTTTTTTTTAAGTTGCTGCCCTTTTCCATTTTCCAAGGGCCTCTTCTGAGATGATTCTGTTTAACAAACCATCTGGCGCATCGGCTTGAGTTTGGAGCTACGCGAAAGAAATATTTTCCCCATGAGTGACACCAAGTCAAAACTGCACCCAATATCTTTCCTGCAGAAACAGACCAGGGAGCAAATCATCTGTCAAACAGAATCGCTGCTGTCATAGAGTGACATGATGAGGAGCTAAAACAGAAGAAGACAAGTCTTAACAATGCTGATGAGAAACGCATTACGACCACTTGGTCTGTGAGTATGTGAACGATGAACAGAGTGACAGAGTGTCTGTCAGCAGCACTTCCATAAAACAGAAAGATCCAGGAAGACGAGACCTTTGATTCTCTGCCTTGATCCCACAGGAAACAACTCAGGCCACTGTATTCCGGCTGGGCTATAATTTTCTCAAAATCATGTTGAATCAGTTCAGGTTTACTCCAGCCACAAGTCAGATATCATGTTATAAGGAAGTATTCCTACCCCAAACCTCTCTGACGGGTATAGACTACCCATGTGCAGAGGGTCTTTAGAATTATCTTAATAACATATTTAAAATTATATTACAGACTATATATATATGTGTATATATACATACATACATACATACATTAAGCACATTTTGCCAAGTCATGTTTGCCTTTTTTAAAACTTTTTTCTTTTACTTTTTTTCTTGTCTTTTCCTGTTTTTTTCCCTACTAATTTCTTGCTAATTTTGGGGTCATTTCTTCTTTCATTGTCCATTGTGCTCCTTTCCAAGTGGCAAGTGGTAAAAGGGTTATATATTGTGATAATATCGTATCATCAGGCTTTTTTTGAGCCCTAAAGTAAGCTACAACATGTTAAACATGGTAGCCACCAAATTTTATTCAAAATGTTTCTACCTTTAAAATGATCAGTAATTGATTACATTTTTCAAGTAACTTGCTCAGTACAGTCAGTTCCACAATAGGTGTGCCTTATAGATATAGTGTGTGTGTAAAGAGCAGTGTATCATGCATGGTTACCCTCCTCTCCCTGTCCACTCTATCTGCAAACACTGGTCACACGGGGCCTGAGCCAGACAATCTGCTATCCCAGCCTCACCTTTCCTGGATCATTTGCTGGCCAACACCTGATACTTTCATGTCGCTAACTCGCAGGCTGCCCACAATTGCCTTGCCAAATGGCCTGAGACCACCTATTCTGCAGGTCCCTATTGTGGATCAGTTGAACCCCGTCCAGGAGCAAACTCTGCCTAATTGACCCCATATGTTCTCCCAGAGTTCAGATCCACCCGCTGGCAATATCTACGGTTCAGCACCGAAATCGCTTAAATGCAGACTTCATGCGTGTATAGGCTCAGCGATCAAAGACACAAAGATGGTACTGATCGGGAGGCGAACGAGTCCGAGATAAAAGCGGCCTTGTTTTTGTGGCCAAATGAGAAAAATTTCGGATGAATGAGCCGAAATCCTGCAGCGTATAAAAGTGCCATAAATAGCATTACACACATTAAAATGAATAGTCATTTCAAAAGATGGAAAGACATGAGTTATTTTAATTTTGACATTTTTAATGTGCAGACTGTTTATCTTGTCAGTACAGTGTGTCCTGCAGCCTGCGCCGTGTTCAAAGGCTGGAGTGGCGAGGGGCCTTAAAAAGACGTGTCTGCCAGAGAGAAGGGACAAGCAGCAGTTGGCAGGACTGTTGGGAGTCAGCGACTATTGGCAGCTGCACAGTGTGGAGGAGCTGCTGCTCTGTGTAGCCTTCACTTCCAATTGTAATTTATTTGCAGGTTGTTAAGGGACTCTGTAGAAACAATCTGGAACATTTGCTAATAAACACATTTCCACTTTGTTGCATTTTATAGAGCAAAAATGATTTAACCAATTTGTGAGAGCTTAACGTTCGCGAGCGTTTGGTAATGGAGGTCTTTTCTGGGGAGAAAACATCCTACAAAGAGGATGTCCCGTTTTTTATGTTTCTGGCAGGGGCGAAAGCCATGTCTTTGGGATACAAAATGTCTCCATCCTTACATTTTGAATTTGCTGAACCATGAAAATCGTATTTTCTTAAAACAACAGAGAAGAAAATGTGCCACTGGCGTTTCTATTATTTCACCTGGTTCCAATATGTCTTTGAATACTTTTTTTTATATGCTAGTGCAGCAATCCACTGTCTTCTGTCTTCTGTCTTCTGTCTTCTTTCAACACATTTGAAAAGCAACAAAAACTGAATGAGGGGAAATTACATTCAGAACAATGTGAATTTAGTGTTGTTTCTAGAAAACTTCTTGGGTCTTGATGGCTTCATCTGTAACTGTATAAAGACCTAAACCTTATAAGTATGTGTGACAGTAAGGCCCAAGCCCATTGGTTCCTGTTGAAGTTGCATGTTACACACACAGTTTCATTTTTTAAAAGCTGCTCCACAAACATTCTCATCCCCATCCCTCAAATATCACCGTTTGGTCAGCACAGTTCCTGTCTACATTTAAAGTCCTCCTGTGTTTATGTTACTGCTATGTGAAAAGATACTTGGTATTAAACTAGATTCTGATTCTTAAAGTATTATAAAGCAGTTAAATGACTACTTAAAATCCAAATATAAAATTAAAAAAAATAAAATCAAGACCCTTTTAGCTTCTTGTAAGAATTTTCTGCGGTTGGTGGGGATTGGGGGACTTAAACACATCTGTAAATATTAATATTTTACATTTCTTTGAACCACAGGTACATTACAATTGTACATTATTATGTAGTGGACATGCTGAAACTTAACATTTCCTACCACATTGTGGTTAATATTTGGTTATGTTTAGGAACAAAACTACTTGGTTATGCTTTGGAAAAGATCATGTTTCAGCTTAAAGTAACCAGTTTTAATGGCACTATACCAGCTGGAAATGCAATGATTTCTTCCTACAAAACACCCATGTTTGGTGCATAAAAAGCTGGTGAAAATACAGCAATGACTTGCTTAATCACACTCAGTTTTGTTGTTTGTTGGTCTCAAACAGTGGTGTGAAGCTCAGCAGACATCTCTATATAATCTTCTGGCCCAATGTGGTGGCCACTCTACTGGGTTCATTTGGTTGGTTTCTCTGCTACAGCTGATTGTCATTCCTGGGCAGCAGACCTGATGAGTCCAATCAAGTTTCACGGGAAACACCTGTAACTGGTGTGCTCCATGCACATAAAAGCAGCAGCAGTCAGACCTCCTCACTACACATTCACCTTCTTTGTTTTTGCTTCACAACACCCCCACAGCATGTTTTTACTCATCCTTACACCACCATCTCTACAGATTTCTCTTACCTATTTGAGAAATTTGAATTTTTTGAGTCTGTTGATAAGTCATTTTGTTGGTTAATTTTACCCAAGTCTCTCCCTCTTTTGTCCAGGTTAGAATTAGGTTGTGTAAACCTGGGTACTCATATAGTATAGTGCTGACACCACACTATCCTCAAATTACATTTTGTAAAGATGTTCATTTTAAAACTTCTTAGAAGGATTTATTTATCAAAATAAACAAATAATAATAATAATAATAATAATTTTTTTCTCATCTTGATTGATTCTCTTTGTTTACTAATTTATGTATTTATTTCTTTTTCCCTTTCCTCTTCTATGTTGCTCTTGTGTGTTTGTTTGTTTTCAGACCTGTCACAATATTTTTTTATGGTCTGTCCTGTCTTGCTTGTCCTCATGTGTCCTGTCTTGCTGCATTAAATTAAAAGAAAGCAAAAAAAAAATGCAGGAAAAAGAATGCATTCATAAGGGACTATTTTCAGCAGTGGATTAATCCACATTTGGGTTTCTAGTGAGTATCTAGGCAGCAGGGAAGTGTATGTGAGACTGAGTCAGAATAAACTACAGTATCTGTGTTCATGGTAAAGAAAGAACATGTCACCCAGAGCAACAGTGTGGCTCACTGATGTGTTTTTAATCTGCACAGGGGACTTTACAGTGAGAAAAAAGGCAGAATATCACCGTGCTTATCCTGTAAGACTGATTACTTTGCCATGTGAAGTCTGTGCAGCACTTCTGTACTGAACAGTAGTAGTTACTGTAACTGTATAAACATGGATACCCAACACGGCAGAGCATGGAAAGAAAGAGCTCCACCAACAGAAAGCCGCACTCATAAAACCATCTGACGTAAAAAGCCATCATCATATTGGCTTTTTATTTGTTTTAACATGACCATAAGAAAGTATGTTTGGTGTGTGCGTGTGTGGGAGCAAGAGACAGAACTTCAAAAGGATCCAAGAGTGCATACAAACAGCTCGGCCTCTGTGGCAAACCTCCTGTAGTGCCGGAGGAGAGAACCGATTTTGCAAAATAACTGCCTTTAACTGCTCCTCTAAAAAAGAAAAATGAAAAAAAAAAAAGAAAGAAAAGCCGCACAGACAATCTGGAACAAATTGTGATCTAACTCTTGCTGGAATTTGCGAGAGCTGCCTATGAAAATATCAGCAATTTAAAGAAGGGATCTCAAACTTAATACAAGTCAAAGCCTCAGAGCGTCAGCCAAAACTGTAAAAGCCGTCAAAGAGGAAGAAGAAGTCATTAAATCAGACTTGATAATTAGTGCCGATTAAGTTTATTAGGATGCAGAAATTTTAAATTTTGTTGCATCTAATTAATTATGTTCATTATAACCCAGCAGAAGGCCTACAAATATTTATCACCTGAGTTTTTTTTTTGGGAGGGGACTTTATTTTTTATTTACCTCATTACCCGGTCCAAATTATCCGTCACTCATAATTCAGTAAGTGTAAAGTGAATGGAATGGTTCCCTTTGGGACATCAGACAGTGTGGGAGGAAACACCAGACGCTGTTTTTGACTGCCACATGACAATCACAAGGATGTGTTTGATAGCTGTATCCGTCAAGTCTAATGTCATCCTGGCAGCCCCCGAGCAACACAGCGTGCACCGAGATATAATTGCATTACCACATCCCACACAAGTAATCGTCCAAAATGTCTCCCGAATGAGTTGCAACACGAAGCTCCGCGAGTTTCTAACTCCCAGGGGAGAGATTAGAGAAAAGGTGTTAACCAACTGGTTTCTGGAGAAATTACAGCACAGTAAGTATCCCGGGGACTCCTAATGGATACAGCACTGTGTTTTCAACATGTAGCAAATATTATGCTACCCTGGATGACTCATAATCCCCTGCTATCATTATATACAGCAAGCAAAAAATAAGCTTAACCCTTTAACACCTGGACCATCATCAGTTTTCTTGTGCTGTGTTCAGATGCCTTTTACAAGCACTAAAACCTCTGAAAGCATGAGCAACCTGGCATGAGGTGCCCTGCAAACTGCAAGAAGTCCGGCACTATCAGTTACATTTCTCCCCTCTGGTCTGACGGTCCGCTCGGCGTATGCCGTTGGTGGCGATACTCTTGCGCTCTGTTGCATTCAGTCCAAGACCCATACAACTTTGCCCAAAGTTGATAAGTGCTTCTCTATCCTAGAAAAGTCAGCAGAAGGGCCCATGGATTCAAAAAAATGGGAAAATATAGAAAAAAAGTAGCAAAGATTTCAGGAGCTACTGGCTGCGGTCATCATTGTTATAAATCAGTTTTTTGGTTCATTTTACCTGTGTGATTCCTCCTTTTTCCATTCTAAGAGCTGTGCTGTTACAACATGTTATTTTGGTAACAGAAATGTATTTATTTATGTATTTATTTTACTTACTTCACTACAGATTATATTCCTGGCATCCCTCATTATAGCAAAGATGTTCCATAAAAGTGCTGGGTGGTATAATACACTTGCTTGCTGAGAAATTGTTTTAGCGTGTCACTAATACACATTTTCAGTGCTCCTAAAAACCACAAAAGTTCCATTCAACTCTACTGTATTTGGGTCGAGGAGGATGTTTTGGAGACAGATATTCAAATTTCGGGGCAAATAAAACCCAAAGTATGTGGAATGATACCATTAAAATAAGTGAACACATATGTTGTCTATTTTTGATTTTGGCTCTTTGAATTTTATGGTAATTTGGGCAAATCAGCCCTTTAAAGTGCAATACTGCATCTTGAGAACATACTTGTTATGCATTTCATTTGAGGTCGCAGATGTTGGTTTATCTTTTTGATTGTTTTTTTTTCCTGGTCCCATTTTCTCTGTGCCGTATGAGTCACTGTGGTGGCTCATAGATCAGCGGTGTAAAAGAGACTGATGGAGGCCTCATTCCCGTCTCAGGCCAGCGCACTCAGACAGTGAGCAGCTCTGTCCCATCGACAGGCTGTGATGAAGTGGCCTTTAGGACGACTGACCGGAGCTCGCGATGGATGGGACACTGTTTGTATGTGGGCACCTGTGCCTTGTCAGCCACGTGACACTCCCCTGCTGAGGTGTTTCCTGCTCACGGAGCCATCAGTCTTCTTCACATTGTAAAGCAGTTCTAAAGGTTTGATCCTCACAGCTGTTCAATGAATATCTGTCCTGCTACTCTCATGCTACATCTCTCATACAGCACTCAAGCTGCATCTATGGGCTTGTATCATCATCAGAGCTTCTCAGACTTACTTATATTGTCCAAGAGATACAGACAAAATACAACTGCTTCCATAGTATGTCACATGACAAGTAAATGGATATTCATATGGAAAATCAGTGGAGTGCCACTTTGATTTTACTATTTTGTGATTATTTAGAATCTCCACAATGCTTTTGGTAAGTCTAGGAGTTATGTATCTTATCTTGCATTCATACATCATGATTTAATACCTTTACAACCTCATATGATAACCAAAATACAGGCAGCATAATCGCCACAAATGCTGAAAACAATTCCATAAGTTCACATGAAAACATTGGCAAGAGATTAAGTCCTCTCTGTGTTGATCTATATCTCATGTGATTGTGAACGGGACTTAAGAGCAGCACGGAGACAAGCAGCTGTCAGCATTTGGACATTTTCCAGGAGCATGCAGCTTTTCAAACTGTGAGTTCAGAACCGAACTGTCAATAGTTATTCATTTTAACAAGCTCTTAACCCATGGCACATGAGCCGCAAAGCCACTGTAATGCCTCCTTCACTCCTTACAGGTTATTATTATTTTAATCAGTATTGAAACAACCAAGTAAACAAACACTTCATCCGTTTAGTTGGAAACAGTAGCAGCGGCGGCACTGCTCAGAATTCAAATCTGTGAAATGGTAATCTCTTTTCATGGTCCAGGCCTCCTTGCTTTTGTCCTCAGAGGGACTCCCACCGAGATTTGTGACTTGACTTGAATGCGAGGCACAGAGCTGGCACCTCGTTGCAGAGGGAAGCACTCTGAAGATAGAGTTAGAGCAGACAGACAGGGAAAGACCTTCAGTGCATCATGACGAGGTTTCGACATCAAGAGGTGCCGCTCCCTGGGGAAACACAAGCACTTTATTCAAGTAGATTATGGCGACTTTGCACAGCGGTTGCTTTAAATGGCAGGGAGAGGTGATGTTTGAAAGGTTTTATCTCCAGAGTCATGAAATCAGACACTGCACAGATTGGTATAAGGTAATCAGAAACTGCACCCGGTCTGTGATTGCTTGATACCAAAGGAGAGATGAGAAAGACTAAATGTCTACAGATGTCGTTTTCTGTAAATAGAGTGCCCACTCACTGCTGTTTTGGACACAGTTTGTATCATGTGTCACTTGATAAATTCAGGTTTCCATTTGCGATTATGAAGTTGAAACCAAAACTGACATTTTGGAAGAAAGAAAAAGTGAAATTGCGGTATCAGGAGTGTTTATCCACTTTTCTTTGTTGTTTTTCATATTCAAACAGATACATTCCTTTCTACTGCGCTTTGTTATTATCAAAGGCTACATTTCCAGATTCCCAACATTCAAAGCAATTTTATTTCACTTTTGGTGAAGGACAATACAAATGATGGTAAATGAAACTTAATGTCATAGTAGTGACGTCATTCATAAGCCGGGGGGGGCAAATTGGCAAGAGATGTTCCTCAAATGAAATAAGTACATGTAGAATTATTATTTTTTTTTTTTTTTGTTTTTTTGTTTGTTTGTTTTATTTTTTGTGTGGATTTTCCAGTAATTTTCTCGCACCTTTAATTTTAATTTAATTTTAACCGATTTCTTGCTAATTTCTGCCTAATTTTTTCTTAAGTTAGTAATTTCCCTCTTACCATGTTTTTGAAAGAAATGCAGTTAATTTTCCAAGGTTTCAAAGGGTTAACATCCCTGAAGACACTCCTCTTGGTTCTTTGTGAAAAGTTTGTTTTTCAACCAATTACAATTACGGGCCTGGTTTGAAAATAACATTAATGATGTTGATGTTCCTTTACTTTTGCACTACTGTGAGGTATTGGGGGTGCCTACGCTGACCGGTTGTAGGTGTGTCGAGATGACGGAAAAAACAACCTTGGTTTGAATCCAAAAAAAAGCTCCCAAATAAAAGGGCAAAATCAGTTTTCTGTCAGTGAGTCAGGCCTCCAGCCAAATGACTTTTTTAAAACCTGAATAAGAAGCAAGAACGGTCGATTCGTGGGTTGATATTGATTTGAATGGCGCAGTGAGTCCGTTCTATCTGTTGAATATCTGTGTGTTCGGGGCACACTCCAGAAAGAAGGGGACTGTTACAGTCCCTCCAAGCCTGCTGTCAGCCTGCCTTATTGATGCCCATGCCACCACCGGCTCACTGACTGATTGCTGGATGAACATCCCCCTGATTGATGTGACAGACAATTGGCCTGATGTTCCAACCTCCCCGTTCTCCCCCCTACACCCCTGCCGCTTTCACACAGCACATCTGAGGGTAGAGAGTGAGTGGCACGGTGTGTTTTCTCTACAACAACCCCGGTTACTGACTCCAAAACGTTAAGGGTTGAAGTCTATCCAACAGGCCGTCTGGCATCAGCATCAGATTGATGCAATTGCTCCGGTGAAGAAAAGGGACTTTTTGCCCCAGAAGACATTTTGTTGATGAATTCAAGCAGAAAACGAGCCTTTAGGAAATGGAATCAATGAGCAGTTGTCTGCACACTTCAAGGTCCATGCCTGCTATTGCATTTGAACTCCTACCAAACAACCACATTTTGTCAGATCTAATACCATCGAAGGCATTCGGATCGTCCTCGGTGTCAGTGGGCTGCTGAATAGTTAAAGAGAATGCATTATTTCTTATCCAGGGGCCACTGTATAATTCCCTGTTGGAGCTGTTGCTTGCTTGTCAAAACCCATTGTGTTCACATTCATGTTGCCATGTCAGGTTCTTTCATTGAGAGTGTCAGGGGCTTCAGCAATCCACTATTAAAGTTGTGTTATCTGGTGGAACCGGGCCATGGACGTGACAGTTTTCACAGCCTCTTCAGTCAGGCAGACTGGCAGGGTGGTGCGCTGCTGTTGTCACCAAGGAGAAAGACATCAGGACCAAAGGCTGAGGTGATGCCAGTTCATGATTCCAAAAACACACTTTTCTCATAGTGTCTCCTTGAATGTATAGTATTTGACCTCATTCAGTTTTATCGCCTGTCTCTTTAAGGTTCTCTGTATCTTGAGGTCCCTGCAAGTTGAGAAACTAAACAAAAAATCTTCATATGAATGTAGATAATTTTTCTTTTTTTTAAAGTTGTCCTATGATAGCCAGTGGGTTCAGAGATTACATCTTGGCCAAGGCATTTAGCCTCTTTTGCTCTCCACATGGGCCTCCGACCTGCATGCAACCTGCATGCAACCAAAGGTCAATTCTACTCAGACTCATAACCACAAACCTTCCTGATACCAAAACATTGTCCTGTTGCTGACATATTCTGTGCATATATGCAGATATCTGTTCATACAGTTTATCATTTAACCAAATTGCAGAATAAAGAGAGCGAGCAGAGGAGAAAGCGTGAGCGAAAATAGAAAGTGGGGTTGCATGAGCGATCAGGAGTAATGTAGTGTGCATATGGACAGCCAGAGAAGTGAAACTGAAACTTTTATCTGGTAATTATTGGATGTAGTTCAGAGTGATTCTCTGGTGTATCAGTGAAGTGTATGAACTCCACTGCAGGCTGGAGTCTTTGCTAACTCGGCAAGCAGGTCGACAGCTGTCTCAAATGAATGGGTCCGGCGCGGGTTGAACACGCATTGCGCCATACTGCATCTGTTGTCTGACAGGGGTATTAGCACTGATGTTGGGTGATAAGACCTGGCTCTCAGTCGGGGTTCCAGCTCATTCCAAAGGTGTTGGATGGGGCTGGGGTCAGGGCTCTGTGCAGGCCAGTCAAATTCTTCCACAGCACACTGGAAACAACATTGCATTGTCATGTTGTAACAGGAAAAGACATAGCAAACTGTCGCCTTAATTGAATTCATTGGGTTTTTATTGTGAAAATGTCATTGTTACATTAACTACATGACTGCGGTTTTTATTGTAAAAATGCAATTGTTATAATAACTACATGACTGAGTATATATTAGTTTCTCAGGATAATGTCATATAAGCACTGCAATCAAAGTTCTTAAAAGGATCATTGTGAAAACAGACACCTTTTGCACCACCTGGTTGCTGTGTAACACCCTGTAGGTATTGATTAAATGCTAAACAACTACACACAACAATCAAAAAGCACTTATTAACAGTGCAAACAACAGTACACTTGGTCTTGCATTTATGCTACAGGCCGTCACCAGCTGGTTGATGTCTAATCAGACCAGAGGCTAAACCCTTTGCCCACTGTTGGGCAGATGGAGGCCTGGGATCGGACGTATCCACACAACTAACACCTTGCTTTAGGACATGCCTGTACCTTGATGTGGGAAAGTCTCAGCTATAAAGGCGGAAAAACGGTCTGTTGACTGTGACAGAGGACAGGGCAGCTCCTCTTCATGGTTCACTGTGAGCGAAGGTCCTCCGATGTTTCTATGTCTCAGCTGTTTGATTGATGCCTCACTTTGGCAGCCATCTGCAATAGTACTGGGGCTGTACTTTTTATGTCTGTTTTCCAATTGCTGCTTTTAACAGTAAAAGTCGCTTTAAAGGGACAGTACAGTAATTTAAACTGCTATATTGTGTAGTAGAGCAAGGGTGAGAAAATGACCAAAGTGACATCACACTTATACCTCGGCTGGGGCTTGAGCACTATAAATCTACTGCATTACAAACTGGCAGCAAATCTTTTCAAAGGCATGCAGGTTTACCAGGCAGGGAGGGTCAAGTGATCCACCAAGATATGTTATTGGAATTGTGGAATCCAGTGTTTCCAGAGCTTGACCCATTCCATTTGGTCGTTGCTGCTTCCATTTTGACTATCTGTTTCTTTCAACTCATCAAATATGGCAGCTTGATTGGTGGCCCTATGGTTCAAAGTATGATGCTCTAGAGTACCCCTCTAGTGTCACTTTTGGATGCTCAAGGATGGCATGTCAATTCCCACTTATGACATGCTTCTCAAAATAAACGTCCTTTATAAAGAAAATGTAGGTTTCTTCATCAAAAGTACTTTAGGCTTAGGCAACAAAACTACTTGGTTAGAAAATAAAAGGTCATGGTTTGGTCAAATAAGTATGTTTGCAATGTAACTTTACTTAGCAAGTTTAAGAGTGACACATAACATCACATCTAAGAAAAACTCAACCTTGACTTTTGATTTCAGACAAACTGTTTTCAGTTATAGGGACACAAATACCAATCCTGTGAAAGGCCTGTGTTTGAAAGTACATTTACTCAAGCACTGTACGTAAGTACTTTTTTTGTGGTACTTGTACTTGAATATTTCCACTGTATGCATCTTACCAGGTACCAGTATTGTATAAAACTATGACAAAATAAGTTACTTGACTGCTAATGGCAGTGAGTATAGTACCAAATAAGCCCCACATTTACCAGATTCAAAACTGAAGATATTAACACATTAATGCTCTTCTGAAATGGACTGTTCTGTATAACAGGTACTTTTCATTTTAGTTCTTTCGGTATATTCTGATGCTTTTAACTTTGTAGTTATACTTAAGTAAGATTTTTACTTGCAACAGAGTATTTCTACACTGTTGTATTGCTACTTACACTAAATGTGAGTAACATCACACCACTGCTTTGACCCATCCACCTCACCTCCTCCTAACCCTAGGTGGACTTTTTCAGTCTTTAACTCACTTCACTGTAAACTCATCCACGGCAATGCCATAGTTAAAGGCCTGTCTCGTCACATGTGAAAGGAGCTTTTTGTATCAGCACTGGACACAAACTGCTGTTGACTAAGCTGCCGTATTGGACAGGTTGGGAATGCAAAGAGGCTGGAATGGAAGGATAAACAGTTAGGTTACTGGTTTGGACATTTTGGATGTTCCATGTCATAAGAGCATACTAATAAATAAATGAAATTGCTTCATGCTTAACAGACTATGAGGGAAAACAATGTATTTACATCCCGTCAGCATTGGAATGTCTGAGGTTTAATGGCCTATGGTGCTACAAGACTATTCAGGGAACACCTTAAGGTTACAAAGCTGAATTCCATGGGCTTTAAATCAATCAAAAAAAGCAAAGGGAACAATCGACTGACACACCATGAATGCCAATTTTATCTCAACAAGTAGGAATTGGTATTGATGTGGGACAATAACGCCTGTCGAAGATTACCAGTCACAGAGGAAGATGGCCACCCACAGAATCCATGAAAGATGATTCAAGGTCCCGAAGGAAATTTGTCTTGGTGTCTTCTTTTATTTTCCCCCCTTGAAAAAAACGAGGAAGGAAAATACATCAAACAGAGAAATGAGGGCAGATGTAGGCCACGAGCAGAGGAGATGCTTAATCACACCGCTTATGTCAGATGCGCGAGTGTGGATAGCGCTGAACATAATTAGCGTCAAACTGAAACAGAGTTTTGTACATTTTGTTCAGACTGTAATGTAATCATTAAGAATTTGGGAAAAACTGAGATGTAGGAGCAATATTTCTCCCTGTTTATTTCAATCTAAGCAGAATCCAGCTGCAGAAGGTGTCACCGGGATCCACAGACTGTCCTTTGACACCGGCCTCGTCTCATTTTTTCAAAGTCAATTTAGCCATCCTGTCACGTGGTGTGCCAGAGAGGAGAACCAAACAATAGTCATCGCCAAGGAAGCTCGGCGGCAATTCATCAGCGGCGGCTTCTGAGAGCTTTTTCCCGCCAGTTTTATCAGCAAACAGCCAATGAGTATGCTGTTAAACAAACAGCCATCCAAACAGGACCACCATGCCTAACGTCATTATGCCTGTGTCCTCGGCTCGTCGACGGGGAAGAAAGCGGCAGCCTCGTCTCAGGGACCCTTATGGGGATTTAACCATACCAGAATTTTGATCTGACTTGGACCATGTCCCAGAAAGCAGCAGAGTTAATAGCCTTTCTCTCTATTGAATAATGCTTTGAATTCGTAATGTAGGGAATACACGGGAGTGCAGTTTAATGTTCCTTTGAGGGAACTTCATTTCCTCTGCTACAGAACACTGAAAAGGTGAGCTTATTTTTTCAAATTAAGGGGAGCTCTAGTTGAAGACAACGTCCAGTTTCGAGGCGGTAATATATCCCCCCAAACATCATCACGAGTGCCTCAGCACTGCTCGGCATTATAATCCTGTTTTTGCTTTCCTGACTTTCAAACTAGCTCTTTTACATATGGAGGGGGGAAGAAAAACACTCTCCCTCCGAAGCTGCAGTTGTCACAGAGAAGGTGCAAAAATGCCTGAAGATATGTCCACACAAGGATATTGTGTAATCAATAAAATATTTCCTCGCATTTCTCAGGGGGCCGGGGGAATGAATAAATTAATGGGAAAAAGGGGGTAAAAAGATTTCCTTTTAAGCAAATATCTGTAAGTCCAAGAATTCATAGTAAGAGAGAAAACACTTCTATACTCTGAAGATACCTCATGACCTTGCTCATAATGTGCAAGTACGTAAATATATATACACAAGATATATATGTAAATATGGATATATGTCAGTCGGTCTGTTGGTAGATTCATTGTGAAAAGCTTGAGAGAACAACTACTGAATGGATTTTTTATGAAATTTGTGACTGAACTTCATAGTACTCCGACAATGAATGTTTATACATTTTTGGATTCCTGACTTTCCAAATAGTGCCACCATTAGGTAATTTTTCATTCAACTAATACAAAAGAAAAATTCAAAATTAATGTATCAACTTTTAACATAATGCTGTTATGTTATCTTATAGTTATTAAACACATTTTGTTGCTTAAACTTTCAAGTCCTTAGAAAATACTGAGGATATGACCTTGGCGTCCTCAATGATTGCTACAGCTCTTGTCGTTTACTTATTGTCTATTTTTTTTAAAAGTTACGCAAAGTAAGAAAAAGTAGAAATTTAGTGGTCAGGAAGTGGCCTTGACGTTTGCATCATTTTATGAAGGGATTAGTAAGTTAGTAAGTGATTGCTTTGAGAAGAAATCACTGATATGCTAACTTATCTGAGATACTGATACTTTTGTATCACTTATAAAACCACACACCCACTCTAAAGCAACATTTTTACTTTTTTTTGTGTTGTTTTTAGTGTTAACACTTAGCTTACGAAGAATAAATGAATCAATTATTTTTGATACCTTTGATAAATTGTGATATCAACATGTCCATCGATTGCTCAGTAGAAACGAAAATGTGAACTGAGCAGCTATTAAATTAATGTTTTGATAAGACTGTTTTGTCATTTGCTGTTTCAAGGTCAAGAATGCCCTCATCCTAAAAATTAAAAATTGTATGTGTGTAGCACCATCTTGTGTATGGGTTGGGGGGGACTTTACATTTTCAAAAAAAAGATTGAGATCCAAAAAGATTGAGGCCCGTCCTGCTTGCTAAAACCAAATAATGTTTCTTCAGGACAACTGTAACAAACATTAAAATTGAACTTTTCATGTTCTGGGATTTCAATCATATGGAGTTACATCAGTTGGAGTACAGAGTAGCGGACATTATTTACGTCCACATGACACAGGCTATAATTATTTTTCAGATGCGTAAACACCTCTAAACCTTAAATCCTGGTCCACTTGTTGTTTTGTTTCCACTTGAGCTCTGACGGTATTGGATTCATCCAAGCCGCAGCGTCTCTGCCTGAGCCTGTCCACATGCCATGCATGACTGTCGGGGCCACCTGTTGAAATAGTGGGTGGCTAATTCTAGTGGTGACTTCGGACTCCCTCTCCATTACACTCCATCTGACAGACCACCAGCTTCACCAACCCACCACTCGCAGTATTCCACCCCCCATCTACACCCCTCCTCCTTCTCCTCATTGCTCCTGCATGCCCCTCGCAGGCACCCTGTTATGGCACCCCCCTTGATTGATGGAGTATCCCTACTCAGGGTTAATTTACACTCGTGAATAATGCATGGAAGGATGCCACCACTCCATTCTGCAACTCACCATGGGGTAAGGCTTCTGTGTTGGGGGGGAAATCAAGATGTTTTCCTTCTCCTTGCCACTCGTAGTCTCGTGGATAACACACGAGGACTGGACGCTTTTTTTAGGATATTGGAGTGGCCAAAATGTTCTCTTGCTATTTATTATTGAGGTAGTAAGAATGGTAAACTCAATGAATTAGTAACACGTAGAACATGTAACTCCACTTCCTTTGTATATAATTTTTTTACCAATCAAAATGTCTTTAAATTATAAGGTTTATCAAACCAGAATCTGGAGATAGGCTGTAGCCCTCGCACTAACCTGTCATGGGAATTTCCAACAAAATTTTACTCAAGTTTACTTTGTGGAAATCTAACTTCTGAGAAGCCAATGTACTCCATATCATAACCTCAGTAAGAAAACCACTTTTAAAAACAGCTTCATCACCCCCTGGAGTATCGCTCAGAAATGGATAACACCTCTCGCCACCACTCCCCTGCACCTCCTGCCCGTCTCGATATCTCAGACTCAGGGGGCGGTGCCAGTGTTCGAAGACAAACCTCAACAAAAAGGACACTCCGATGATTGATGGTGGCTCGGCCGGCCAGAGACACAGGAACACCCCTGAAAGCCAACATGTGCCACTCTTTTTACTGTGTGCAAGCCCCCCTGCTATTTCTGTCCCCTACTCTCCACCGTGTCTCCATTTTTCATAAATGACAATTGTGCTGCTCAGCACTTTCCCAGCCCTGACTTCAGTCGGTCCCCGTGGGGAAGGGTGTATCCCAGTGTCCAGACAATGTGAAACATCTCCAAAGTAAAGGAGCTGATGCTCGATAAAAAGAAAGTCATCTGCACTACACCAGATACTGTAGCTCAACGTAGGGGTTGTCACACAATTTATAGTTACGTATGTCATATTACGTACAATTTTAACCCAAAGCATTATCATTTTTCGCAGCCTATCCAAGTCTTTTTGTTTCCCAAACGTAACCCCGACTGTTTCACAACATTACCCATGTGTTTCAATGTGTCTTAGCTGTGCATCACATAGAGATGCAAAAGAGTGCCCTGTGCGTCACTGTGAGACACACCTGGGAATGAGAATGGGTTCGTTTTTCTTGCATGCCTCCATAGCAAATGAAGAACCCCAAAACATAATAGTTCTGATTGATTTGTGTGGATGTCAGCAGCATTTAACAATGGCAAAAGAATATAAAAACATCTATTAACGATCTCTCACACAACTTATGCAGTTTAATCCAAGTCTCATTTATCTAGTCGTATGCTCAGTATTTCCCAAACACATGCATTTTTACTAAAACATTACTATTTAAAACCAGGGTCTCATGCAAATGTGAGTAGCACGCCTGGGCAATTCTGTGCATTTGCACTCTGCTCAATGGAATGCACGAGCAAAGTTGAAATGCCCCACTTGACAATGTATGCTACTAGTGTTCAAACAATACTATGTTTTTTGCAAAAATGCATGTGTTTGGGAAGCACTGAGCACATGAGGGAATAAATGAGACACACACAGTAGAGCCACTTTTTCAAAATGTATATTGTATTGTACAAATTCTAATTGTTTGGTTGGGAAATTGAGTTGAAATATGACCAAGTTCCCTCTCCAAAGAGAAGACAAAAAGCGATCACAACACAACAAAAGAAAAGTTGAGAGTTATTGCCATTAGTAATTGAGTCCCTTTACAGCTCAGATGATGGGTTTATGGTACCGGGTAAAGTGTCAATCTTGCAGCAAGGCTGTGCTTATTGTCAAACTGAGAGACCACCAATCATCTCCCGGCCGATGCATTGTTACAGTCTGGGTATTGACATGCTTCATAAATCAGAGCTATTGGATTGCCAGGCGCTATTTTTACAGCCAGTGACATGACCTGCCTGCCAGGGGCCTCACATCCTGGTGAGCGTGTATTGACCTGATGCTCTGAGGCAGGGAACAGTCAGGAGAGTCCACCATTATTTCTCCCAGACACACACACATACACACACCTAGCAGTGCATTATGCACACCCACGCACATTTCCAATATCCCGGCACGGTTTGTCCTATCTCTCGTACATTCTTTGAGGCCAGGATACTAAACAGTGACACACCACTCTTTCCTGTTTTTCCCCAACCCGTATCTGTCAACAAGCCGTGCCTTCATTACCGAGCAGGGAAATACGGGCTAAAGCGAGATGTCTTCCATCTGTCCACAACCATTATGCTTCCCATTAGACGGGACATCTTCATTTCCACTGGGAGAGATGTGCGACCGGATTGAGCTGACTCCTGTGCACTGATGGAGAGAGACAATAGACTGTCAGGTGTCCGGTCCTATTCACGCTACCCAGCCATCCGTTTTCATTAGGCGTGTCAAGAAGCGGACGGCATATTTTCTATTGGACTTCCAAACATAATTTGTTCCAAATACGAGGGCCGCCATCAAAATGTGACAGCACGCATTGAGGACAGGGGAGCAGGGCGGGAGATTGACTGGCTGCATGGTCGCCTTTTTGGGAAAAAACAAAAAAAGCCTCGACTACAAGCGCCAGCCGACGATTCTGTTAAAAACAATTTTTCATCTCGTGAGATTTATTGTTGGCCCAGAAGTGTCATTTTGCAACATTATATTCATTTGTCATCTATTTTAGCGGGAGGAGATAGAGCAAATACAATTTATTAATCCACGCTGATGGAAATTAAAACAAAGTCAAGGCGTGGCACGGCGGTGGCGCGACCCACCGGTTTCATTAAATTAAATGAAATATTTCACTGAGCTCACCTCTAAAGTGAAAAATGAGCTTTTGTTCCTCATTCACAATAATATCAGTGGTGCGAACAATTACAACAAATTAGGAAACACTAAATCTAATAAACAATTGTTTCATTACCTGTTCATGTAGCCATAAAATCCATGCAAGCTCAGTGTAGTCCTGCTACCACTGTGAATCCATTAACCCTTGCAACCCTTGTGGCATTCATTCACTTGATGCCATGTGCTATTGCTACTTTCAGAATAATTCTTATCACTTGTCAGACATGAAATCAATAGGCACATCAGTCAGTGGTACTATACATGTTCAAGGAAAGATTTCATGAAGCTCTATGCAATTTAAAGTTGTTTTTTGTTTATGGCTGTATGTTCAGAGGTTATTAGCACAGTTAATATTTGTAAATGACTGTAAAGAGAACAATAGCAGTCTCCCAGGGCAGCCCGTTCTCATAGCAACGTTGTCAAATACCACCACTTTCTGCATAAGATACTGATGCCAGAAGCCACCTTTCTCGTTGGTACGATACGCTGCCTGACAGCACCAATTTGTTACGCAGCCAGAGGAACCTTTTGAGGTATTATTATTATATCCCACAGGTTTGCCAGACAGCACCTGACGTGGCCATATGATACGCCATTGGAAAGGGTCAGGGAGAAATATTACCCGTAATACCATAGTTAAGTAAGTGCTAAAATACGTATAAGGCAGGTGGAAGGGGTGGTTGGTGGTTCCAACAAAGTCCACACTTTCAGCTGGGAGTGCGGGGTTCACTTCCTGTATGAATGTAAAGCCAGATGGATTTTCCAAAACCTAACCATGATGCACTGTTGCTGAAACTTGCAGCATAACCACACACTTTGTTGCCTAATCCTAACAATACACTTTTGTTGACATCCCACCATTGATTGCGTGACAACAGTAGATGCAGGAGGATACCTAGAGCATAACATATAGACAAGCAAGTCTACCGACAAAGTGTTGACATGTGATGACATGTGATGAGAACATGTTACCCAAGGATATAAGAAGAAAGTTGGTGTTACACCTGAGCTTTAGTGATAAATATAGTAAAAAGAAATTATTACTGGATATTGACTCTGGTTGTTCGTAACATTCCTATAGATTTGTTATGTGAATATGATGATGATAAATGGTAGGATACAGTTCCCCAGTAATGAGTCCTAAAACCTGCAAATGAGTTAGTATTTCGGCACTCTTGTTCTGTCATCTCAAAGTCAATGAGTTTTCTGGGTGTTCTGGTTAGATGCCTAAAACAAAGTATGTGTTTATCATTAGTCTAAGAGACTTTCATGTTTTGTTCTACAACATAAAATGCATCAGTAAATACCCCACTATCAAACTTTGAAACGTAAGTGGCTTGATGAGACTTCAGAACATCGTCACAACAAGCCTTCCAGCCTTGGACCTCATTAAGTTGTATAACCATAGTGTGGTTCGTTGATAGCCTAACTTTGGTGTTTTTCCTCTAGCAATTTCATTTAGGGATCAAAAATGCTAAACGTGGTGTTGATATGTGAAGACTATCTTGCTGGACAAAACGTGTCAGTATCATAAACATTTGCTCAAGCTATGGATGCTAAGGAAAGCAAAATGATTTTCCTGTTGACTTACATGGCAGAAGACACATCTGTAAATCAATGTTTTGGTCATCACATGCACCAAAAAATGATTCATTTCACCTGCAGAAATTAATCCATTCACTCTAATAATATTTGGGAAGTCTGGAAAAGCTGCATTATTGATTATTTTATCCACGATCAAGTCAACCGATCACTCTGCTGGCAGAAGTGGCAGAAGTCTTTAGTGCGCCTGCTTTATGAGCTGGTGCCTGATCATCTGGATTATTCTACACACGGCAGTTGAACCATTTTGGCCGCAAATGCTGTATCCAGTTCTAACATCTGTTATACAGACAACAGTCACTGGGTTACTTTTGATGCAGATGAAAGCATTTGACATTGAGCATAATGACCATCTGACGTTATAAGGGGTGCATTTTTGACATGTTTCCTAAGGCACAGGGAACATAGGGGTGTTTTTCCTAATGAACATCAAAGCATTCACAAGAGGAACTTGTGCTGATTCCAGCTGAATGTGTATGACATCTGTCTAATTTGGCTGAAGTTAATGTTGCTGGGTTATGTCAGAGATTTTTAAATTAAAAAAAAAAAAAAAAAAAATTCATTGGTTTATTTTTTAGGGACAATGCAATGGACATAGTAATACATTCAAGAACAAATAACTGATGTGTTGCATACATGCATACATTCTAGTTTAGGTTTATTTGCAACCCTGTCCCTGGTTGGGCTTTTCTATCTGAGAATAAGAATTGTCAGAGCGCTCTGGTTAAAAACAAAGGTTCAATGTGCTTGTTGCAAAAACAAATTAGCTAAGCAAGTCAAAAATAGTCTGTGGCACTGAAGGGACACGCAGATTTAGTGATAGTTTTCTGCATTTTTGTCACAAAACCTTTCCATAATACATGTACATGTGTTAATATAAAAATAGAGATTCGTGCAGCTTTAAAGCTAGCAACATTCACAACTGAAAAGTCCTCAAACATCCATTATACAACAGGTTTTTGCATGCAAACTGATGTTGCAATCATCATCTACTCAGTGGATTGATCATTAAAATAGTGTGTCAGTTCCACTGGCTGCAGCTCAGATCCCGCTGTGTGACTACAGGGCCTCTCTGACACATAATCCACACGCACTCAGCAGACAGCTCTCCATCTAATGACTCTCCGTGCACTCGCTCAAAGTCATCTTGCTGACACGTACGCACTCAACCCAATTAATATGCCACAACTTCACATGACTGCTCCAGAGTGGAAATCAGATATCGGGCCCTGCTAATTTGAACAATATACAGAGCAATGCTGCACGACAGCCGCTTCCAGTTGTTGTCACAGATGTATCGACGGGCATCCGAGCACGAATACAAATAGCTCAATACGGAGCACGGTGTGTGGAGTTTCTGAAGCACTTCACTGACTTGTCATGGTTAATTCTCGGTTGTTTTTTTAAGATTATTTTTTGGTGACATTTCTGCTCTGCTGGACAGCGACAGCGGGGAGTGACAGCAGAGACAGCGCAGAGGGGAAGAGATGACATGCAACAAAGGTCACGGGGAGGGGACATGTCACATACCTCGACAAACTGTCAGGACGCCCCATTCAGGCTTGTTTCAATGCTTAAACTTACAGACACTCTGCATTGTTATTCCCTTCAAACTTTGTATTCAATTTGATTTGCATTTTCTCCTCGGCGAGCGTGTCTCGTTCTCTAACCTGTAATTTACTTTGCCTTTCAGCAAACAAAGTGCAGTGGGGGACCACAGATGGGAGCTTTACCTTTGGCTGGGGTGGTAATAATATTTAGAAAAGCAAATAAAAATCCAATATCACAGCGACATATTTCTCATAGATATTTCACAGTGTAACTTCTCAAATGAGCTAAAGTGTAAAAAAAGAACACACTGACACATACTCATAATTATTATCTATAGCTCCAGACATTATTTAACCCAGTCGCTAGACTAAATGTTTGCATTATACATTTCTGCAAACTACAGATACATTTGTATGTTATTATGTTGCAGATCGGAGTTTCTTTACGTTTCAACAACCCCGTGGTTTAAGTGTAGGTAGGTTGAGGGACAAAAACCACTTGGTAATGGTGAGAAAAAGATCATGTTTTGGCTTCAAATATCTGATTTTGTTGCCACAATCCCAGCCAGAAAACACAGAAATGTCTTGATAAAGAACAACTGCCTTTTGTGGCGCTTTCCCTGCAGGAAACAAAGCAATATCTCAGAAAAGAAAGAAAAAAAAAATCATGTTGTGGCACTTTTCCAGTAAGAAATACCACAATACTTTGGTAAATAAAACATGGCGAACAGCCAACAAAAAAAAATGGCAAGAAATGTCCTGCAAATTGCCAAAAAAAAGTAAATGGTGAGAGAAAATGACCTGAAAATCAGCCAGTGGTGATTACAGACACTATCAAGAAATCTTGGGATAATGTCAAGAAAATATAAATGTTTTAATAAGATGTTTTAAATTATGTTACAGGATAAAACACACATCTTTTAAATTATGTCCACTTTTTTTAAAGAATGTTCCTAATGTCATACTTTTTATTCTTCTTATCTTCAGGATGTTTTTCTTGCAATATCTTACTAATCTTTGGCTATTTCTTGTTAAATTGCTCATCAGCTTCTCCCCATGCTTTTGAAATAATTCCAGCCAATTTGCTCAGGTCTCCAAGGGTTAAGTCACTGTAAGTTAAACGGAATTCTATAAAAAACTTGGTATCTGAAATATTAATATTTTGCCCTGCAAGTATTTTCTGTCTTCGGAATTTAAAAACTGCAATTTAATTTACTTTTTACTTTCCTGGTAAACATGCAGATATAAATGAAGCCTTTTTTTTAAGTTTTCTTTAACTTATTTACACATGAAGAACAATATCTCACTTGTAAAAATGCTATTAATAAAGAAAACATCATGAAAGGTCTGGTTTATGGCAGTGAATTAGTCCAACAATGCTCTAATATATCAAAGTCAACTACAATTCAGTCCCAGGCAACCACTGAGCCAATAGGTCAATCAGTATTGATTCAGTGTTCGTAATGATTGAAAATGTGACGTTTATTCAATACACAGCCAGAGCTTTTAATTGGGTTTCAATGTCAGGCAACAGTGTAGATTCAATACTCCTGCCTGGCAAAATTTCACCCCTGGTTTGATAATATTTTGCTCTCTGGATGTTTTGGTCGCAGAAACCAAGATAAGTTTGCATGAGGTTAAGCTAACTGAGTCCCTGAAAGAGGAATCCGACCTGTAATGCATGTGAACAGCTGATTAGGATTTCCGATTTCTGTGTACTTGCACAGGGGTGTCTTGAACTTGAGTAATCTTGTCAAAAATATTATGCATAGTTTGTACTTAAAGAACTGAATGCCAGACATTGTGATTGCACCATGTGTGAAGCAAAGCTTGAATTAACTCACAATGAGACCAACAAGACTGTAATGCTGAAATGCAGCAGTTATAAGGCAAACACAAATAATTATGAGTTGATCCACATTACCTGGCATGGATTTAGGCTCACAGACATCCCTGCACACATACCGCTCTCTGCTGCATGTTCCATGTAAGCGTCATGTCCCAAACATGATTAAAAATAGGATATGATGCATGACCAGGACAGTAGCATGCATGTAAACGGAATCAGTGTAGCGTGCCATTCAGTAATTTCATGGTCAGGACTGTGCATAAAAATTGCTGAGTCATGAAAACAGATCTCCTGGTGATGGACACTACAATATTTAGCTATCAGGGTGTATGTTGTATCACTGCTGTTAAAGGGATAGTTCTGATTTTTTGAAGTGGGGTTGAATGGGGTGCCTAAATATAGCCAATGTATCACTGTAGATATCAACTGGCCCACCCCCAGTTTGGAGAATCAAGATGGAGTCCGATACAGAGCTAAGCAATCTACTGCTGTGGATGTTTTTAAATGTAATTTCCCAGAGTCCCACCCAAATAAATCATTGTCAGTCAAAATGTACGCCAGCCGGATGGAACCTGTTGCGTCTGGATCATATGGCGTTGGACAGCGTCAGGTGCTGGTAATGACTGAATGACTGGTGGTGGTCCAACAATCCCCAGACTTTCACCCAGGAGTCAGGTGTTCACTTCACGTCTGACTGTTACATTTTTTTTTCTACATCTTACCATGTGCCCTTTGCCTAAACCTAGCCATTTATGGCAGCATGTGTGTTTGTTGACATCCAGGTGTTGGTTGCAATGTGCTTTTGTTGCCTTAACATAATCCCACCATGTGTTTGTGTTGACATCACAGTAGTGGCATCCTGGAACGTAAATAGCAGACGCAGAAGGATACCTACAGGGTAATATGTAGCAGAAGTCCACTGCAAAGCGGCAATATGTGATGACTTAGGACGAGAATGTGTTGGCTTAGCTTACATGTGGGACTTCAGCCTGCTTCTCCAAACATGGGGCCTGCGGACATCTACAGTATTTAGTATACACTCTGTGGATAAGAACCCATACAATCCCACTTCAAAGACTATGAATCATCCCTTTAAAATATCAGCGCATTACTAAAAGTACAATTTGGGAAGTCAAAAACGTGGCACTATCATCACGTTCCTTGAACTTGAAACAGACCAGTATTTTCACACAGGCATTCTCCCAGATGGCCAGCGATGGCTGAAACAAGCCCCCGTGTGAAGACTCTATGTAAGCCGGCCCCAGATGCTGAAGGAAAATAGAGCAGACATCGAGATCGCCAACAGAAACAACTGACACTGCTGTCACTGGACGGGATGACGGGCTGAGCCTGGTGGGAGGCAAAAACAGCAGGCAGGTGCATCAGTTCTTTTGATTCAGGCTTTGACAGAAGACGATCTGTACGTTTGCACACAAGCATGAAAGGCCACTGTAACATGGACAATAAAAGTCAATCAGAGAGACAGTAAAGTGTTGGAACGGCCGGCAGGGAGGTTTAACTGCAAGCTTTTACCTAAAGCATGACTTCAGCCTGTGGACTTTGGAGCAGCGCAAGTTTGAATTCATTTTTTCTCATCCTAACATTTTCAGGGGATTTCCTGGAAAACATCTGCAGCGTGTTAGGTTGCAAACTATAGCAGTATTTACACAGCTAGATCAATAGAATTCAGCAGGGAGCACTTTCTCCGTGACCCACGTGAGCAGACGCTGGTGGTCAGAGCCACCCAGTCAACACATCTCATTCTCACCCCAGATCAATGCGCTAATTAGGCCGGGTCATGTGTCCATGCAACACGCCTAGTCATGCTAACAGGATGTTCGTTACATGTTTCCAATCGGGCTTCTGATGGCCATTATGATAATGACATAACTGCAGAGGAGAGCTGAAGCAGTCGGTTTAATGTTGTGTAACTGAGCACAATAACCTGAGGGTGAAACATCTCACTATGGAGAGGTTTTGGAGAGATTCATACCAGAGTCAGCAGTCCATTATATCCTTTATGAAATGTAGCTATTGCAGCTTCAGTTACATAAAAATCACTGCTGGCATCAAAGGAGAGCTGGTGGTTCTGAAGCAATGAGTCAACTTAAAGACCTCAAAAAAAGGTTTCCAAATTAGTGTCTGAAGAGGACGTGTTTAAAGCAGCTATGTTTCTTTTGAAACGATGAAATTACAAAATATGCCCCTTACAAGTGAAAGTGGAGTACATAAGCAATTATATACACCCTAGCTCAATTCAATACATTCAAGGCTGATTTTTAGTTGTGCTTAGGCTCTATGCAGAGCCGAGTAATTGTGAGCTTTTTTACCTTTATACATGCGTTGGTGGTCTGGGTGGCTCTGAATTACACCTCCAGAACACTAGGTGGCGGTGAGGTTTCAACTAATAAGCAAGAAAAACTCAAATAAAACATGGCTTAATAGAGTGCTCCAGGGATGACGTTTAACTTGGAAAACTAGAGTTGCCCTGGTTATCTAATCTTCACCTCTTCACCTAAATGCAGTCGCCAGAAATAAAAAGCTAACGTTAGGCTGTAAACGAACTACAATACGGTTGTGTTGCCACCAAGGCTGTGAAACAGTTTTGTTGGGCTGTACAATGAATAATGAACAATGAATAAACAATAAATAAAAGTTCAATTTCCACTGAGGGAAATGATCTTCAGTTCACAAAAATTAAAAAGGTCTGCACCTCTGCAACATATAGGCTAGTTGCAGAGGTGCACACCAGGTTAGGCATATGGCATCTGTTACATTTGAAGACGTGGATGTGCCTTTTTGTGTGTATGCTTTTTCAGGTGCCACCCTCCCCTCCTCACCGTCCAGAGACTGAGCATACCTGAGCTTAATCTGCTGATTAGCAGCATGCAGTATATAAGGAACAAAAAAGCCTAACAGCCGTGTGTGTGATGGAGAGAAGACTGAAGCAGCTAGTGCATTTCTATTATCCTGATTTTGCAAATAATCACAACTTCTGTTTATACAGCCATTTTTATTACCCATTGGCTATTGCTTACTTATGTTTACGTTAACTTAATATTATATTAAAGTTTAAATATGGCTGTGAATATATAGCCTAAATGTATTATTGTGTATTACAAATGTATCATATTTCTTTTTATATTAGATTAACAGAAATATTGCTTTATGACTTCAGTCCAATTGTGCTACTGTTCCATTACGTCATAACGTAAGGTAACGTAACCCAGAAATGGGCCACAGGGGCCGCAGTTTTACAACAAAGCATAATTTAATTGTGACAGTATTTTACAGTCTTAGTTCCAGTTAGATTGTTTTTCTTTCACACATGTTTTTGGCTATATTGGGTTTATCGGGGTTTTGTTTTCCAGTTTCCTGATATAAATTCCTGATTGAGTTGTTGTCATGTCACTGTTCCATAGTTCAGTCACGTGATGACCTCTGAGTCAGTAACCCTGATGCAGACTAGATGTGGCCTTAAAGTCCTGGGGGAACTTGTCCTTGGATCCTTCACGCCTGTTTCCAAGGATGTCTTTTTTTTTCTTTTAACATTTTTTCTTTTACTGTTTTATTTTTCTTACAATAGGCCCATATTGAATTTAAGTGTTTGTATTACAGTGGTTGTATTCCCTGATTTTCTTTTACAGGTTATGTATATATATATATCTTTTTTTCTTTTCTTGTTTTCCTTTTTTTTTATCTTTTACCGATTTTATTCCCTTTTGTAGGTCCATATTGGTTTGCGGTGTTAGTTTTCCCTGTATTTCTTAATTTACTCCTTATTTTATTTATATTTTTTTCTCCCCCCCCTTTATAGTTATGTATGTTGTTGTATGTTCAGACGGAATATCTTTTTTCCCCCCTTTACATTTCTTTAGTCTCTCTAGTCATTTTTTTCCCTTTTAATAAGCCCATATTGAATTGTGGTGTTTGTATTCCCCAAATGTTTCTTCTTTTTTCTCTTTTTTCTTTTTCTTTTTTTACAATTCTTTTCTTTTACTGCTTTTTTTCTCCCATAAAAACCCATATCCCATATCAAAAAATGTTTTTTTGTTTGATTTGATTTGTTTTGTTAAATGGCTTAAAAAACACACACACACACACATGCTTACTTGTCTGAATCTTGCATCATGTTTCACAACCTAAACAAATACCTTAATAAAAACAAAAAAAGAACACTTATACATTATCTAGACATGTGAATCCCTGTACATATTCCTTGACAGGCAGCTGAACGGCAGACCCTCACAGAAACACACCACTCCATGTACAGTATGCGGAGCAGCAAAACAAGGCCATGTTGCTCATAGGTCATGTCATCTCCAAAAGTCATGACACACTTGCCACAATATTCATCACGCCCTGTGAAATGCATGTCCACTCATATCTGATATTTAAGACAGGCAGGCGACAAAGATGTGAGCGTGTAGCATATGTGATTGTTTTCACGGTCCAGAAACATTAAGATTTTTTTATATTTCTCTCCCTCCTCCTGCTCCTCCCTCCTCCTCCTCCTCTTCTTATCATGAGCTCAGACAATATCTTCTAGTTACTCAGTGGCTGTCATGCCGAGAGATAGCGAGGCGAGGAATGTGAGTGGCGAACAGCTTCTTTATGACAGTATATTGAGATAGCACACCCACACATGTACGCACTCTTTCTGGTTAAAGGAAAGCAGACGGGGGAAACAATACGTTCTGCAGCCGGATCGGCGCTGTAATGACGGTATTGGCATGCAATGAGCCGCCGACAAAAGAAACAAAGAGCATTAAAATGCATTGAGGCACAAATTTGCCATGCATTCCAGATAAACAGCCTCGAATGAAACAGAATGAAGCAAGTGCCCTTGGTTGGCATTTCTCACTCGGCGCAAGCTAATCGCTAACAGGCGATGTTGCTGAAATCGAGCCTATGTGGATCTTGAAAAAAAAAAATCCCCAAGACTAAGACTTTTTTTTTTATTCATGCTATATGAGCTCCGGGGCAACAATGTTACATCGCTAAGATTTACAATTCAAGATTTTTATTATAAATAAACACCTCGGACTGACGCAGTTCATAAAAAAGGTATTAAGAATTTATGTTGCGATGTTGAGTGTTGAGTGGGCCACATGTCAGTTTTTTTAGCGCCTCTTAAAAGTCAAGCACAACATGAATTATGCATGGAGAAATATTGTTCCCCTGCCCTCGCTGTGTTTCAGGAGGGGGGGTATTGTTGGTGCAGAGACAAATCTAAGAGCCACTTGAGCTGTTCCATTTAGGAGCAGTTTACATATATAAAGAGGGCTATGGGCGAATTAGGATCACACACATGAATAACACACGGGAGGCGTAAAGAATTTGTCATCAGCAGCGGGGCTGAGTAGTGACTGCTAAGAAACGTCTGCGGCTCGCTGATAGGAAGCAGAGCAAAGGCCCGGAGTTAACTTCAACAGCCTCCGGGTCTGATTCGAGATCTCCTCGCAGTCTGTAAATCACAGCGCCGAGAACAGCTCGGATCTGGCACTCAGTAAATCACGCTCTACCCCCTCCCAAAAAAAAAGGCTCAAGTTTGGAGGTTAAGCAGCAGACAGGGTCCCATGATCCTCGAGGTCACTTTTTTTTTTAGCTTAAGGGGAAGACTAGGTAGCTCCAAAAAAAAAAAAAAAAAAAAAAAAGTCCTCAGCGGGGCCCTCGGAGGAGAGCTGGCTGAATTTCATTTTGATTCTCCGAGTGCTGAGATATGAGATGGATTATTTGTGATGGTTTGAGCAGAGGAATGTGGCAAAGACAGACTGGAGTCTTCCCTCACAGCTATATGATATCACCTTCCAAAATCCATCTTTGTGACTTCTAAACTCGCACATTTGTTTTTGGCTTCCATTGACACTAAAATGTAGCTTAACCCTTTCAAACCTGAGTGAATTGGCTTAATTTCTTGGGAAATCAAGCCAATGGGAGGAGGGCAATGAATGACTTGAGAAGAAATTACCCCCCTACCCTACTTTGAAATTACCCAAACTAACAAAAAATCATTTGAAAATTACGGGGAAAAATTAGAAAAGAAAAAGTCAAATGAAAAACAACACCCTTAATTTTGTTTTTCTAGATGACATCAGTAATTACATACCAATGATGTTTTGAGAAGAAATAAGGAAATAAGGGGGCTGCCTTCAACAACAGTGAAACTATATCAAAACATCCATTACCAAACATTCACACAATTTGTGCAGTGTAATCCAAGTGTCGTTTAACCAGATGTGTGCTCAGTACTTCCAAAACAAATGCATTTTCACAAAAAATATTTAAAATACCTTCACATATGAGAATTGAACCTTGGCAAGTGCCTGAACCTTGCTCAGGTTTCTCAAGGATGCTCAAGCATACGAACTCCTCCGCATGTGAGACTATTTGTGAGACGTGTTTTTTAAATGGTAAGGTTTTAGTAAAACTGCACATGTTCAGAAATCATATGAGACTTGGATTATATTGACTTCTGTGAGTTTATTAACAGATGTTTTCGTTACCAATAAACCTTAACACAAGGTGAGCAACTGATACTGGTTATAATACCAGATCAAGCACAGCAAAAAAAAAAAAAAAAAAACAGAGTTGTTTATGAATTCAACTTTTTTATTTGCAAGAGAAAGAATGTGTTATTCTTTCAAATTTGACACAGTGCGGCTTGAAGCTGAATCAGAACGAGATGAAAAGATACATCTGCGTCTGATTGTTTTGCTGTTTCACTGTTGACGATAACATTTTAGAAAATAATTCTCAAACACTGTTGCTGATTTTATAATGCTTGACAAGTTTACAATGAATTTCTTCACTTCTTCTCAGAAGATGTGGACGGGGCCTCAGATGCGCATGGTGATGAGTCCGAGGAATGCGACGCAGAGACAGACTGGACTCTTCACTCACACCCTCAGCGTGTGACATGCTATCTTTTTACTCAAAGAATCTTCCTCTCAGAGGCTGTGCAAAAGTGTCTTTGAAGTGCGATGGTAGTTATCTGCAGGATACACTATATGGTGTGTATGACGAAGGATTACTAGCTTTTAGTGCTATTTTTCAAAGATATGAACAAATATGCCAGTGAAAGCAGAGAAGTGTAACTCAAATTTGACTCTTCATGCATACATGCTTGTGAATTAGGAATTCTCTTTACAGAATGTTGTTAGAAGTTATCAAGACATATATGTTTTCTTGTGTTCAGATGCCTTTCACAAGCATTTAAACCTTTAAAACATGAGCAAATTGGTTTAATTACTTTAAAAAATTTGGGTGAAAAAAAGGCAATTGGGAACTGATTGTGAAAAAAAAAAAATCTGCGAAAATGACAAAAAAGACCTGAAAGTTACCTTAAAAGTAGAAAGAGAATAATAAGAAATTGATAAGAGAAAAATGTATTTATTAGAAAACTAGCGAAAACTAGGAAACAATAATCAGATAGATATATTTATTATTTATTAGAATTGTTATGAAGCATATATTTAAAATCATGTTGCAACAAAAATACATATATAGAGCAATATATATATGTGTATATATATTTATATATATATATATATATATATATATATATATCCAATTTGCTCAGGTTTAAAAGGGTTAATAGAGAAAAAAAGGTTCCATAAATATTAAATGAATTGCAGTATCAAGTTAGTGAATTGCATTGACCCTGACCTCACAAGCGCATTGCGCTTTATTTTTTTCCTGTGGATGGATGCTGATGGGAAAAGACACCCCTGGCTGCCTGTGTGTGGCACATGTGTTTGGTCTTGTGCTCAAAATACCAGAAAATCACAGAGCAAAAACCCTGCTTTGCATTGCAAAACAAAGGCTTGTCAGTTTATATGTGGGGTGGGAAAGGTGGGGTGGAGTCGAGTGACGGAGGGCTTCGCCGGTTGTCAGCTGCGGAGGACCCGTCTCGACAAATCGTTTGTGTCAGCTGAGGGATGGAACGTGAGGCTCTGTTGTGGTTTTGAAGTACAGATCAATGTCAGGTTTGAAGTACCAGCGTGGTGTGGGTGGAAGTGGGGGAGGGGTTGAAGAACTGGGGGGAACCTGGAATTGAAATGACGTCGACTTCTTCCCCCGGTTGTCCCTAGCAGACTTCGGTGCCTGAGACCGGTGAGAGCAGCGGTGGAGAGGTGTCTGATTTCAGCCGCTCGGCCTGTTGTTTGGGAGCCTTTGGGCGCATGATTTCAGGGTCACAGGCTCACGTCTCAGGAGGGGCTCCAGCTGCCTCACTGCCGGCTGTGATCACCCCCCGACACACACATCTCCCACACACACTCCTGCTGCACCATAAGCAGCAGGGACAGTCCACAGGTGATACATGTTCCTAAAGTATTGGGTTTTATAATCAAAAGCAGAGAGGTTTGTTTCCTATAATTAAAAGTCCTATTTCAAAGCAATTATCTTATTGCTTCAGAATTTCCTGTGATATCAATAAAACGCTGATTACTTTAACGATCGCTGGCTGCTGAACAGTCTCATTTTCAACGTAAGCTTCTGTCAAATTCATGTTTTTCCTTTGCACGTTATCCATGTTTGTTTATTCTGTGTTGTCTGGGTTTGATTTCCACACAACAGGCTCATCAATGGATTGCTTACGGCAGCCAACTCCCACACAGCTCAGATTTCAGGATCTCGTGCCGGCACATGAACGCACCATGACTCGCATTCTCAAAGTAACAACAAAAAAGATTAGCATCTTTAGGATCATAATCATAAACAGGTCATTAAAGCTAAAAATGGAGACTTATTTAAAAAATAAATTGTCGGTGAAACTGTCGCTCAACCCTCTGAAACCTGGATCGATCACTTTCTTGTACAGCATTCAGACTCCCTTTACAAGTAATTAAACCTTTGAACCATGAGCAAATTGGCTTGATTTCTAAAATGTGGGGATATGCAAGGAACAATTAGACAAGAGATGTACTGCAAATTGGAAAAATTAAGTAAGTTTGGAAAAATGACAGAAAACCACATTTCTAATTGTCATAATTATATCAAAAATATATTACAAAATTATTATTATGTTTAAGCACTATTTTTTCATATCTTTTTTGTTTACTTTTGTTTCTTTGTTGTTTCTTTTTTTACTTTTTAATTTTTACCAGTATTATTCTAAGAAACCCTAACAAAAAAACTAGAGTGACATCACTTTTTCTTGAGCTGCTTTCATATGCCTTTCACAAGTACTCAAACCTTTGAACTCTGAAAAAAAAAATTGATGCGATTTCTTTCAAAAACATAGTAGAAAAGCACAATGAACTACCTTGTAAGATACAAATTTTAAGAAATAGTGTTGAATTAGTGTTATTCTAATTTTTTTAAGCGAGGGGAAAATGTCTGGTGAATAAAACTGTATTTAGAATTATCATCATTACAAATTTGAATTGGTATTATAACAGAATTATTGTATTTTTAAAGCATATTCTTTAAGTCTTGTTTTGCATTTTGCTTGATTTTACTTCCTTTTTTTTACTCATTTCTTGCTCAGTTTTGGGTCATTTCTTCTTCTTCTGTTGCCTCTTTCCCATGATTTTGAAAGAAATGCAGTACATGTTATTATGTTTCAACTGTTTTAACTGTAAAATAAGAAACCAACTATCAACTCTCCATATTGACATAGTCTTCAATTAGCCATATACTCCAGTAGCAAAAAGAAATTAATGAAAGGTATGCTTTCTGGTTTTGGTGTGGCATGCCAAGATTGTCAGTGGCCCCATCTGACCACCCTTAAGAAAACATTCAGGCGCCGAATACAAATAAAACAATTCAAAGATATTAAATTCATGTATGAAATAATAGCGCTAAGTGAGACTATGGTAAAGTAGAGCTCCAGTTTTGTGTCAGTTTAGTTAGAGAAATGATCACAGAGAAATAATGAATGATAATGATTAATTACTGCTAAATAACGTACATTTAATTGCACAGCATCTGCCTACAATTGTCCTTATACAGCCAACATAAAGAAATGCTACACAGTCAACACCCTCTCAAAGTGTGAGTGCAGCTAACTATATGTTTTTTAATGTAGCATTGGATGGTATCCATAGCAACAAACGCTATCCGACCTATTGCTAATACTAGTGGGCGGTTATTAACTGACTCATCTGTACTGCTTTATATCTGCCATGCGAACATACTGTACATAAAGTAAGTGAAGATTTTGTATTTGTATCTCTATATTTGTTTCCAAGAAGTGCTGTAGTGGCACCTGAAAATACGCTCTTAACTTGCGCGGGGGGTGGGGGGAGGGGTTGTCTGTGCTCATTTTAAATCTCACTTGAACATGTGAACACACCAGCAAGATTTGTGACATCACACATAATTTGGAACCTGATTATGGCAACTTACAGTATGCAACTTACTAATGTGTGATGTGAAATCTGGGAATCCTCTGAGAATGAACTTTTTTAGTGAAGAGTTTTATTGCCTTGTAGAAGATACACTAATCAATATGGTACAAGTAGAATCCAGTACATTCACTATAACATGCAGTTTCACATGAGAAATAAACGAAAAATAATAAAAAGTCAACCATTTGAACTCAGATCAGTCAGGAATATTTGCTGTATGATCATATTACACCTCAAAGCAAGAGGACATGTGAGTCTGTTTATCTTCTTTCCTGCATTTTCCAGTTCATAAGACGTGCGCTCTCAGCATGTCCCTGAGCCACTGCTGACTTGGGCTGTGCTGAATCCTGTGTGACACGCTTTGAGAATCCGAACCGCAGCGAACAGATTGAACCTTTAACCTTTCGCATTGACGCAGTGCCGCTGTGTCGCTGCCAAAGAAGACATTTGGGATTCTCGCTCTCAGATGAGTCACTGTTTTGTCAAACCTTGCAATTTCCTGACGCTGAGCCGTCTGTCACTCTTATAGCGCTGAATTACAGTACGGAACGTTAATGAAATGCTGAAGAGGGGTTCTCTAATCTATGGCGGCGGACCAGAAAACAGGATGTGCGGTCTGTTTACAGAGTAAACACAACAAGATGAGCCAATCAAAAGATGCATATGTCAGCAATATTATTAAAGAATTCAATTAAGACTCTAAATGTCCTAAACTGAGTTGGGCAGTAAATTATGTGTGATATGTCCAGTCACCAGAGGAAAATGTTGGCATTGTTTGTTTCTGCAAACCACAAATATGCTAAATTTGTACATTTTATATGTATCATATCAATGTTATTGAAATGATTGATTGACAGAGATGGAGGGGATGGTGGATGGCATGACCCCTATGCAAGACGCAAGCTGCAAACCACTGCTCAAGACCAAAAACAACAAAAGCTGTTGTGGTTTATCAGGTCACTGCTGTGTCTCTAGCTGTTTTTCAGCCACCAAACATAATAATCAATAATAATGATTCAATTTTTAGTGACCCATTGCTGTTTTTCCACAAAAAGGCAAGAGCAAAAATGCGAATACAAAAGGACAACAAGAATTAAGCAAATAAAAGGAATAAAAGTGATAAAACAGGCAGTTCTGGAAAGGAAAGAAAGTTAAAGTACTAAATGAATAGTAAATGTAAGAATAAAAGCAATAAAATATGTTAAAATGAATCTAGACGACATCACATCAGTGGAAATTAAAAACAAGATTAGAAGATAAAACAGATGAATAAAAGACAGATGAACAAGCAAATAAATTCAAACATGAAATGATGGTAAGAACATGACATCAGAAATGTAAGGGTGGAGAAATAAAGTAAGAGCAGCCAAAAGGAATAGAGGGACAAAAGATAATAAAAACAAAATAAAATAAGAAAAAAAAAATAAAAAATGATAATAAATAAATAAATGTGACATCACATAAAAGCAAATCTGTAAAAGTGAGTTTTAATAAGTGACAGCTCACCATAAAGGTCCAATTCAACAAGTACGACGATCAATTGATTGCAAGTTTTAACAACACTGAATCCCAAAATGTTTATTATAATTGAATAATATTTGTAAGTGGTTGTTGAGGTCCAGAGATTTTGGCTCGAGTCATTTCCTGGCCAACAAAGCGCATTTCAAAAATAATAAACCCCCACCCTTCCCACTGAATCACAGTTTGTTCTCAACCCCCAAAACCACAAATTACAAAGCATTTCAGTTTTGCATCATGATATACTACCTCCTCCCTTTTTTTGGCTCGCTGCACTAATTAGCCAGCTTACTTGTTCTATTGTGAAAATGTAATATTAAATCCTTGTAAGCAGTGCATGAAAGCTGTCAGCGTTTTCACAGCTCATTGGACGCTGATGAAAAAAAATAATCATAAAATAATTAACATCCATTTAGGATGCTCAGTTTATAGAATCAAAGCTGAAATGAATAAAAGGCAGCATTAACGGTGACAATATGACTATAAAACATGCTGCATAGTCGCCTGGGCTCTCGAACAGTGTCCAAATGTTCAATAATATCCTTAAATATGGCACACAACAGCAACAGTTATGCAGTTCGGCGGCAAAGTGATGCCTTCATTAGACCCTGGAAAGTCATAATCCTGTAACTCATAACTTCTCTTCTCCCTGCGCAGCAACTGAGTACATAATTTCACCATCATAAATGATGTGGGGGTCCCCCCTGCTCATCTTGCAGCAAATGGATGGTTGCCGGGATGAAGACGCACGGCAATGAATATGCTAGAGCTATTACTCTGTCTCACCGTGACCTTTACACTGGGGATGCAAGCGAAACATATGTTCTCTAACAAGAATGCTTTTTCTGCAGCTCCTATTCATCTCCCGGGTCTCATAAAGTCCTCGCCTTTGTTGTTTATGGTGACCCTTAGCTTCTCAAGCCAGCTCACATGACAGTGAATTTTGTTGCCTCATTATGGCGATAAAATAAAGAGCGAAGCCAGAGCTTCACGTCCTCGCTGAGCTCGTCTTGCATTAGTATTCAGGCGTTGCTTCAATTCAGGCATATAGGAAGCAAAGTCAAAATTTAGGCCAGTAGTTAGCTGCACCGTACATAAATAATTCAACGTGCTGATGGTACTCATACTGCGAAGTCTCGGTTAAACATCAATAAAAAGATAAAAACTGCAACCCGCTGACGTTCACTGCTGTCATGGAAAAATACAACATTTGAGTGTTTTTGCTGGCTCTAGCCGGATGTAAAGGTTTAAATCATCTGCGATGGGCTGAATCGAATGATTCGTTCACATCTTGTGGAGACTCAGCCAAAACAGCAAACAATTATCTGTTTGTACTAGATTTATTTCACATTTTATTACAATAAAAAAAAAACCAGTGTTGAGAAACACGTTCTCATCCCAACTCGCTACATGGTGCCGCTTTGTCATCTGCGTCTGATGTTTTAGATATCCTTTCATGTCAGCCGTTGATGCTCCAGGACGCATGAACGTGACGTTAACAAATGCCCACATGAGATGACGCAGCACGTGGTTATGTTTAGACAATATGAGCACATGGCAACCAACGTCGGACCGTCAACAAACTAAAATGCCGGGAGCGATGGTTAGGATTAGGTGACAAAGGCACGGATAGTTAGTTTAGGCAAAAGAGGCACATTATGCTTATGCAGAACCGCCCTCACTTCTAGAAATGAGTTTCATAAATCATAATTCTAATTTTAAAACAACAAATGCATTTTTAGGGAACTATAATGCTGAGGGAAATAAATCTTTTGTCATCCTGTGTGTTTTTGTTATTTCTTCATTTTGCCTGTTAGTTTTATTTTGTTCATCTCTGTCTCGTGCCATTTCAGGTCCCCTTTTCCTGTCAAGTTTCCCTTCCATGTGATTAGCTGCCCTGCCCTAAAGTCTTTCACCTGCGTCCGATTGTCTCACCTGTGTCTTGTTAAATTACCCTCCTCTTTCATATATAAGCTGGCTGTTTTCTCTCTCTGTGCCTGTTCGTCTTTGTCTCTGGTAGCAAATGTTCCAGCTTGATTTTCTGGGTGATCACTCTAATACCAGACCTATTTTTAAAAAAATAAAGACCTTGATTATTACTCTGATTATTAGTGGCCTGATGTGCCTCTAAATCATGTATGTGGGTCTGTTCCCTGTGAGCCTGATGTTATTTCTGTTAACATAATGAGGCAATGTTGCTAATTAACGTACCTGGGAAGTTACAAGAATATCACACATCAACAAAATGTTTACTGACGATGTATTAAATTTGTATTCCACCAAAAATAGGCAGTGTTGCAATACAGTATCCACTCAGTGATTACAGCATTTTTATTCCTTTTTTTAGAAATTAACATTTGACTGAAAACTGATTTTTTTTCCTAACCTTTCCCAAAGCCTTTCCCAAAGCCGAAGCATAACCATGGACTTTTGTTGCCAGAACCCAATCGTGTACTTTTGTTGCCCACACCTAATCATGTAATTTGTTGCTTAAACCTAATCATGTAATTTTGTTGGCTAAATCTAGGGACGCAAATTTAGTTCTGAGTTTATTTTCAGAAGAGACTGTTTGCATTAAACATGCATACACTTCCCATCTCCAGTAAAAACAGAAGCTTATTTCAAGGGTAAACTGAGACACTGCCCGATGCGTCTCATACTGCTGCTAAAAGGTGCCTCAGTGCGTCTGTATCTGACGCAAAGGGTCACTGACCAAGTGTTAGTATTTGACAAGATGGAAAGAAAAATGTGTTGGCCTCGTAAAGACACGCTTTGGTGGACACACAACGCTACCATTGCACCGATTTAGTTACAATGTGCAGATTTTTTCTCCCATCTACCAATCGATTGGTTGAAGACATTATATCATATTTTCTTTGGTTTACTATAGTACTAGTGTTTTCTATTACCGTGATAACAATTAAGTTTTCCTTAATCTTTTTTGTGATGAAAAATAATTTTGGCACATTGATACCATTCGAAGTTCACAGAAAAAGTATTCTGTCATCACAGTGTGCACCGGCTTTCTGCTCCTGTCTGCAGCCTGGTTCCAAACGGTGGCTGGAGGGTGAATTACTAACACAAATCAACTAATAACCCTCAAAACTCCAGATGGCCCCTCATGTAATTAGTGTGACACGTATTTTAAAACACTCATTTCTTTAAACTTTGCATTCCTCATTTGTGGAAGAAGAATTAAGGCTGACTGAAGGCTGCCTTTTTACTGCTGCTGCTTTACTCCTCTGGAGTCTTTGTTTTCTCTTCTTAAACTATTTCACTCCTCACTCCTTTGATCTAACGTCGTGTAATTAGCTTGTTTCATTTGTTAAGACAACGGAACTTGCTGTCTCACTTCTCTATTACGGGAATATCTGATGTGTCAGGGCGTCTTATCAGGCTTTAGAAAGCGACTCTTTCAAGCCTAAAGACCTCATTTACCAATTATGGACAGACAATAAATCAAAGACGACTATTCTGTTTCAAAGAAAACCCTCGCCAGGGATTTAGGCAGTCGTTTTATGTCTTGTGTATTTTATGTTCATTTATTTTGCACGTTCCACAAATAGCTCATATGTCAATTTCGCTGAGCTTTCAGAGGTCTCGTCTGCATCAAATAAAACGGGGGCTGTTATTTGCCCTATTATATGCCAGTACAACGTTAACTGAGTATGAAGACATCAAACGGGAATAAAGATAGACTGAACCGCAGCACCCCGAAGAACCCTTCCTATCACAGGATAAAGGAAGCAGAGGAAATACTGGAGTTCTTTAAAAAATAAAAAAGTTGACTGGAGGAGAAGAGCAGAAGTCATTACTTTTATGTTTTAAATGGGACATGCATACAAATCATGCACTTGACTGTTTGCGACTAAATGTTTTGCCCAGAGTTTTTTAATAGTTATTTACCTTTATTCTGACACGATATCTATCTGGTGAGCGGTAATAAAGTGTAACACAGGGATTCACTTTGCTGTTATTTTTGTAACCTTTTGCCTATAGACACTCGCAGCATACAAATTTGCACAAAGCTGTTTTGGAGTTCTCTGATGCTCCCACTCAACTGTTCGATATGGCCGCCCTTTGAAATGTGGTCTCTTCCTTCTGATAACCCACAGACTCCAAAACAGGCTGCCAACAGTTTCAGCAGTTTCTTCTTGATTCATATGCCTCCTATCAAAGAAGGAAGGGAGATATTTGAAGTGGGATTTATTGATAGAAGTAACACAATATAACCTAATACCACGCTGATTTTCATGTCAGTCAAGCAAAGGAGGGTGATGGAAAACACCTCAGCATGCACAGACTGAAAATGTTGACCAAAACTTGGAAATGTAATGTGATTGTTTTCAGCAAGGAACGGTGTAAGAGATTATAATTTGTTTCCATTACAGATTATAAAAGACTTAAGAAGATCTTGTTCTCCTGCTCCGTCCACACATACCGAGTCATGTTTTGTAGAATGTTGCAACGTGACTTTGTTGTACTTTTTCACTACTACTGTACTTTGTCTTTGGGTTTATTGGCGGTTGGCATCCATAAAGTCAGATTACTGCCACCTGGTGTTGCACATCATATAAGCTATAAAGCAAAAAAAGTGTTTCCATTGCAGTTTTGCAAAATATGTTTTTTTGAATCGGATAAAATACCCCCTCATATAATGAACGGGAGTATTTTCTAAATTGACATGTTTCCATTAGATGAATTTTGTATTCGCAATTTCAATTTGCACAATTTGAGGGTTCATGGAAACCCGCCTAGTGATGGACAGGGCACCCTTTATCATGTGTATATGATGCACAACTGAAATGCATTGTAAAATGGGGTTAATGTTGTGAAACAGTAGTGGTTTTGGATTAGGCAAAATAATGTACCTACTTAGAAAAAAGATCAGTTGTTTAGGTTACAATAAGTACGTTTGTTACATGATGAAAGGTGGTGTCATGTGACTGATGTTGGTATGTTACGACAGTCGGTTCTCATTCCAAACTCATTAAATACCTTTGCTTTGTCAGTGCTTTTGGTGTGAGTTTGCAACGCCAAAAGACATCTTTTGCATCAACGTGGAAAGGTGCATGTCAGCAGAGAGCGTGGCTGGACTGAACCAAGTTGAAACTCAGGTTTGTAATGTCATGGGGTGCAAACTCTGAAGCTTCTCTACAGACAATGAATTGGGGGAAAATGTGCTAGACAACAACAAGTTCTGAGTATATGGTTTGTTTGTTGGTTTTATTTTTTTTTCATCTGGGTATAAAAAAGAAAACAAACATTCTGTGGGTCCAAAAACTCAGACTCCCATTCATTGTCTATGCAGCAGATCCAGACTTTATTTTCAATGACATCACAACTTTGAGACATGTCTGGTTTCTGGCTTTGAGAGAGAGTAGCTCCCGTTCACAAATATTGATCGAAATTTCCTAGACCATAGAAATAACATAATGGAATTTTTAATTTAGCTGGCGTTCCCTTTTAAGTTTGGACAGAAAACAGACACTCACAGCTAATCTGCTTATTCAGGATTGTGTGGTTTGATCAGATTTGATTGACAGAGACCTTCCAACAACCCCACCAACTGTCATCACATTCTTATTCAAATCTTTCTAAATCCTGATTGGTGAAAAGAAGTCTGCCACTTCACCTTATTCCAACACAGCCCACTAAAAAACAGTTGAAAGACAAAAACACAAACACAGAAATCTCTCATGTGAAACAAACAAAAGCAACACTTTTACCAAAAAGAATGTGCTCATGTAAGAGAAAATGTAGAAGAAAATGGGTTTTAGGGTCTTTAACTAATAGTTTTTAGTTGGCTTTAAGGTCAATAGTGTAGTATGTTACAAATATGAGCACACTACATTGAAAGTAAGTGCTCATGTAGGATAAAATGTGGGTGAAAATACGTTTTTAGGACCTTTAACCAATTGTTTTTAGTTGGCTTTAAGTTCTATAGTGTAGTATGCTACAAATACTAGCACACTGCATTGAAAGTAAGTGCTCATGTAGAAGAAAATGTGTTTTTAGGGCCTTTAACTAACTGCTATTAGTTGGCCTTGAGATAACCATAAAATGTGAATAGCTGGCAGGCCATTACTGTTGCATTACTATTTCAAATTAATTACAAATTGGTTACTGCAAATTACTTGGCTGTAAAAGCTATTTTGGAAATAAGGTTGCATCCAGATACAATGGATTCCAAATAAGCAAATATGTTGTCATGATGAATTCACCTTAACATAGTGAAGCAACATGATGAAACTCTTGCTCCTCTCGCTTGCTCTTTGTAGTTCCTTACGGGAGATTCCTGATGTCTGTACTAATAAACATGACTAATCACTTACAACTTATCCTTGTCCCTTGATACATGCCCTTTGAGGCTACACTGCAAGCACAGCTAGGTGTTGCTCATCCCGTTGATTTGGTACACAAACATCGGATTATTTCACCCAACTATCCGGTTGCATTAATTATTCATCGTCAAGACCCCCCTCCCACCACCCACCCTCCTCTGTATGTGCTGCATACAGATCCTTGCAGGACTGACCTATATTGCATTTCGGAGGAGAGACAGTGGGTTTTTCATCAGCAGCGCAGGGCGGGATTTGAACGATTCCCCAGTGTGACCTCATCCTTATGACTGCATCCTCACCCCATTATCATGAAATGACCCAGATTTTGACAGACTCCTGAGCTGAGAGAAATAGTCCCTGTGAAGTATCACTTCTGTGTTGTTGTGCGGATCATAAATGCAGCTCGCCACCGATTGACCACGGAACGAGTTCTCCACTTTCGATCTCATCTGCTGCTCCACATACCTACAAAGCTATAACAAAGCTTGTGACAATTGGCTGCAGCACACACGGAGCGGTACTTTTGGGAGGTGAAGGTAGCAGGGGGTGGGGGAGTTGCAAAGGAGCGTGCGAGATCAGTACTAAATCCATTGTAATCTCCTTCTAAGCTACAGACCTGCTCCATAGAGGCCTCATAAGCAGGAGATGGTCCGTTATGACTGGGCCTTTCATCCGGGCAAAGGAGATTACATCTGAGGAATGCTCCGCTTTCAGAAGTTCTGCACAGAGCTCCAACAATGCCTTATTCTAGTCACATCCGCATCAAGGAGACGCGACACAGACCTTCTAAACTAGCACTTATATAATCGGCTTCAGACCTATATATTTCCACATAATGGAAGTGCACCGCCTTATGTGTTGGCGACAAGTTTGCATCACAAGCCGCTCGAAAAGCTGTAGCACTTTTGTTTGCCAGCTTTCCTGAGGGCTACATCACAGTGTGCAACACTAAATTTGAACACATTAATGTAACATTAGCATCTTACACCTCATCCAATTGACTCAAATTTTTTTCTTTGCAATGTGTAAGACTTACATAGGTTGTATTTTGCTTTATTTCTGAGGAAATGGCAGCTAGGGACTTAGTGAGACAGTCTGTAAAACATTTTTTTTCACAGATTCGGGTACTTAAATTTTGAAAATGATATGTATAGAAACTTGTCGTCAGCGCTTCAGGGCAATGCGTGAATGCTTTTGTCTTCTTTTAAAGAACTTTTCAGTCTCTGTGGAAGAATACATTTGATTTACATATTGGCAAATATTGTATGCACTCAAATTGCACGAATGGACGTCTTTTCCATCACTAGAGCCTGGAAACAGTGGAAGTCTGTGATACTTCCACTATGAGTTCATTTTTCGGCTTTAACCGCTCCTCATTTTTGCTTCTTTTGTGGCAAGGCCTGATTGCAGTGTCATGTAGCTTGTCCATCCATCATCCATCCATCTAAGATTTGGTCCCAAGGCAGGATAATTTGACAGATACCGGTACGAATGACTTGAAATTTAGTAAAATATATTCATACACCTCAGAGAATTATTCCTAATGATTTCTGTGACTTCCTGACCTTTCCTCTACCATCAATTTTCCCTTGACCAACACATTGATCCACAACAAAAAAGTCCTCAAGGCAATATTTTCTAAAAAGTGCTGTATATATTCATCATCCCCAGGAGATGAATTGAAAAAAACATGGATCACTTACCTTCGTTGTGGTGCCAACTTTAGGCCTAAATATCTACTTTACAAACTACAAGAATCCACAGACCGCTGTGCTCCCCATAGGGCAAACCTTTTTTATAAATGATCCACAAACTTTGTGCTAATGCCGCTTTCAGGCCAAAAGGTCAATTCCACATATAAAAGTTTCCAAAATTCAACAGTCAAATTGCTATCAATATTCATAACCCCCAGAGGATGATTCCTCTGATCAATTTCTGACCTGATGACCTGACCTCTAACACGACCATAAACACTGAATGCTATCCACCACATTTTTGCTGAATATTCATGGTCCCCAGATGATGAATACAATTTTTCACATTGCCTTCAACTTTGATCTTATTGTTATAGTCATTTTAACAGGCAAAATACCACAAAATTTATAAATACAAACTGTTCCCAGAGGATGATTTCTAATTGTCCTCGCTAACAGAATCATTCAAAGTTAAATTTCTACTTTAACTAAAACTTTGGACTTAAACATTGGACGAGGACTAGAAGAACACGTCATCTGAAAAATGAATGACCTTTCTCTACAACCGCTCTCAAGTCAGGCTATATATTTTGAGTCTTACTGTTTCTATTTACTATACCAAATTGGTTGTTTTTTTGTTGGTTACAAGGCTGTACCTACCTTTGAGGACACGACGGTCACCTGCTCTGAATTTTACCGTCAATTTATTTTTGTTTTTTACCAAGGGTAGTTGTAGTTTTCTAATAATAAAGAGTATATGGCAGGTTTAAAAGAGGCTGATTCAAGTATTTTTGGATTTAATTTCTCAATTTTTGACTATAAGACCAACCAAAACGTGGTAAGCAATAAAATTTCAGTTTTACCATGAACGTGGGCAATTTTCACTGTTTATTATATGCACATACAAATACACAGAACATTTTTTCACTGTCTTCACTCTCGTGCACCACATAGAAAACCTGCAACCCCCACAAATTCTCACATGTATTTGTATCTCCTGTGTATAAGGTCTAATTTATTGCTTATTGAGAGGTTAGATTTATTGTATACATCTATACAAAGACATCGAGACAGAGACCAGCACACCAGGGAATATCCTGGCCCACAATATTGATGCGAAGACTTTATTAATATGAGCAATGATCGAGAGCTGTCAGCGATGATGGATGATGTCGGAGGGAAACGGTCAGATGGGTTCCTCTGCCTCACCATTCATCTGTCTCCAAAACAGCTGTTGTGCGTTTTGCCAGAGGGGTGGTGTTACTGCGTCGGGTCGCTGAAGGGATGCGAGCGCAGCCTGTACCTCCAACATTATTACAAGCTGTTTAGGGAAGAGCCAGCTCAGCAGCAACAGCAGCACACTCATCCTCTGTGTTGCTCGGCGGATGTTCCTCATACCACTGCGGCTGCGGTGGTTTAACTCACAATTACTCTGTTATGTCCAATTAGTCTTGTAATCACGCTCTTGTAATTGCTGCAGCCATCGCAGCTTACACTACAAAGCAACGTTCGTCACAACATATTGATTGCATCTACGCTGGATGGTCTTAATCTTAGATCTCATTGCACCAAACTTCTTTTTTCAACTTGACTGAATGTAATTGTCATCAAACCGGTATGCTCGTCATTAGACAATTGTTGGGGGGATTTTTTTACATAAAAAGTCTAACAACATCCACATGGTAATAATTGGGAGCACATTCTGATAAATACTCATTGTTTACCAGGCCAGTCAGACAAAGCAGAATCAGTGGGACCGGTCTGGGCTCAGGCTGGAAGAGGAAATGTAATAGGAGGCTGTAAGTTATTTTTTAAATGAGTCACATACTGACATGTTACTCTGTAACCATTTACTCAAGCTGGAGGTTTTTCAAAATGTGTCCACATGGAGAAAAAAGCTTAACTGGGCTTTAATAAATTTCATTGTTAAATTCAGTCATTCATAAAGTTCATAATCTTAAACTTCACCCTTAAATTATAAAGGCCATGTGTCATGAATATTTTAACCATATTCAAAACTAATGTCTAATTTTTGTTTCAAAATATGAAAAGATAAGAAAAGATATGAAAAGATAGAGATCTGCACACCAGGAAGCTCCCCTTGAAGGATTTCATTCTGCAAAATAAGTGACATTGTGATGCTCTTCCTCAGATTTACAAACCTTTTTCTTTTTCTTTTTTTTATTAATGTTTTTATTTTATCTCTTATACATTAATATTAAACTATAGTGAGGGTGATGATGATAATAATAATAATGATTGTGATTTTTATTATGACTGTTGTTGTTGTAATTTTTATTATTATTATTATTATCATCATTTTTTTAAAAAAAAAAAATTATTATTATTTTATCTATAAAACAATGGATTAAACAACCATTTTAACAAAGTTAGCAAAAAAACACAGCAAAACTAGGGTTGTCATTTTTTTGGAATATGATACGATTTGTGGTTCACATAGGATATGTGGAGCTCATGCTCATTAAATTACAATAAAATAATATAAAAGGATACGACTGTGAGATAATTTAAGATCTTATATCAAATCTGCTGATGCTGTCTACTACCCAAACTCCATCAGTGAGACACTGAAATCTGACTCATGACACCACACTGTGGTTTTGTGTTAGATAAGCCACCAGGGCAGCCCGGCTTTGTTTGTAATATTAGCGCAGATCGTATAGCGACAGCCATGATGGATGACATAACAAGAGCGGTGGAGCTGTAAGCCTGGTAGCGGTGAGGGAGGTCAGGACCTTAGTCTCCGCTCTGCACATGCTCTGGTGAGGGATGACTCCGGCGGTCTCGAGCTGCGTGTGAACGCCAAGACGACACCCAAGATTGTGAGACTGACGGGGGGACAAAACGAGGCAGAAAATTCATTAGCCGTGCATATGTGCTGCGTCTTATTTGTCATTTTCTAGCAACCTGGTGTATGTTATCACCATCTCCTCTCCCTCTGCGCTTCTTCTCTGACATCCCACTCTCACAACGCTCGCTGCTGTCGTTCCATTTAACAGCTTGTAGGATGTTTAACTGATGTGCAATATTGTGTTAAACTAGCTCATCTCTTCTCTCGTCTTTTCCCCTCCCTTCTACTTTTCCTCACAGATCCATTTTTTTTTTCAGCATGTTGCAGGGGTGTCATGCAGAGGCCAGATATTTAAAGTAAAGAGAGCGAGGTTCTGAAGTGGTGCTCAAGAGAGATGTCTGCATAATTCCACCAGGCAGATGAATGGGATCTTTCAGTCTGCAGCACTGTCAATCTGACGGCTTTGAAGTGTGCCAACTTCACAAGAAATCCCAAACAAAGAGGGGGAGGGGGATACGGTGTGGGGATTTGGGGGAGAGTGAGAAGTTGATGTCTGTATTCTACATAAGAACATGATGCGGTTTCCTCCGAAACTTTTCAGCAGGCGCTTTATTTATGTGCCTAATGAGTAGCAGGCGCGGAGCTGGAGGAAGAGAAATGGTTGAAATGTTCCCGTCGATCTGTCACGGCAGAAATTATTGCACCGCAACAAAGCTGTTATTTCAATTTGCATTTGTAGATTTTCAGATGGGTGCTTCGGCCAGGAAAGTGCAGAGTCGTCAAGGAAGCAGGCGGCGGATGGAACAACCAGAGCTGAGGAGAAGAACGATGATAGCCTACTTACATTCCCTTATCATCAGAGGTGGAATGTAACTAATTGCATTTACTCAAGTACTGTACTTAAGTACAAATTTTAGGTACTTGTGCATTACTTGAGTATTTTCTTTTCATACCATTTCATACTTTTACTCTACTACATCTCAGAGGAAAATATTGTACCTTTTACTTCACTACAGTGATGTGACAGATGTAGTTACTTTACAAATTCCAATCTTGCATAAATACATAAGTTTATGAAATATGATATTAAGTAATAAATTAATGTTAAATAATAAACTACCACATATATATATATTGTTGCACTTGTTTGGTAGTTTATGATTTCATGAACGTATATATACATAGAGAGAGAGAGAGAGAGAGAATTTTGAGGGTTTTTTTCCCCCAGTTTTTTTTAGGATTTTATGTATTTATATTTTTAACATATAAAGTTCTGTCATTATTCATGTATTTAGTTTTACAATTTTAGAGTTTAGGATTTTTTTCTTTTCTTTTTCAAGTTCTTAGGTGTTTTTTTTTTTTAATAATTTTGAGTTTTGGGGATTTTTTTTTCTATTATTTTTATAACTGAGTTTTGAGGTATTTGTTTTTTCTTCAAGTACTTTTGAGCATTTTGCGTGTTTTTTTTATGTAATAATTTTTAAGTTTTACTAAGTGGTTTTAATGGTTCTAATGTTTTTAAAGTTTAAGCATATTTGTTTAATTTGTTGTTTTTTTTAAGACTTCTCTGAATTGGGCACCTTGACTAACTCAAGTAAGGATGAAATACTTCATCCACTACTGCTTATCATTTTGAATAACCTGCAATTTAAAGAAAAATTGACTTATCCTATTTGGCACCATCAATGTTATATTTTTCTTTTCCTTTTTTTTTTTAACCAACGAGGTCCAACTTTTCTCATGTGCTCGGAAGCTCATAGAAAATCCCGTGTTGATCATGTGAGCGTTGACATTCAGCATCTGTCCGGACTGAAAGGTTTCACAATGCCCAAAGACGTGTTTGGAACAATGTGGAAGCAAATGAGTAGACCTTTTGCACCCCGCTGAGGCTACAGGGCCAATGGAGGGGAAGGTAACAGTGAAGAGAGAGCATTCAGTTATTATTCAAATTAATGTTACAGGTGACATATGCAGACGGCAAAACAGAGTGAACAGCAGCCTGCACGTATGCTCCAGGCCACGTGGGTGGAGGTTCGGGGGGGGGGGGGCTGGGAAACCTTTTCAAATTGCTCTAACTCCACAATAATTGAACACTCTTCTTTTTTCTGACTGCACCAAGTCCTTCAAGTGACATTCATCACATTGGACTTAAAGGAGTGCATCACGGAGTTGCAAAGCTGATTTATTATGTACATCATCTCAAGCATACCTCAGCAGTGTTTACGCCTTTGCACAGTTTCATTTTCGTATAGTTTTGTTTGGTCTACTGAGGAATGGAAGACAGTGAATCATTGCATTAATTACAGCTGTGGAGAGTGATGTAATGGAAAGCAAACAGTGTGGCTCATAGCCTCGGTGAGGTATACTGTTAAATCAACTAATTAAACAATATGCTGTTTCCAAGGCAGTCACACTTTGGTTAACTTTGTATCTACCCACTGAGGGAGTGAGTCATCTGAGCAGTGTATATTTCAGCAGCTATTTTAGATAAAGTCTTCATAGAAAAATGCTTATTAGATTTAGTCACATTTCGGCCTCTTTTTTAGTGTTAGTCTAGTTTTCATGGACAACAACTCAAAATGCTTGTCCATTTAAGTCAAATTTTAGTCATTACACTTAGTCAAACTATTCTACCTCTTTTAACTAATTCAACTAGGCTAACATGGGTATCACAAATTTGAATCCAGGATTTATCAAGTGTTGAAATTTCATCTAGATGTATTTTTTTTCTAAAACTACAAATAATTTCTACACATTTCCAATCACACTTACTGATCATTATTCGAAAAGCTCAAAATCTCAAATTTTGGGATCACAAATAACTAGTTTGAGAGAGCTTGGCAATTTCGATTAGGTTAAGTTGGCTTCATTTTCTGTTATATTTTTGGCAGGTAAGAGGCTTCACAGTGGGTGGTACAACTTTTCGCAAGTCAAAACTCTTGACTTGTCAGCAAACAGGATATTTTATCATAGCTTTTATTATCAAAGACTGAATTTTAGACTTTGTTTTGGAAAAAGGTTGTTGACAAATACTTTTCGTTGTAATCCTCAGTGACGAAACTGACACTGCATCTGAATGTATTTAGATTGGTCTGTCTGTCTTCTGTGCCACTGCTGTCTCTTGATTCTTATGTAATGACGATAGTTACTTGGGAGCCCCTAAGTCTTTCATAGCAGTATAACTTTATGCAAAATTAGCCCCATTGAAAAACTTCTGCTATTTATGAATAATGTATTATCTCTCATACAGTTGAGTTCAGATACATTACATGGGAAACAGACTTTTTCTTTTCCCTGCCCATACACCACAGTTGAACTCGGTCAAAGCAGGCTGTCAACTTTTTCCGGAACTCCCTCATCCCCATTTATACATCTGCAAAGTTATCAGACTGCAGAGTTATCAACTGGCTTTTAGCTCATTGTTTTGATCTTATTGCCTGCAAATGTTCAACCCTGTTCAGGGTTAGTCTCATGGCTCTGACTGGCATTTTCAGTGATATGATTTGAAATCAATCAATCAAATCAAGAAATTAAAAACATTTGCAAGAATACATGTTTATTTTTTATTTTTTATTTATTTATTTTTTGCTGTTTTTTTTGTTTGTTTGTTTTGTTTTGTTTTTTAATGTAAGCATCGAGCTACATGTAGCCACGAGGACTACCAGAATATAGTGGCACTTTTTACCATAAAAAAAAACAGTCTCAATTAAAATTGTCACTTCTAGACATGTTCCAGCGGGATTATGATACGAAATTGGGGAGAAATGTATAGCAAAAGCAACGAAGATTACAGGATTTCCTGACATTAGTATGTTGCTACATGTAGCCATGACCTTGCAGCCAAGGAATGACTGTAACAGAATATAGTTTCTGCCATTACAAATATTTACTAATCAAAGCTTCTAAAATCTGTACAACTGGACATGTTACGGGAGGAATATGATCTGAAATCGGGAAGAAATGAACATCGGCAAGTAAGATTACATGTTTGTCTGATGTTAGCATGTAGCTACATGTAGTAGTGTAGGCTAGCTAATGCAAGCACTTGGAGCAGCATTCTTGGAGCAGATAACCATATTAAAAAATCCAACATGAGCTGATGTCTGCTTGTACAAATGTTTACCTTATTATCTGAATCTTTGGCCACATTTAAATCCGAACATATGACAGAAAATAAGGAAAAGCATAGTCCCCTTTAAAGATTAATTCTTAATATGCTGAACCGCTTAAGAGAGATTAACAAATGATTGCAACTACAAGTGAGAGTTTAAGACACTGCAGCCAGAATATGAAGAATAAAGCAAAGAGTATTTCATAAAAACAATCCCTGTTGAATGACACTCTGGGGTTCAGTCAAATGATCAGCCGTATCATTTGCCAGTATTCACTGCCATTTTACTGGGATATCCCAGTGTAATCCCTCTGAACTGTCTATCATAAAAAAAAATAAAATAAAAATAAAAAAGCTGTATATTGTGTGTTGATATCATTATGGGTTTGGCTTTTGTGCAAGCTTGTGAAAGCTAGACAGACAGAGGAGGGCCAGCGAGTAGAAAATAAAACATTAAACACCACACCAGGCAATTCTGTCAATGTCTCTTTCTTCAAAAGAACTCTAGATTATAGTGGCAGCACAATACACAGTAAGACAGCATGAAGATCTATTAATGTGTGATATTTGCCTCTTTGAAATGAGCAGGGGACAATTTTGCTTCGATTCCAGCTTTGTTATATTGTGGTCTTTGAAAGTGCAGACAGTATTGTGTGCTTTATATGTAGTGTATGAAATGGTGAAGAAAAACAATGTGATTCTCAGAAGAAAGCGAGCCAAAAGAGGGGCTAAAAGTCAGTCGGCTGCAGGGTAATGGCAAGATTTTATCAGTGTTTGAGTCATTTTACTCACTGAATGTAAAAGACGGTGTCATGGTGACATTGGTACAGAGGCAGATAAACAACTTACCCACTGGTACACTGTTTAAAGCCTTCACACTGCGAGGCCTTGCTCTGTTTAAGACAGAGAAGATAGGAGACTTCATTATAGTAATACTGTACAGAAAGAATGTCAATGTCATAATCTTTCCACCTTGACTCAGAGCTGTTTTAGTCCCACTTCCCTCAGTCTTAGTTGGTCTAATCCCCATCGCAACAGTTGTCAGTGATGTTGTCAGCCTGTGTTCTATCGAAGGATGATGCCACTGCTGTGGACAAAACAGAAAATGTGCTTATTTGTCAAAGGTTTTACATAAATGAATTTAACATATGTAAAAACTAAACAGTTAAAGAGTAGATCAATTTAGTGAAGGGACTCAGCAGTATCAATCTAAAGTTCAAAATAAAATCATGATTTATGTTTAAGCCAGCGTATGTTTCAAACATTGGCCTGTGTGGCCACAAATGGAAATTACAGGATAATGAAAAAGGCTTCAGTGTAATATGACAGTACAAGTAGAGTCACAACATCAGTGACCCAACTCAATAAGATCAGTTGGACTGAAATATCTATGTAAACTTTGCTGATTAACATTAGCTACCATTATCTGGTCACATTAGCCTGCGCTCATGAGACTCAGAAGGCAGAGCAGGTTGCCAACTAATAACAGGGTGATTAGTGGTTCGATCCCCAGCTCCTCTTGTCCACATGACATGTCCTCGAGCAAGACACTGAACCCCAAATTGCTCCCAATGGTCAGGTTAGCACCTTACATGATAGCTCCGCCATCAGTGTGTGTGTGTGTGTGTGTGTGTGTGTGTGTGTTAATGTGTAAATGGGAGGCAAATTGTAAAGAGCTGAATAAATGGAGTCATTTACCAATTACAGTGCAGCATCAAAGCCCCTGATGTGTTAATTTCAGCAACAAGTGTTTCATTTGTTAAGAGTGAAGAATGTGTTATTTCTGTTCTTCTCAGTAGTTACATGTGCCATGTCTCAAAGCGGATACTTCCGTACTTATACTTGCTGTTTCGAGTACATGGGTGTGTTCACACTGGGAAGTATGGTAAATTTGGTAAATTGCTGTGTGCTATGAGCTTGCTAGACAGTGCCCCAGAAATGAGTTCTGAAACCTGGAAATGAGCTAGTATTTTAGCAATCCCAGTTCCCTCACCTTTTTTTGGTTAGATGTCTAAAATAAGGTCTGTGGTTAACACAAGCTTAAAAGACATGTTGTTAAGCATAAAATTCATCAATCAATACCCCACTTGTGAATTTTGAAGGTTTTATGCATCTTCAAAAAGGGGGTTACTACAAAGTGGCTTAATGAGACTCCAAAACGGCATCACATCAAATACTGACTTTCAGCTTCGTTGTCGTGGCAATGTACGTCATGCAGCCTTTGTGTAGTTTGTTTGTAGCCTAATGTTAGCTTTTTATTTCTGGCGATTGCATTTAGGCTTTAAAATCATAAAAGTGGTGTTCATTTATGAAAACCACCTTGCTGAATAAAACAGTATCATAAAGAATTGCTTGCTATAGAACTTATTTTTTTACGATAATCCAAACTATAATGGAGAAATCCCATACCCTTTTTCACGAGGGAACCAGGGTGACGCTATCTTTTGTGTCAGCCTCCAGAAAAACATCATCATCGTGGCACCTCGTAGGTATTTATACCTATAAGGTTTATAATTGGGATATTATTGTTTTCACTAAAATTTTAGTATTTTACTTGTGGTCAGATGCTTGAAAATTTGTTAATATTCATTAAAAAAAACAGCTGTCATTAACTTGAGAAATTAGCTAATGATGAAGCCAGCCAGTATCAGCCATAAACATTCATGAGGTAACATGAAAGCATATTGGTTTTAATACAATAACTGAATAAATACAGAAGAAGAGAACTGATCTAAGAAGCAGATTTAGCCAACTTGTTTTGGCAAGTGACAGTCATTGCCAAATATTAGCAATATTGATCCACCCAGTTACAATTCACCAAGCAGAAGTATAAAAGATGCCAGATCTTGTGACTGTCATTTCTGGTAAGTGTGTAACAGCTGTGTTTGATTTGAGACAACACTACCTTATCAAAGTTTTGTGTGCTATGCCAGGAATTACATAGTGTATACAGTGTATTTCATGTGAGTGTACTAAAGGAAGTATCCAATTTGAGACACAACAATGGTCTTGCTTTATAACTTACTAGTCCTGTACGCAAATTTGTGAATCCTAGCATAGCAAAGGAATGACCGACCCTCCTCTCCCTTTGATTGGCTACTCGTTGCCTTTGTTGGTTGGATTGGCTAGGTTTGGGCAAGAGGAGTGGGTCACCGTAGGATGTGCCATAACAGACGCCATCAACGTCAGTTATGCCATTCATTCATCAGCATTACACAACCCCACAACTTGTGACTGGCATTTTATAATACCACCCATCAACATAATGCTGTATGAGTGGGTGGTAAAACATGCATTTTCAAATGTTTCCATATTCTTCCTTCTTTTCTTCCACCATTAATGCTGCCATGACTAATCTGCTCGCACCTAGAACATCCCCAAGGTATGTACCATATATATAGAAAACCCTAACTATATTGAATATAAAAGGTTATAGTCATAGTTGTAATCGGTAATATTACTTTATCTCAAAATAGACTCAGTTACATTAGCTTTAGCAACCCTATTCAGCATACAGTAAACTGGCCACTGGCAATTTATTCATCAAACTATTCTTATTTTCAAGTGCTTAACCAGACAAGTTGTTCTCTCAGAGGTTAAATAGCCCTCCATTAAATCTCATAACACATCTCCCCTTCCTGCACTTCACTTCTACTTTATAACAGAAATGATCTGGCAGTCGGTCAAATGCAGGGGATCATACTGTGGCTTCTCAAGCATCCTTCAGAGGTTAATCAGCCTTACTCAGCCATGAAATGAATAACCCTTAACATATAGAAAGCAGTACAAGCAGAGGCTTGAAATGTTGTACATGCTAGTGCGGAAATTGGTATCCTGCTCCTGGGGTCATGTGACATGGCAAGCCCTTAATTATTTTCAAGTTAAGATAGTGCCCTATCAGCTTTATTAATCCGAGCTGAAACTAGACCGAGCAGCAACAAAGACAAGGCCAGAGGTTACAACACAATAAGCAGTTGAAATATTGAAGGTTAGAGCAAATTTTACGAACAGGTCAAATCCAAATTGTGTTCATCCTACATAGATGTCGGCCGAAAGAGTTCCACAGTTTTACATCGTGGTGACTGCAAGATCCTCATGTCAACCTTTTGATGCCTGGGTACAGTGCAAACATCGGACTCTGGGTGACTCATAGGATTGTCAGTGAGGTGCCATTGACGCAGTGGCTGGCAGATTGCAGGCCTGAAGGTTGGAGGCTGATTGACAGTGTTGAGATGTTGACAGCAAACATTTACTGCAGGGCAGGTTCATGAGCCAGTGGTCAGCAAGGGGCAGTGTGCTGCGATGTCAGAGTGGATCAGCGACAAGTGACACATCAGGACTGGTCGTGAAATACATGACATCAGAAAACACGAAATGATAACTCTGTCTACAGGGGGGTTGATATGATGGTTGGCTAATATCAAAAACTGAAAGGAGTACTTTACCAGGTTCTGAGATTTTTGGTTTAGGGCAATGCTGGTGGCATAGCTCTAGAGACTGCAATGTCTGTCTGTTCGGACTGAAATATCTCTCCATTGGATGTATTGCCATAAAATTTGGCATTAATATCTATGGTGCCCAGAGGATAAATCCTAATGAATTGGTGATCCCTATCTTTTCTTAGATTGCCACTATAAGGTTTGCATTTTTGGCTCATGAAGGGATTGCAAGGAACTTTGGTCCACATTTTCATTTCCCTAGAAGATGAATCCTACTAACCTTGGTAATCCTCTAACCTCTTCTTTGGTGTCAAATGGTTTCTTGTATCCTGTGAAAGATTTCAACATCTTGAAGACTGACTGTCTCAAAATGATGTAAATCAGTGGCTCCCATCCTAGAAATGTTGAATTGGAATCGACCTTTAGGGCAGACATTTCCCCGCAGGTGTAAAACATAACATTATAAAATGCTGCATTGCAATAATTGCTGGATCAGAGCCATCATTAATGTTCCAACTGTAAATTGGTTCCACCTGTACTTTTCCTAGTACAAGTGCAAATGTCTGCCATAAAAAGTCTATAAATCTAATTTAAGAGTGCTCTGATGCTAGCAAAGCAAGACAGGGTCAGCAAAGTACAACATAGACGGACTATGAGATAGTATATTTTGCTCTCAGAATTATTCCCCATATTTCAGGAGTCTTTCGTGTTTAAAAACTTTGGCCAAAGTTGAACCTTTCATTTTGTGCTTGCACAACAGAAGTTAATAAGAAACATGCCTGGGAAGAAAAAAAAGGAATTTCATGGTCTTGATAGTGTTATTTCAATAAAATTCAACTTGGCTCCTTTTATAACTAGTTTTCTTTTTGTTACCGGTTCATACAAATGCAAACAATGTATGTGCCTGGGGAGCGTGAAACTCTTTGGCTTCAAAGAGAGGGCATGACCAAAAAGTTTAAGAACAACTGCTGTAAATTATTAGATAAAAACATGGATGTAGCCCTCACCAGCTCAGAGTGATGAAAGATCAAAGACAATCAGCCATCACATGTGTATGAGATCAATGTGAACAGATGAATAAATAATACATACACACAAACTTATTGTCGCTTTCAATGACTCAGTGTCAGTAATGACACAGCAAAGAAGAAGAGGACTTCAAGGACTATATTTTAAGTTCTGAAAATATGTAACTGGGACTTGAGTAAGCCATTTTAATGAGTTTCTTTTTTAAGTTGGTCTTTTATTGTGAAAGGTAAACAAAAGAAAGAAAGAGTAAGGTGATAATGCAATGTTGGGGAGAATAAAAAATACTACGTAGTGTTGCCATCTTGGGTCACACAGATTCAGAGCATAGAGCCTCTGTGTTCACATGACCTGACACCAGCTATTGGTTTTACTTTTTTACACCAGCAACAAATTGGTTGATGTCTGTCTTCCCCAATTATTTAGCACAACCATTAGCACAACTATTAAGAGTGAATATTCGCCAGTTACAAAATACCTCAAAAAAGCACTCCAGGAGCTGCACTCCAGTACAGGTTATACAAAATAAAAAATTGCCTCACATTCAGTGTGAGGACACAATTGAAGTTGAATGGAGCAAAGGCAGATTTGCTGGCTTTTATGAGTGAAGTTTTAAAAAATCCAGATCCTACATTTTCCACAACACAACTCAACAGCATCTTTTCTTCGATTCCCCATGCCTGGTAACTACCCATCTCTTTCAAACTTCACAAGTCCAGTTCACAATGTACGGCTATCTTTTATGGATTCAAATTAAATCTCTAAGCCCAAACTTACATAACCCTGATGACACTGCAGGTTTTTTAACTCAGACTTTGGGAAGACATTGTGTTACTGTTTTCACAGGCTGAGTTGCACTCCTCATCAGGGCCAAACTGACTTAGATGAGAACAATATGATGGAACAAATAAGGAATACATAAAAGTAGAAAAAGATGTATCTTGACAAACTCATGAAGGGAGAAGCAGCCATTCATGCTGCTGTCCTTCTTTAATATTCGTCATCGGGTTTCAACCTGCACCACATTATCAAGATATAATTTGAAGAGCGCCAGACCTTGCACACATGGGATGACAGATAAAGAGGGACTGATGTTTTTTTGGTGATTTTATGGTAGTGTTTGGATAAGAATGGCTAGCGGAAAAAATGATTTTCTACCTCCTCACTGAAAATGACATTAGGGGATTCTCTGCTCATCCATTTTATGATTCTTCCATAGATAGCTAATACCTGAATTCATTGTGAACCACTTCCACTTGTTCAGTAGTTTATTGTGAGCACACACTTTGCAGTCATGGTTAGAGGTGTTTCAAAGGCCAGCAGAGGACTCAGCCCGTAGAAACCTGTCTTGTTTGAAGTCTGAATGTACCACTGCCCCATTCAATAAAGCAGATCGAGTCAAGCAAGGGTTTCTTCAGCCAGACACTATCTCAAATACACAACCAGTTAATTAGTTTGAAGATATTAAGATTCCAGTCAGACAGACTGGCAGCTTAGAAACTACACTCTAAAAACACTAACTTATATTCTTTGTTATAAAATGACAAGTTGTTAGGACTTAGAAATATAAATGTACAGCATATGAAGGGGGACATATTATTCCCATTTTCAGGTTGCCTTTTATTTTGGATTCATACTAGAACATCTGTACATGCTCCAATTATCAAAACACTTGAGTTTCCTCAAACTGCTATGCTGGAAGACCTGTATTCATCCTCTGTCTGAAACACCTAATCTGTTCTTATTGGTTAGTGTTTCTGTTTCTCAGCATCTCCACACCGCCATTGCAGCAAGGGAATAACTGTAACCTTCTAACTAAAATATACCACTGACAAAAGCCTCTAAACACAACATCTTCCAGCAGTAATGTCATACAAAATCAGGGAGAAATGAACATCTGCAACCAAGATTGCATAATAGCCCAATGTTAGCATGTAGCTACATGTAGAAATGTACTTGCAGTTAAAGAAAGACTGTGTATAGCATGATAAATCACAGATAGCTGAAAATGATCAGCTCAGGGCACAATTAAAAACAGCTGCAACCAAAACAACTGTTTTTCTGATGTTAGCATGTAGGCTAACTACATGTAACAGTGTAGGCTATGTGATTTAAACACTTGCAGTAGTGTAACAAGTAGATGTGTATCATCCGGTCTACACTGACTTGCCCTCACACTGACACATGGGTGTGATTTTGTGTGTGTGTGTGTGTGTGTGTGTTGGGGTGGCGGGGGGGCACGTTTGCTGTGAATCATGGGCTGTGAATCAAGATTATTGCAGACAGGTGTGTCTGGGTGTGCCTCCTTGCTCTGGGTATTTCAGCATGTGCTGCCAGCACTGCTTCTTCTCTCATTGTCGGTGTGCTCATCTCTGTGCAAGTATGATGTGGATGTGACTGAATATCATATTTAAAAAGCCAACTCTGTCATTCGCTATGTGCTCCTCTCTGTGCAGGCAAAGGTCTTATGTGCCACTGATGGAAGGAAAGTTGATGCTTCTTGAAGGTTTAGGTGTTGCCAGCCTTGTCCTACGGTGTTGGCTCTAAGAGCACTGGCACTGAGCATGTAAAGCTGTGGATTGTAGAAGCAAGAGACCCTTGACGCCACTGACCCTGGGCCTGTCCCCCTCCCCTGATAAGCAAGACTGACTTTTTATATGAACAACCCGGAGAATACTAAAGCATAACTGAACTTTGCATCTTCTTGATTTTAAGTTATTTTAAATAATAAGCATAGCTTTTAACCATTTACGCATGGTGTTTTTTTGCACTTGCTGAGATTGGTGTCAAACTTAGAACTTGTAGGCCCAAGGTATTGCAGTGGGTTTGTAAAAACAGTATGCTTGGAGCAGATGACCATATAAAGAAATCATACTCTGAAATAAGCTTGTAGCCAAAGAAGAAAAAAAATGTTGGAAACAAGAGTAGTAACAGTCTAATGCCTGAGGTTTTTGCTCAGGGATTTCTTTTACATATGTTAACCTGAAATTTAAAGCCACATTAAATATAAATATGTGACATTGACGTTTGACGTATACAACATGACTACTTGGTTAGGTCTAGAAACATCTGACACAAAAACCAGCCATCTGGGTGAAAGTCCTGTATTTGTTCAAACCCTCCATCCACCCGGACCATCTCCCTACACAGATTTTGTGACTATTTATAACAGTTGCTCTGAGCATCTTATATTATGGGTTTGTGTTAAAGTTAATTGAAAGCCTGGTGCATCTTATACAGACTCTAAAGGGTGCCTTGTGCATATGTGTCAGAGGTTCATGGGTGTAACAAGGCATCAGTATTTGACAGCCTGGGAGTGACCAGGTTGATTTACTTCATCAACATGTTTGTGCAGTTTTTAACAGTGAACACAGTACCCTATTTGTCTGTTGGAATGCTTCACACAGTAAACTACATAAATTTTTATGTGGACTTGTTCCATGGATAGTGAATCCTGAGTGAGCTGCGCTTCAAGAAGCCCTGGAGAAGAAGAAAAGAGCAAGAGCTACTCTTTCAGAGGCCTTGGAGAGGGTAAATACAGTCCTCACACAAAAAGCCCTAAAGCAGAAATGGATAGCCAAAGATGCTCGAAAAGAAGAAAAAAGTTGAAAAATGCATTCCTATTGTTGAAATGGAAAATAGGAGATGTCTGGTCTTACGGAGTAACTGAAACAAAACCCAGCACAGCAATGCAAACCTTAAGGGTACCCTGTGGACGTTTTAACCACTGTTAGCACTTTGGAGCGTGTTTTTATGAGTAGGTCCTTGTTTTGTTTGTATCTCTGGCACGTGGACTAGGACACACATGGACTGAGTTTCACATTCATGCCAACAGTGCTACACTATCGTGGGCGGCTGAGACTCAGGTGGTCGTCTACTAATCGGAGGACTGGCAGTTCAATCTCCAACTGCCCCAGTCTACATTTCAAAGCACTGAACCCCAAATTGCTTGTGTATGAATGTTTAAGCTGATGAGCATTTGTCACCATATATGGTAGACTTGTCCACCAATATGTGAACTGGTGAATGTGACATGCAGTTTAGAAGTGGTTTGAGTGATTGCAAGACTAGAAAGTTGCTATACAAGAGCAGATCCAATTACTATTAACTTTACGTACTTCAGCAATATAAAAGTGTGCATACTTCCCTACTCATTACATTTGGACACTTGGGCAGTAGCCAACAGCATTATCACAATGCAGCATTTTGCATTGTATTTTGACACAGGAGGTGGATGGATCTTAGAAGTCGTGTGAGTCAGTTGATGTGACTAAAGAGGAGTGAGTGGTTAGGTTTAAGCAACAAAACTACTTTGTAAGGGTTGGAAAAAGATTGTGGTTGATCTTAGCCATGTTAGCGACTAATGACTGACTAACCAATGATGCAACTGACAACTGATTTGGCACAATGACACTGACTCTTAGCCTCACACAGGACACAAACGCCAGTCTCCTAGGTCAAACTCCTGTGCTTGTTGTATCATCATCATCATCATCATCTACCCTAAACTGACTTTCACTGTCTGCGTCTATACTATGTTGGTTGCTCTGTTAATGATGCAGATGAGTTTACATTGAAGTTGGTTTGTCTGGTGTGTCACATTCAGATACTAAAGAGACCTTTGTGCATTGGCATCAGATGTTGAGGGATAGACAAAGAATTGGTATGTGAAGACCTTGGAGTGACGCCATGTTGTCGTCTTGGTGCATCTGATGCTTGAGATTACCTTTGCAAAATAGGAAGTACCCTGACAGTTTTGTATACAGTGTGAAAGACTTGCAGAGCTGGACAAAAAACAAGAGACTTTCTTCTAAGGCACACATGGCTCTAAATAATGCACTGCATAAAATCATCTTTTAAAATGTTTTATAAGGAAAAACTTTCCCTCAACACATTTGTCAGGCCTCAAGGACACACGGTGTGTTTTAGTAAGCAACTATATGTAAACAGAACTGTGTTTGTTCACAAAAAAACTTAACAGCACATCTTTAGAGGAAAAAATATAAAAGTGGTACAATGAAAATGATCAAGGAGCTCTACATGCTGGGGTTGTTTGCTTATGCTTACTCTGAAATGCCACTGTCATAAAATGTGATCAAACTACACCCATATAGTCTTTATAAACATTAGTTTGACTTTTTTTGTGTTAAATTCATAATCAATACCTCAGTATGTTTTTCTTTTTGTCTTTTTTTTTTCAACTTTGAGTTTTATTTACTTATTTTGTCACAAATTACTTTTTGTACCTCCTTACAGGAGATAGCCATGACCAGAGGCATTATGTTTTCGGGTTGTACATCCCATTCTTCTAATGTGATATCTCAAAACTGCCTGTAGGGAATCTATTTAAATTTGGCACAAACATCATCTTGAACTCAAGGGTGGACTGGTTAGATTTTGGTGGTCAAAATTCGAGGTCACAGTGACCTTGCGTCTGTCTTCACGGAATTTCCTAAAATTTGGCACAAATGTCCAGTCGGACTCAAGGATGAACTGACTTGATCTTTGGGGTCTAGGTTAAGTCACTGTGACCTTGCATCCATGTCATTTATGTGAATGCAATATCTATCAAGTTTTAGGGGGTCTCATGTGCACACATAAGAGTGCATCAATGTTTTTATCTAATTATCTATATCATTTTTACCACAGATGGAATTCCACTTACCTTCACTGAGATCTCAGACAGAACTTTGTGACACTCATTTCTCTCTGTTTCTCATTTTCCATACAACTCGAGTGCCCTGCCAAGGATTCAGGTGTACTCTGGGGGGGGGACAATGCGGGAACTGAGTGTGGCTAATGAAATATTTTCAGTGCAGTCAATTCTACACTTAGTGCCTACTCACTTCATTATCCTGCAGGTGTCCAATTCTCAGTGTGCCCCCAGGTCTGGCTTCAGCCAACTGCCAACTCCTACTTACACCTCTCATGTGCAGGGTCGACATTTTCTGCATATGTAACTGTCTATTTCTATTTATACAAGGTGTTTATCTTCACCAGCCTCCTAGCTTTATTCCTGCCTGCAATTAGTTGCCAGGTTTGAAATGGTTCACCCTCTAATTTCATGTCTGCTTCTAGCAAGAGGAAAGGGTAAGAAAAAAGCACAACGTGTTCCATTTTAACATGACCCTAAGTGAATAATGGGGTCCATCCAATTGGCATTCTTACACTGCATATAATTTATATAAGTATGTGATTGAACATAGCTGAGCTCCTAGCAGGTCTTCTGGCAAACAGGAATGTGACATATGTGGGCACAAAGTCTTGCTTTAGTGCAGTGTAAATGTGGGTGGTATGTTCTTGCTAAGTATAAAAAGAGAAGGTGATGTGTCTTATAGCAAACACAGAAGATTGATGAAGAAGCAAAAGAAAAATAACACTTTGCATGATGTATCAGTCAGTCATTTGTTCTGAATGTGAATGCTTACTTGTAAAAGATTAAAGTAAGCCTACGGGACGCTCTCTTTAGTTAACCCTCAATTCCTTAACTCCTGCATCCTTGACGATATGTGACGCTGAATTGACACGTTGGGTGTTTTTGAGATTAAACAATTACAGCATTAGTTGTTTGTTTAAACATCTAAAATGACCCACCTGCTTTGATTCTTATCAGCCCATTAAATGGCAATTAGTAGACGTCACCAGGAGCATATATTTAAGGTAATATGGCCTTTCTCTACCCCCTATAAGCTGCCATTCTCCAGTCAAGTGAAAGAGTATAAATATGATGACATTTTTCAAAGTGACCTCTTGTAGTTGCTCAATAATGAAACTTCATTAATAAGAAGAAAAAGACGGAACTTAAGTTTTGAACAAACTTATTATTATTAACAAATTATGACCTGCTGATGGGACAAGATGAAAAGTCAAAGGATGAAAGTCAAGAGTTCATCCTCTGGGGAGTCATCCTCTGTTAGTACAATCCATACATTAGTTGTCAAGATTTGCCAATAACCAAAAAAGTAAGCCTCTTAGCAAGAAAGGGTCAACAATCATCAATAGGATTCATTGTTTTGGGACCATGAATGGCTGTACAAAATGCCGTGGTGATAAATCTGGCAGTGGAGATATTTCTGTCCAAGGTAAAGTAGTGGATAGACTCGTCATTGCTATCCTGGAATAACGCTGAGAACTATGCTAAAAACTAACAAAAAATGAGAAAAAATAATCAAAACAGCATTCTGGGAAAATTAGATGTACAAACCTGTTTTTTACCTTGTGACAATGTAACATCCTCAGATCCTGCCACTATCAGGGCAAAAACTGAATAGAACTGAAAAAAGGTACCACTATGATTTTGTAGCTATTTGGTATCTGATGCCTTTTTGATCCTCTGGAACATAAGCCGACCATTCATCTTCCATCAGTTAGCATATCTAGGTGGCTGGGCCGTTGGCGCTTCACTCACCGGTCTGCTGATCCTCTTGATTGACTTCGTGTTAGGACCTTAATTCCAGCCAACGCAACAGAGCTCCATTTCATGGGGATTAATTGTTGCTTGACATTCCAGGCAGAAGACTAAAGGCTCACAAGCCCAGAATATACCAAGCAGGTTGCTTTAAATCCCCTTTGAGCGAGATGCTTACTTTAATTCAATTTGAAAAACTGATAAAAGGCCGAGATTGATGAAGGCTGAATGAAATTCACTTTCTTGCCACGAATTACAGGTTTTAAGTCAGACGGCGATTGCATTTATCAGTTATGTATTGGCTTTTAATAATATTTTAATGGTCGAGTCTTTGGAGACGTAGTATAAATACAGCAGTAGATATTGTTAAAATCAGACTGGGGAGGGAGAAATCAGTACGGAGGATCTTTGGATCTTATCACTGCACCTGTTATGTGAACATCACTGAGCCTCTCAGAGGAGCTTTGGATAATAGAAGATTTAGCATTGCATAATTGATTTTAGCTACTTTGCCTGAACCATTTCATGTGGAGCCATGAAATGTTAAAACATTATTTGACAGAAATAAACCTGCCTTTGAAAAAAGTTCCACAAAGCCAATTCCCACATCATTGTTCTCTTTCTCACCTCCTCCGTTATCTCCTACATAGATTTACATTTTATTTGTTTATTTCTCTCCCTTGAGTTAAAGGAAGAAAAAAAAAAACCTCATCTCTTAAGTGTGAAAGCGTGCAGAAAGCATCACGTTGGCGACAGGCTCCCGTTGGGTTTGTGACAGGGGACTGTGTAGCTCAACGGGGATGTGCAACAGTTTACAGCCACTGGCATCATCTCCTGACAAGCCCCGCATTTTAAAATGAAGACCCAATCAGTTCTCGTGGAGCCGGAGCTTACAGGTCGTAAAGAGGTCTGATGCATTTCGTTTCAGCCAAACATCATCGTCGCTGTTTGGGTTTTTACTCCAACAAAACATAACAAGCATATATTCACATAAATGACAGTCATCATCCCTTTCTCAATTTAAAGTTGTGGTCGAAACATACTTTTGAAATGTGGTGTTGTCGCCTTGGATTTTTTTAAGACATAGTTTGACACTTTGGGAAATATACTTATTTGCTTTCATGCTGAGAGTTAGATTATCTACACCACTCTGATATCTGTTCAATAAAAAGCTTCCTAGCCTAGCATAATGCTTGAAAACGGGGAGGCAGTTGGCCTGGCTTTGTCTGAAGTTTAAAAATACACCTACCAATAGAAGCAAAGTGTAAAAGCAAGAATTTACTTTTAGGGGCATCAGGTACTTTACTGTTTCTTGGCCATTTGCAGTGACGTTCTGGAGTTCATATTGATTGTTTGGCATCCTCCATTACGTTCTCATCCCAAGTTGTCAAATATTGCCGCTCTGTCAGTAGATTTCCGCGTCTAGATATTAAGCATGAGGTATCCTTCTATGTCTGCTGTTGACATTCTGGGATGCTGCTACCATGATGTTAACAAAAGCACATGATGGGATAACGTAACACTGCATGTGGTTATGTTTACGCAACAAAAGCACAGGCATGGATGGTAAGGATTAGGCCAAATAGGCACATTGTGAGGAATAGAAAAAAAATATTACATTCAGACAGGAAGTTAACACCCGACTCACACATGAAAGTCCAGGTTTGTTTTATCCTTCTAATGCCCACTCTGCCCACCCTAGAAGGACCTTTGTGCTCCTTATATTTTACATTATTGAAATAGTAGCTTTTATTTTCTGTAGCATCCATTTATCTGGGGGGAAAAACACACTATATGTCCATTACTCCAAAATATGCCAATCATGTCTTGTCCCTATTTTGAACCTTTTTTTCAGAGCTCTTCATAAACTTCCACCCTTCAAAATATCCACAGTGAAGTATGTTCACGCCAAGGACAGCCTATTTTATCACTGCACTCTTACTTTGCTGCTCAGAGTTCTCCTGAGGAGTTTTTTCGGTGGAAAGCAGGCTGCCCTTTCTCCCTCCTAATCCACCCTATCTGTTTGTCACCCTATTTAAAGGCCGCTCTGACTGAGGGATTAGAAAGATTAGTCACTTTATACAAAGGTAACATTTGATGAAATTCTGCTCTCTAACATGGATCTCTACTTCGGGAACCAAACATCTCAAGTAGCACTTAAGAATAACTGAAAGAAAACTGCTGTTGTCTGGAATGTAGTTTTGAAGTGGCACTACTGAATGTGTTTGGCTTTGGTGTGTTTTGCAGAAATACACTGGGTCAGGTGGTTACCTGCCAGTTAACCTGCATGAGTAAAAATGAAATAAACTGGTGTGGGAAATGGGTGAGACAAAAATCTGTTTGCTTTGTTTTTTGGTGGAATTAGACATGTAAATGTATGCAGCATTCATCATCAACATCATTTTTAACAGCTAATGCAACACCAATTTATGTCCTCTAAAAGTGACTGATTTTGGCACTGACAGGCTCAAGTGAATGTTCTTAGCATCTGAAAACATTATGAAAAGGATCCTAACAGAGATATTTTTAAAGATTAAAATCCTTTGTGTTTATCTAGAAACAGCCACTAAATCGCTATCATCCAAACCTACCAGACTCCATCTAAATAAACATTTTAGTGTGTCAGCATATCACATCTACCCAGGTGAATTAAGAGTTATTTCAACCAAAACATAGCTGTGATTGTTGGAAAAGAGAAAGGATATATGAAGATTGTTTGTAGTGAAGACTATTTGATGTTGTGAATTTGTATCAAAAGCACAATTATAAAGCCAACAATGTAAAAATATCCAAAAAGCGCTGAATACAAAGGAGCTGATGAGATCACATTTCACTTAAGTTGTATTTTGTGTAATTCCATGTGACAAATAATTGACTGATTAAATTTAAATAAATAATAATAATTGCATATTTTTTTAACTTTGATTTCACATACAAAAAAGGACCATAAACTGGTGGCACAAAAGTGAATCTGGAACAGGAGGTGATGATGGTGTGTTTTCCACACATGCAGGATTGCATGTGCAATCACTCCCTGACTCACTGTCAGGAAAGCATTGATGGTATACAAGAATATAGGGCAGCGGTATGTTCACTATTAGATCCGTGACTATGTGCAGTAACTGCTAATTAGGCCAGTGTATCCAGAGGCTGTATGTTACATTAGACATGTGCGCCCAAGATCCACAACCCATTGCTAAAAAGCAACATTTGCATCACAAAAAGATATTTGATAACTTTTCAATAACAGCAATCAGCAACTATTAATTCTGTGAACCAAAGAGGATTTTGAAGATGGCCTTTTTTTTTTTTGCAAAACACATGCAAACACTCATGGCGCTTAAAGTGATATACGAATTTCCATTTGTAAGCACCACAGATCCAAGGCCAAGTGCTCCCATTTGATAGCATAATGTTGTGGTGCTTTCATTTGCAGCGTCTGCTTGCATCTGTTGCGAGAATGACACAGCGTGAGATGGAAATGTTTTCAGATGTTTACAAATTGAGATGTCTGGGAGTGAAAGTCTGACAGTCTAATCAGGAGGGATGTCTGGATGCAAAAGGAGGGAAAAAATAGAGAAGTTTGGCAAGAAGGACAGTCCTCAGAGGAACCATCATAATCTCTTTTTCTGCCTTCCCAACCTCTGAAAGAGATTCTATAAATATATGATGGGAAAGAGAGAGAGAGGGAGGAGGGAGGGAGGGAGGGAGAAATATCGAACATCTCCTCACTCGGAAAAGTCAGAAGTTGGAAATGTTTGTGGCCTTAAAGGAGTGGAGAGTGTGATGCATGTGAGTAGGTTTGTGTTTGTTGCAACAGTGGCAATCTGCATTTTTTATCTTCTCATTATGAATTGGGATGAGTAGCACCTGGAGATTCTGGCGGCTGCTGGAAGCCTCCTCCCACGCTGGAATCTCAAACCTTTCATTTCCCTCGCAGGTTCAGCCCAAGTCATTTTCGGGAATCAATTAGAGCTGGTGCCGGCACTGTCCCATGTGTTAAGGGGATTAGTCGGTCACTCGCTCAGCTGCATTCAGCTCCGCCTGTTCTTGCAGCTTTACATGCTGAAACTGGCTTACTTTACACACAGGCAATATGAGACAGATACAACAGATGGTAAGTAGAGATGGCTAAATTCAAGCCCACTCATCCTCTCTCTGCCGTAAACTGAAATTCACAGAAATTACGCCTTTCTGAAATGGAGACGAGCTTGGCGCCCTTCGCGTGAACAAGCCTGTACCTGTTTTAAGCACGCTGCATTTTTTATTACGATAAATTTTTGGTGTAAAGGGATTAGCGGATTACAGAGCGGTGACACTTGTCTCCAAGACAGAAGGGGTCGGAAGTTCAGCGCTACCCAGGAGTGACGGGGCGGTGGAGCTCTTTCCAAAACTGAGGCTGTGATGCAGTGCCAGAGCAACTGGGTTGCCCAACAGCCTGCCAGAGTGAAGAGCGCGGTGCATGGCAGGAGATAAAGACACCCTGCCTCTGGTCAATAATAGGAGAGGACTGTGGACTGTCCGGAGCTCTTGACACAAATACACACCGGTCCACATGGTCAGGAGAGCAGTCAGTGTGCTTTGATTCTCGTTGACAAGAAAGCCAAAAGTAAGTTTCACAGTCAAAGCCCATGTGTTTTATCAGGGCCAGACCCAGACATGTTGTTGCCCTTGGCAGGTTGAGATTTTGTCTCCTGAGCTTCCCCCCTTTAGGATTTTAAATAGACTAAGATTTTTATTTTTAGTCACTTAATCTTAATCTTAATGCAATACTCAGATGCCCAGCCCAGATTCAAGAATGAGGTGACAGCTAGGATGAAAAGCTGCCAAGCGGCAGAAAAAAGGAAAACCAAACAAAAGAAATTAGGAATTTTTTTTAACGACATAGCGAGACAAAACCAGGTATTTTTTAACATTTCCAGACGTGTGTCTTGCAACAAATCTTAGTATATTTAAAGTAAGGTAAGTTTACAATGAGTGAGTCGGCCTCCTTTTTGGACAGCACAGGTCAGAACTTAACATGACAACAGTGCTCAATACTAAAAAAGAAAGTAATTTTAACGTCATGTTGGGACATTTCTAGCTGTGTTTGTTGTGACACCACCTTTCCAGATGTGTTTGCTGCAAAAAGACCTGGTATTTTTTCACGACACCTGGGGACATTTCAAGTTGTGTTTTTTGCAACAAAACTGGGTAATTTTTAATGACATGTTGTGAAATGTCCAGCTGTGTTAATAACTAAGAAACAGCGTATTTTTTGACATGTTTAGACATTTCGAGCCGTGTTTGGGGTGAAAAAACATGTTTTTTGTTTGTTTGTTTGTTTTTTATTTCAAGCGAAAAAGGTTTTTTTTTAACCATACAAGGGGGCATTTCCAGCCATAGTTGTGGCTACAAAACTGGATATTTTTTAATAACACGCCAGGATATGTCTAACTGGGGGGTAAGCATTTTTACTCAGAAAATTTTTAGCTGCGCATTAAATCTAGAGCTTAGGGAACCTTAGCAACCACATCAGGTCACTTTACGCCTCTGTCTGTCTGTCTCTCAATACTGAAGGTGATAGAAAGACTGTGGCTGGCTGCACTTTTGAAATGTGACTTACCAGCAGCAGGTATTGTGGTGGGTCAGTGCAACTGTGGATGACTCTGCTGTACTCTGCTCACAGTTTGAATCACTTCCACTCTAAGATGCTTTTTCCACTGGAGAAAATCACTCTGCCAGTGGGTATGAAGCAAACTTTGGAGAGTGGTACCAAAAATATGTCTTAAAAACGGTGTCCGTGTGCAACATTTTTGCTTTTTTCCTGTGTATTTTGGCACTTCGCTGCATGTTTTTAACTGATCCCAACTGAAAGCTTTCATTTCGAAAAATGCCTCCGAGACCACATTTCCTGATATTCATTACTCAAATTACGCTTCTGATGGCAAAAGCATAAATGAAATAATTTGTGACTAATTAGCTTTCATACCAAAAGAAATTAAAATAACATTCTTTAATAAGTGTTTTTGGATATCTTTCCTGGATTAGTGCCCCAGTGAGGCCAATAAAGTTCAACTAGGCAGAAAAAAACTGAGTGTAATCTGATAGAGCAGCTCCCCACTGCAGATGTCAGAGACTCCTTTTTACAGTGTGTTTTTAGTAAGCGTCGAGCCGCTCTTCACTTTTTCTGCCTGTCAGTTTGTACCAGATGAATGTAGTACGTTCCAGCCTGTTGGAGCTTACATTAGGGATTTATCCTAATTTTCAACCAAAAATGGATGATTGCTTTTCAATGAGTCAGAGGATGACTGCAATATGTAACAACTCAGCATTTCTATCTCGGCAATATATTGAATTTCAATGACGGTTTTCAAAGGCGCGGACTGTTTAGCAAGTTTAGCATTGCCTGCTCAGGGGCAAGATCCTTTGAGCTGTGGACACCATTAACATGATACTGATAGATTTTTCCATCTCAGCTGATATCGACTGTTTTCCATTCTTACGTGATTGCTATCAGGGACACAGCAGCCGATTGGACATGTTCCATGCAACCAGCATTGGACTGTCTCTCTCTGACCCCCTGGACAGAGATATGATGTGCTATAGAACACGCAATGTCAGCTGAGTCAAAATCTGCCACATGCAAACATGCGCAAATGCCTACTGTTAGACCTGCAATACATATGTGTATAGTGGAAGTTCTGTACTTCTGTTAGTAGGTACTTGTATCTTACTGAGTATTTCCATTATTTTTTAAATTTTCTACTACTACTCAACTAACTTTTTAGTGGAAAATATATTTAAAAATATGTATTTTTTATTTCGTTACAGACAAGATCAGTATGTGAGTCGAAACAAAGCTTATCATAATTTACAGTGCCCAAATATTTGTACTCAGAAACTATGTCCAGCCCGTTCTCATTCCCAAGGTGTTCCAGCTTGTGTTCGACCCACAACACATCTTGTAGCACAGATGTACCAGGCTTTAAACTAACTCCAATGTAAAGCCATTTGAAACAATGATGTAGTATAAAGAGTTAAAAATGTCCCAGTTGAGTAGAAGGAAGGGATGTATGGTGGATAAATCCAACAAGCACAGGACTTTCACCCAGGAGACAAGTGTTTGTGTCCCATGAGAAATGTTGAGTTGTTTTTTGTTTGTTTGTTTGTTTTTTAACAAAGTTACATACTTAACATCACATGATATACTCCTGAAAGTACTTACGTTACATAAGAAACATTCTTGACCCAAACCATGACTTTTTTTGTAAACTTAAAAGATTTGTTTTGTTGCCTAAACCTCAATCTCAGAACCAATTTGCTGACTTCTGACAGCGAGATGGTCTCTGAAGGAGAGGGGAAGATACTTTGGGCTGATGCACAGTGTTGCCAGTGTATACTGGGGGCAATACTTTCTCTTCTGTGTGCCAGTCATTTTGGTTAATTTCTATAAACAGATAACTGCATATAAATGTAGATTTACTTAAAAAAGCTAATATAAAGCTAACTCATCAAACTAAACGATAGCCGATGGGTTCTAAGCAGTGGTGTAGTGGAGGGTATACGCAGGTATATGGAGAATATACATCTTTTTCTTTCTGGCTCTTAACCGTATACTTACCAATCAGCCAAAAATCCATTGGAAAATATAGGAGAGTATACTCACTTCCTCCTCTGTAACCTACCATCCACCTAGTAGTACACCCAACTCTTAACTACCACTACCACCACAACAGCGGTTGTGTGATTTCATGTCAGCCACTGCATTCCACCCCTCCTCACAGACTGTTTACTTGCCATACAAACATGATTGGTCCAGACCATTCTGCATAGTGGACTACTAAAGGACTACAAACAAAAACACATCTGATACTAAAATCTTGTTCTGTCGCCTACAGATTTTGCTACTTCTGTGGAAACCTGATTAATGAGATTCCACACCTATAAAGTGCCTATTCTGGTAAACACAGAAGTTTATTTAAAAATACACAATGTAAATGGAAACTGACACCCAATCATTGAGCATCCAAAAATGATTCTAGAAGGGTACTTGACATGTGGGGCAACTGACCAAGTTAAAGTATGTCTGTATCTCAAATCATTGAGTAAATAATATTGGGATAGGTTCTTCTAATACAATGATTATATCTTTGGCTGTTGGTACACTTATCCGCATATAGAAGCCATTACTCTAAAATACTAACTCTAAAATTCATCAACTGGTCCATGTCAAGACTCATTACCCTTTAATCATCAGTGAATTGCAAAACATGTGTGTCATCATAAGTGCTTCTGCCATCATTGTGTAAGAGATCAAAAGAATGGCAACAGGATACGCCCTGAGGAGAGCCTGCAGATGACTGCCGAGAAGGACAGCTTTGACCTGGGACCTGTTCTTTAAGAAATCTACGGTTATAAATGTTATTGAGTCACTAAATATACTTGTAAATTAAGATTTATTGTCAAAAGCAAAAAAAGAAAAAAAGAGTCCGAAGTATATTAGTGAATAGCACATTTATATCATCCCTCATTTTGAAGGAAGACCGATGGAAATCTGCCATGGCCCCTGGACAATACTGAATAAAGTGGAATGGCATTGCTGTGAAAGAAACAGCTGTTATCCATTAATTATTGGTATGATCTTAATACAATGATCAAATCATGTTGAAAGGTGGTGATGGGAATGATTCCCATAGATATGCCTCCAAATGGAAGTTGCCAGTGTTAATGAAAGTGAATGGTTAGCTGGCACTCAGCGCTGGTTTTGCAGAGTGGATGTAAAAAAAAAAAAACACTAATCGAAATAATATTCCATTGTTTTTCTCTCACTTTGGTGAGATTAGACTTTCCAGGTATCACATTCTTAACGGGTGCATATAATTTTGGGATGACTGGATTTCACATATTACTCTCAACAATTTTTGCCTTTATTTCACAACTCACAGTGTAAAGGAAATACTGTGAGGATAGAAATGGGGCTGACATGCAACAGATTTTCCAAGAAGGTTTGAACCCAGCAGGGCAGTTAGCATGTAATCAGACTCAAAATGGCACTGCACAAAAAAGGCAAGAGTATCACATGGTGATGGTGCATATTTACTCAAGTACTGTACTTAAGCGCAAATGTGAGGTACTTGTATTTTCCTTGAGTATTTCCATTTTTTTCCAACTTTATACCTCTACTCCATTACATCTGTCTTCAAGAATGCTTTTGTCATTCCTGTGCTATCTAGTGAATATAACATCCCGTGTGTTGATTTTTAATGTTTGTAATAAACTGAAAGATGAAGGGCTCCTTTATGAATTAAGAAAAACCTCCTGCTTAAGATAATTCTTCAAAAATCTCCTTGGACCATCTGCAAGATGCATTGTTACAAAGCTGGAAGTAGTTTAAGCCAACACAGAATTGTCCAAAACTGCAGTTACTTGAATGATCGCTTGAGGCTAACTCTATTTATACATTCTATGACCTTAACATATATATTGGTAAGGTATATTATCCAAATCTTTACAATGAAAGCTTAAATCCCTAGGGAGGTAGACTATTTTAGCATTGTTCAAGGGCACAGATTACAAAATCTTTTGTATTCCAATGGCACCTAATTTTATGTTACCCCAGAGGAGCTCTATATAGCCTAACTTTACGTTAGCAAATTAGCTAACAAACAGTAATAACCATGATAACTTTCTCCACTCCCTGGCTCTCCATTCTCTGAGGGGTCAAGACTGTTAAAACCAAGAGGCAACCTCCATGCTTGAAAATGAAGGGGAAGTGTCATTTACTCCAGATCTAAAAAAAAAAATCACAATTTTTCTTTTAGATTTGGAGTCCTTTGCCAGGTCCCCCACTATACCAATTTAGAGGTATCCAAAACAAAGGGGTTCTGTTTTTCCATGACTGGCTATTGTCAGAATGAACACGGCCTTAGCTAAATGGGCCACGATTAACCCTCAGCCGTTCTGAATTACATAATCACCATTCATTTTGTAGCAGCTGCCCACTACAGCCACAGTCCTCAGCTGCTCCTTGTGATTAACTTAACCCTAAAGAAGTCAGTGGGGTTTAATTAGACACCTTGACAGCTGCTACAAATGAAGAAGACTTCACTTTCCTTTGCCAGATTCAGTGATTCTGGGACTGGCAACTTCCCGAACACTGGCCCACATGCCGATAGTGCCCTCTTCAGTGACTTGAAGAGAATTTAAGAAGCATTAATTAACAGGAAGTATTGAGAAAGGCTGAGCATGTTGTTCAGAGGTGGCATACAAATGAGGCTTTTAACTAAAAGCATCAGGTACAATCTACTCAAAGAAGCTGAAAACTAAATTCTGGTATACTTACACCTTTTATTTTTTATTTTGGAACCAGACAGTATTGCATTAGCCAATTGCTTACCCTGGCACCATTGCTCCTCTAACCCATCACTTCATCATATAGAGCAAGCAGCTTACAGTTCCACTCATCCGGAGACAATAGCTTAAGTAGCTGTTTTGGCTGGAGGCAAGCCTTAAACCCTTGAAAGAAGCCGCCACCTGCTAGCCATTGTTACCCCCCAAGCAACCTTGGAGGTCCCATTTAAAAGTCAAGCTACCTTCAAGGAGGTGCCTCCACATGGTGAGTCACAACAACACAATACATGAACGAGACTCATAACATTACACCTGCAAAGCAAATGCTGAGACATACAGTATCTGATTATGTACCTGCTGCTACCTCACACTGAGCAATACCACCACCTTAATCCACTTATATCAGTGGAGAGAAGTCTTAGCCGCACAATGAGAGCAAATTAAAGCCTTTCAAATTATCCCACAGCAAAAGTGTGATGCCCCAATCTCTATCAGCAGGGACTGAACAGAGACAAACCTGACCTACAAATACAACCCATCCAACCGGAGGGTCGCTTTTCCATTTCCTCTGTATTCACTGCTTCACATGGTATATCGCTGACCTTAGCCGGTCAGTAGACATAAGGCAGTCTGGTAAATTTCATACTTTGCTGCCTATGATTGATTGCATTTGACAACTGCACACAATGATATATAGCTAGAGCCCACTGTAAAAAAAAGTCTATGTGAGTGCACTGTTCTTTTATTTCAAAGAGACTGGGCCCAGAATTACATGTTTGGGTGCCTGACCCATCTTTGATAGACATATATGGTGAGGCCAAAGGATTATTATTTCTTCATATCAAGAAATCCCATAAAAAGACCCATGTGTTTACAAAAACTGATATATGGTATATGTCTTGTCTTGACCTTTTTTGTTGGTCAAAACCAAGCGTCCAACCTCTTTGTTCGGCCAGCACTTTGCTTTTCAAATGGAGCTAAACCACTTCAGGCTAACATGCTGTTATCAGGCTAAATGTTCTGGATAATCCAGCTAATTAGGTTCTTTGAACACAGTTTCATGATTGACTCGTTAATTTTAGTTTAAGTTCAATCACAGGTCGCTCATTTTTTGAAATAAAGATAAAATGAGTTGAGAGTTTAAACACAGTGCAGATCACATGACAGCTGTAAGGGCTTATTTTGCTTAATGTTAGATATGTATGTGAATACAAATTGAGTCTTCTGTCAATGCTCTGTGTCCATTTTGTCTGTCATTGTGCACATTTTCTGAAAGCTAACAGACATGGACGAAATTGAGCAGTGCCACTGGAGTTCATGGGGGCAGTGTCAAGTAGTTCAAGCAAGGTATGACCATAGAAATGAAAAGAATCGATAATATAGTAAAAATAATTCTCCATCCACATGTTGCAATGTATTAAATGGCCACACACACCATCTCCTCAATGTTAGCGCCATCAAATGGTACATTATAACGACCTCCTCCACTGTTGCCTCATTTGTAGCTGTGAGAAATTTATGACTTTGCTCTCTGGTACCATCTATTAGCTGTATAACTATACAAGTACAGTCCATTTATAACGTTTGTGATAGACATATCTATTTTCATGTGTAAATGGAGTTTAAATGAGCCCTTCAATGGCATAGGTGTGTTGGAAACTCTCTTGCAATGGGGCAATAGATCGATGGACATAAGTCTAATTTACTTTGTGTTGATGCATTGTAACTGCGCTTACTTTGTTGAACATTGTGCTTCTCAAGGTTTCGACTGTTCCAATACTGTTTAACAATTATAAGATGTTCATGATTTGTGATGTTCTACAATGGAGTTTGTGGCAAAAATATTTTTGATGAGTTTATTTAATGATAAGATAAGCTTTGTTAAGTTACCTTTTAAGCACAAACTTTAGGTAACTTGTCATCATGAAAATGTAGCCTATTGTGGTATTCAACAGATCAGAATATTTTCTTAATAACCTCAAAAATCATAAATGATCAACTTTTTTACATCCCATTACACCCCCAAGACATTGAGTTATGCTTAACTGAAAATGAATTAACATATGTCATTCACCTTTAACCCTTAGAAACCTAAGCAAATTGTCCTGGTTTCTTTCAAAAACATGGGAAGAAGGAAATGAAATGACCCAAAAATTAGCATGGCACTAGAAAAAATGTTAATAAAAATTACCAGAATTTATAATCATCTTGGTCATGAATCGGCTAACTTTTGTCTTTTGATGTGGTTAATTTCCTGTTTTACTTTGAAAGTCAAGCTCCTCATGTGTCATGTCTTATTTCCTATCTTTGCGTGATGTCCCGCCTTTATGATTGTCTGTCCTGCCCTGATTAGCTCCACCTGTCCCTTAGCCTTGCTGTCACCTGTCCCTTGTTTAACACCCTCCACATCAGCCAACTGCTGTGTTTCCCTCCTTTTGCCAGTGCCCACCTACTGCAGCTGTGTGTTGTTTTTGTGATTAGGTCTCTTTCGATATATTAGGGGTGGGGGGAAAAATCGATTCACGTAAGAATCTTGATTCTCGTTTTTAACAATTCAGAATTGATTCAAAACTCCTAAACATCGATTATTGACTATATACTAAATATAGTCTATTCTTAACCCTCTAAAATGTTTATAATTTAAAAAAGTCTTAATAATTTTGAGGCCGTTTGTCTGAATGGCTTACTTTTTTCACCAGTTAAAGTTGGTTGTGCCGTTCAGAGGGATGACTCCGATGTATCATAGCTCTTTTTCAGAAGCCTCAGTATCTATTCGGGTGTTTTTACGGGACCTTGTTCAATAAATACATAATGATAGATCCAATATTCCGAATAATATTCCCTTTTACATGCAACCATGCAAATGTAAATGGAGGTGGACTTATTCAATGGGAACACAGCCTCCGTCCCTCATTTCTTCAACAGCCTTCTTAAAAAGTATAACATTCTGATATTTTAGCATTTCCAAAAAAAAAACATGCTTATATCCAAGACTATCATGACATTAAAGTAGGTGTGTTTTTCCATAACCATAATCCTGACCGAAGCATGCACGATATGCCGATATGTGAACAATATCGGCATATCTCATGTGTCTTATAACCAAAATGCTACACTCAGAAAAGGGCAAACAGAATATACTGTTGACATGACCTGCATCAAATTTTGGAATGTTGCTATAGTCACAATAATAGTGGAATATTAGTATGCATGTTACTGAAGCTATTGAATAAATGAAGTGAAACAAAAAAGCAGATTACCAGGCCCATAAATACAAGTCTATTCTCATGCCAAAGTGGTCAAATTTCATCCTAACATACCAATGCCAAAAGTTATGTTGTCGGATGGCTGGACAGCACCTGGCCTGGCCATATGATATGTTTACGGGCGGCTTCAGGTGATAGCATGGCTGGCAGAACCTGTCACAGCTATAAGATACTCCGCTGGATTGCATCAGGTAGAAACGATACCAATAACGACGTGATGTAAGGAGCACAAGGGTTCCTTATGGGGCGGGTTAGAATTGTGGTGGAAGGGTCCAACAAGCTCTGGAATTCCACGTGGAAGCCCGATGTTTGCTTCCCATATGAATGTAGAGCCAAAACTATGATGATTTTTACTCAACCATGTGCTTCTGTTGCCTAAACCTAGCCATCCATGTCTTTGTATCCTAATGCTAACCATATGCTTTTGTTGATATTCTGATGCTGGTTGCCACTTGCTGTCATTGCCTAAACAAAGCCACATGGTTTTGTTGGCATCCCAGAACATCAACAGCGGACGCAGAAGGATACCTAGAGAGTAATATGTAGACTTGGAGGCCCACTGACAAAGCAGTGATACGTGAAGACTTGGGATGAGAACTTGTTGTAAAAACTTACTAGCACAGTTAATAATTGTCCAATTTCACTATTTCATCCTGTTTGAGTTTTGCCTAAAACAGTAAAACAGTTTGGGGGATTTACTGAGTCTTTCCCAAAAGATGCAATATATCTGTGAGATGAAAATATAAATCTCTTATAGGAACCAATGGGCTTCAGTCTGAAAGTCATGGAAAGAGACAAACTAACACATTGTTGGGCTTTTTACTGAATTTGTGTGAATGTCTGGTGTTGATTTATTTTCCTAACATACTAATATATATCCATTTCTTTTCTAAATCGATTTATGTTGCATGTCAATAAACCCCTTGTGTTGTTGTATCTTGTCTCGCCTTAGACCATGTGGCTGATCTGCGTCACATTCAAAATGTGGTATTTTGCCGTCTTCAGTTCAGATAATTTCAGACAGCGATTGTTTGAGTACCACATGAGCATGAAATGCGCAGCATCCTCTGGTGTGGTAGAAAACTGGCACAAACACCACCACAACATGCAAACCCCACACTCAAAAGACCAGCAGGGCCAAGATTCAGACAAAGAGAGCTTGCTGTGAGGAGGCAGCGCTAAGCATTCAGGCACCATGCTGCATGTGACCACTGTGTTTAGCAAACAGAGTGCAAAAGGAGTATAAGTGACATTCTGGGAAATTGAAACAAGTTGTGTATATTATTTGAAATCTCTTGATGAGCTCTTTGATTAAAGAGGAAACTTAAGACACCAAATGGTAAATGTTGCTAACTTCATTTGGTTTACACAAAACAAAAATGGCATCAACACATGGAAGAATTTTGATTCTTACATTGTCTCTTCTATTGATATATGTTTTGCATTTATACAATTTAATCAATAGATTTTGGTTTTACTTAGTGGCTCTGGGCTCTGCTTGACAGACTTTTTCACAATCTGGGAACCCAGAACTTGTTATTACTGGCTTATAAGAGATTTAGAAAGCATTAAGACATTATTTATTTAGCAATTGTAAGCCACTTATAACCATTTACAATGGGTTATATATTAAAAAGTAGTGCCAAAATGTCTACTAAAAGGTATGTGATTTTCATTTGGAATGCTGTAAATGTTAGAAGTTCATTTTTTTCCCATTTAAAATAATTAAAATCGCACGCTCTTCGCACTCAGTATTTGTAATGTTTGTGCCTGATTGCATGCTTATCTACTTGTGTATTTCTATGAATGACTGCATGTGCAAGTCTGAGCATTTTATCTATGTAAATAAATTAATGGCCGTGTGAGCTATTAAAAGGCTGGCTGCCCACGTCAGTCTGGGAGTGTCTGTAATCTCCTGACACCATGCACAGCAAACAGATTCATGCTCCGACAAATCAGCTCCAGGAAATGGCTGTGTCGCCACAATCTGATCGCTCCAACTTGAGCAGCCAAACAGCCACTCGAGTGGCTGATATCAGCTAATGGAAGTGAGTAACTATTACTGTCAATATGCTGTCACACGCGTCTGAGATCCTGCTCACATTATAGGGATGCGGATGGCTGTGTGGCTTGTTAACACTCCTGAGCCACACAGCGAAGCAGTACCAGAGAGCACTCTGGGTCAACTACTGGCTGCAGGTACAGTACTTCTCAACAGCTTCTAACCAAGTGGCCTCTATCATGGCTGACAGTTGAGCCAGTGCAGCAGTGTCCTAAGATGCAGTATCACTTATTGGCCCTTTCCCAAACCGTTTTCTACTCATTAGCCCTCCATTACAGTGTCACTCCATATGAAGTCTATATGAAACTGCGGAGGGCACTTTACCTTAAGAGGAGGGAATTAATTGCCACACTCTGTGGCTAAACTCTACACCCTGAGTAGGAAACATATGTCCCCATGGATACCGACCGACACCTTGCATGCTCAGCTGTTGAATTGAGATTGGCTGCCAAGCAGCAGACAGCAACAGAACACTGTTTAAGACCAGATGTGTTTTTCAGCGATAGGTTTTAACATTTCCATGTTCTCATCCCAACTCGTAACATGTTGTAGTTTTGTCAGTGGACTTTCACGTCTACATATTACGCTTTTGGTATCTTTCTGCATCTGGTAATTACATTCCAGGGTGTCGCTACCGCAATGTCAACAAATGCACATGGTGGGGTGAAGTGGTACTTGGTTATGTTTAGACAACAGCAGCTCATGACAAACAAGGTCAACAAATGTACATGCTGGCTCAGATGATTAGGTTTAGCCGACAAAGTCACAAATAGTTAGGATTAGGGGAAGGAGGCACATGGTAAGATGTAGAAAAAAACACCACATTCAAGCAAGCGAACATTGGACTCCTGCACCACAGTCTAGGTTTGTGGGACCTATCCACCATCCCTCCCACCTACCACATAGGTGCCTTGTTGCTCCTTATATTATGTCGTTACTGGCAGCCTTTCAACCTGACACCTTGATGCTGCATTTCATGTGCATGTGACAGGTTCCATCTGGCAGCCTTCTTAAGTAACACCCCCCGTGTACGCATCGGGCTGTCTGCTGGAGTATACTACCTCTGCAGCTGGTTCTGTGCGGCCGTGTTCTCACCTTCTGTCCAGCAGTGTTCCATGTGCGCGTGAGAGATGCTTTGTGGATTTGTGCTCTTATGCTAAAAGTACTGACAGAGCAGCGCCATTTAACGAGTTCAGGATGAGAATGGCATGTTCCAGCTGTGGTCATTGTGACAACAATAAAGTATTTTTGACACTGACACATTTCCAGCGATGGTTTTTGCAACAACAACTTGGTAATTTATAAGGCAATGTTGGCACATTTAAAGAGGTTGTTGCTACAAGAACCAGGTATTTTAAGGTGAGGTCAGGACATTTCCAACATTGGTTGGGTTGACAACTACTGGGTATTTTTCTATGGTGAGGTTGACACATTCCCAGCAGTAGTTGTGGTGAAAATATATGGGCATATTTTAACACTGACACGTTTTCAAGCAATGTTTTTTGCGACAACAACAAGCAAATTCTAAGGCGGGGTTGGCACATTTCAAGCAGGTATTGTTGAGAAAACAGCAAGGTAAATTACTGGGCAAGGTTGCCACATTTTCAGCTGTGATTGCGGTGGCAACAACTACTGGGCAACTTATAAAGTGACCTCAGCACATTTCCTTTGGTGGTTGCTGCGAAAACAACCAAGTATCTTAAGCCCAAACACAGTCTTTTCCTCACCATAACCAAGTGTTTTTTGTGCGTAAACCTAACCACACATTTACCACAACATTGTTACAGGGTAGAATTGAAAACTGAAACATAAAGAAACACTAAGCTTCATAATATCCATAGAAATGCCACATATTGGTGGTTTGTAGAGACGTAAAAGATGAGCCATAGTGTTTGATAAATTGTCAGTCACAGATTGTATAATAAGAACAAACATAGATACTAAAACTGTATAAAAATGCTAGAATTCAATCACCAGCCAAATTCCCCTTTTCTGTCTCAAATTAAATGGTTTGAAGGATTTTTGTAACTTGTAACAAATGAGCCTTAGCCCCCAGTAACACATCATTACCTCTGACAGTTATATTCCTCCATTGTTAAATTCATTTGATGTAGTCGTCCTTATGTGCATTATGAATTGATTGCATCAAGACTCCAGAATCTCATATCAAATTGTAAACAAAATTCCACTTGTGTCTATCCACTGTGGCTGCTTTTATTGTTTCCCTCAGCGGTTGGTCTGCAGTTGTCAAATTAAGGAAATCAAAAAAGATTGCCTTTAAAATTTCTGTTTGTATACTCCACCAATAAAAACAAAGCGAGGAGCTGAATCAAACTGCCACATTGTCAGGTACTTGATCACGAAGCTCAGACTCACTCTCCTCCTGCTGCCACTTTCAAGTACAGCGGGGCTATAAAAACAAAAGAATTGATTCTTTCCACCAGCTTTTCTCAAAATGACCACAAGCAAGGACACTCAGACAGGATCCCTGGCACACTAAAGTGAATATTAAGTCAAATAATTGGATTTGCTTCCTAAGCCGTCGCCACCAAGGAACCGACAATAAGGGAGAGTAATGGAGGATCTCTGTATCTCAGGCCCTCAGTGGGATTAAAAGAGGAGAAATTAATTGAATTCAAATTATATGTGTGTTAATCTTACTCCGAGAAAGGCTGCAACCTTGAATGCAAAAATCATCTGTGAGTACTTCACAATGAAGTGTGAATTGCTCTAAATGATAATCTGCCAAGTCTAATATGGATCTAGTGATAGAAGCAGCGTTCCCTATTGATGGGAGGAGTGGAGAGAGTGTCTGAAATGTCAATCTGATCGTCAGTATGATTATCTCGTTAAAGCAAAGCTCCCTGGGATAGTCTTGGGTAAGTGAGCAGCAGGGCTTGCATAATGCTGAGGGAGATTAGTGCAGAAATTGAAACCAAAGATAGTCCAGTGTGGGTGGGTGTGCGTTACTTGCAGGGATGTGAAACTGACAGGGAATATTAGCTGCATGGTGTCACGGCAGGTAGAGCTTCATCAAGTTCTGCCTTAGAGATTATTCTATGGCTATGAATACTAATATGAGAGTCATACAGACTGAAGAGAAAGTGCTGAGGTATAGTGGTGCGTTGGTACATACTTGTGTTTTTGGCATCAGGTGATGTTGCAAATGCAGTAGCATGACGTAATGTCAGTGCAACGGGTCGGCACACAGTTCTACACCGTTTGTCCAGGATTGCTGAAATCATAATACTTTGAATATATCTAAATAACATAAGAGGCTTTTCAATGTAATATCAGAGAAATACCTGAAATGACAGCCTATTCACATCTGGAATTCATCAAATACAGCTGCACTGACTGATTTTGATGTCGGACTTCAATGTCAAAAGCCACCTTTCACGGCAGTATGATACACCGCTGGATGGCGTTAGTTTGAAAAGCTGCCAGTAATGATGTAATATAGGAGCTGGAAAATCTTTAGAGGCTGGGTGGGAGGGGCAGTGGAAGGGTTTAACAAACCCCGGACTCTACGTGGATCAGCAGCATCAGTTGATAACGTGGCTGGACAGCAACATTCACAGCAGTATGATATGTCGCTGGACAGCATTAGTTTGAAAAGCTGCCAGTAACAACATAATATAAAGAGCTGGATAATTCCTAGAGTGGTGGATGGGTCTATGAAACCCTGTACTGTCAGCCAGGAGCCTGCTATTCACTTCTTGATGAATGTTAAGTCAAACCATGATTTTGTTTTGTAAACCTAACCATGTGCTTTTGTTGCTTAAACCAACGTTTTTCCAACGTTGCAAGTTTATGTTGACAAAGACCTCAAAGACAAGACATCCGGCAAGAAGAATTGCTAGTATAGGTATTGAAACGCACAGACAGCTTATGGTGCAAACCAAAAAGAACCAAAGCTCTTATAGCTTGAAGTGCTCACTATGTAGCAGCTCCATCTCTCTGACATCACTCTACAGTTACTGACATGCCTACAGGTCCTGTGTGTCCATGTGTGTGTGTGACATTTTTGGTGTATCTGTGTATGTAAGGATTACAAGAGTGAAAAAAATTAATTTCCCCATTGAGGGATTAGTAATTAAAAATGTATTATTGTATCAATATTGATTCAAGTGGCCATACAAGATAATTCCAAGAGATAAGTCGGCACAGCAGCCAACCAAAAACACATGACAGATTTTAAGAAAATAAAAACACTATATATCTTATGTGAGTGCAAGAGATATGAGCCAGAGATACAGATAAATAGAGATATCGTTGGAAAGATGAGGAAAGACACTGTAGGGTGATATATGGAGGGACAGTCATGGCACAGTAGCTGTTAAAGATAACCAAACACACATCAGCATGGCGGCCATGACAGATAATCAAACAGATCCGTTGGCATGGTGGCCAACCAAGAACACAACACAAACATGAAAAATAAAAATGGCACTTACTTTTTGTAGACCTTGCTGGGCAGCAATGCTCAGTCTGCAGGGACTTGATGTGGAAACTGGAGGACAGTGCCCTTGAGCAAGGCACTGAAGCTCTAACTGCTTGGAGCTCTGAGTATGTGTCAGCTCCATCAGTCTAACATCTCTCTGCAACTAATGCATGTCTATAGGTCCTGTGTGTGCATGTGTGCGTGTGTGTATAAATAATAATAATATCATATAGATCTACACTTATAGATCCAAGTAGATAGACAACAGATAGTGATGGCATGGCAGCCATGACAGATAATCAAACCAACCAAACACAACACAAACGGTCACCTCAGCATAATTATTATTCTTCCTCTGTGACAACATTATGTGAGGTGTTTCATAAACGTTATAAATATTTTGGGACTTTTTATTTAGAAAACAAAAAACGGTCTTATAATTTTTGCAATTATGAAAGCAAAACTTTGAAGCTCAATATCTCAAAACCAGATAAGCAGATAGAGAGACAGAGAGGAGTTATAGAGAGAAAGTCAGGACACGGAGGCCATATATTGGTAAAGAGGGATGAGGAATAGAGATAGACAGAGAGACAGAGAGGTAAAACCAGAGATAAGGATAGTTACAGAGATGAGAAATGGAAAGGCACGGCAGCCACGATCAATAATCAAACAGATCAGTTCACATGGCGGCCAACCAAAACCACAACACAGACGTAAAGAAAATAAAAATGGCCTTACTATTCATAGATCTAGTTTGGGAACCAGAGGGTGCTGGGTTGGAGCCCAGAAGTCTAACATGGATCATGTTATGGAGTGTGGACTGGTGGAAAAACAGAGATATAGAGGGATAGTCATGGCACAGCAGCCAAGAACACAACACAGACATAAGGCCCATTTGCACAGACCTATTATTACCTAGGGACCTCATGAATGTGAGGTCCCTAGGTAATATTTTACCTAGGGACCTTTACCTAATTTGTACACACACAAATCAGACAGGTTAATGCCGGGTACACACACTATATGAGAAGAAAGTCAATTCTTTTTTTCTCACTGTAAAATAACAATGAATTTTTGGTCTGATTTAAGTTTTCATGTTTTCAATCATTGTAATATCAATATTATTAGTTGTTTTTTTTATTTTAATAGAGGAATTCTTTATCCATAAAGACAAAACTTTAGTCTCTTGCTTTCACAAATTAAATAAAGCAACTGATGTTTAGACTATTACAAATTTTATCTGGTGAAATCCAGTGATGTGATATCAGTATATTTTTTTGTTTGCTTCTGTCAGTGTCCATTACTTACTTTTTTTTTAATTTTATTGTAAGACTTTTATTGCTTTATGTATTGATATTACTGATATTATGATTATTCCTCAGCCTTCTTGCTCACCAAAATAGTAAATAATAGTTAAATTGTCCTTTTTTTTAGTTGTATGTCTGATATCTATGGATATGTGAAAGATAAAATTGTATACCAAAAATTGTACAGGCTTGCTGTAAACTCCTTTGTCTTTGTAAGATTTGTGGGGTAAGGGACACCTAACCTTGTATTCATAACAAATCATACTATAGATAAATATTACAACATTAGCATCTTTGACATATTAGTTTGATGTTAAACATGTAATCCCTGACATGTCTGTGTAAAGATCTGTACTCGAACATAGATGATCCTATTTTTTGGCCAGCTGAGACAGTATTGCAGATCCGATCACATTTCTTTGTATCTGCAGTTGCCTGAAAATATGTTGATGGCATTTTTCCAGATCTGCGATCTTTGTGATATACAAATCTGGTATCCTAACGGATATGTCACAGATATCATATGCTAAAAAACATCATACTTATGGATCTGCTACGGATCAGATCTTCCAGGATACTCTCCGAAAATGTTATGTATATGTTACAGATCCAAAAACTTGTATACTGTTGGATCTTTCCAGATACAGGTCCTTTTCGTCCAGTGTTGGTTGGGCTTTCTCATTTGCATTTACAACATTAGCTATAAATCCAGGGACTAACTTGACAAGTATGGTCAAACTAGATGGTCAACCAGATGTTCCACTTTATGCTGAAAGGTACAGCATTTTTATCCCTTGTTCCAAGTCTCACATATTGAGACAATGTCCTGCATGTTGATTGGCTCTAGTCAAGTCAACCCACTGTAGGACAGATGCTTTTCTAAAAATCTGGCTTTCATCCAATTGCTGTGAAGAAAGCAGGGAAGGCTGTCATCACAGGGCTGTGTTTGATGTCAATCAAATTGCGCACATGTGGGTCAAGTGCAGGTGAAACTGTCACCATCTTCACAGCACTATGCTCAACAGGGAAAATTGTGAGTTACCACAAAGTGACAGAATATGATGAGAACTACCACAAAGAGAAGGAAACATAGCTACAACAAAGACTGGAAAACTACTCTGGGTAAAGCTGGTGGAAGGAGAAGAGTTTTTTTGCAAAATTTTTAGTTATTTTTCAATTTTAAACTAGAGGAAATATGATGTGAAGCAACACAGTGGGCTACGTGTGAGTCTCACAAGAAATCTGTGACTCAAAAGGAGATGTGCCTTCCTATTGATGCATTCTTACTAAAACTGAGAAGTAACACGCCCCACATTGTCCCACATTCGGTATGTTGGGAACTGGTCACCCTATCTAGCTATATATAGCTACTATCTCAGTGCCAAAGCTGTTTTTGAAGAGTTTTCACACTCTAAAATGTGTTTTCCTCATGTGTCAACACTTTGACCAAATTCGATTGCATTTGTTTTGTTCAAATGTCGTGCTGAACTGATGAAAGTAACCAAATGAACCAAATCATACTGTGCCAAATAATCCAGGACAATTACAAGCATTGCAAAATCCCTATTGTAAACTTATACACAGTATGTACTAATTTTCATACTTTATTGTTTAGCTACTAGTATACAACAAAATCCGTGTACATATCCATTGTGTACCAACAGTAAATGAGGCAACATTTGAACTGATGGACAAAAGAAATTCATAAAGAAAAATGTTTTTTCTTCCAAAATCTTTCTGGAGCTCTCTGAAAACCATATCATTTTTTTTAGGCTTTAAGGCTTTGCCTCTCTGAGACACTTCTCGATTTCCTTTGTGCATTGCATTATATTATGCAAACTAAACACAAAACTAAAAAACACTCTGAAATAGTAACAGCATGTGTCACTAAAAGCAGCCACGGACTTAACTATGCTTCAAGCCTAAGTAACATTTAAATGGGTAAATTATATAAAAATGCACCCCCAGCACAGATATTTAGACTGCTGAAATTAGTTAAAGAGACCATAACAGTTTTTCTAGCCTGCTGTAAACATGTTAATTTCTGCTGTAAAGTTAAAGCATTTTAACATGGGTCTTTATTGCAACTGACTCGCTCTTGGAGCCAGCCTAAAGTGGCCATTAGAGAAACTTCAGTTTTTGGCATTTCTGAATTGGCTTCATTTTTCAGCTGCAGAGATTGCTGCTTGATACAGGACTTAATCAAAGTGCTAATTGCCACAATTTTAATTACACCCATCTATCCATTCCTTAGCTATAATTTCTTATCCTTCACTACACCTTATAACACCAATGTTATTAATTGGAATGGGCAATATTTTGGCAAATATTCTATCCTTAGTTGCTTTAGTGGGGCAACAAATATCAAATTCACCTGGAGGGTAGCACTACAGAAAAGCTCATGAGCTCATATAAATAAGAAGGACCAACCTCCTTGTGAGCATGAATGTGCTTGTCTTATTTCATGGCATTTTTGGCTCTTGGATTACATGATAACTTTATACAAACAATTTAGAGTGACAGCAGCCAAAAGCTGTCAATTATCTCTTAGTGTCCCTTGAGAAAAGCTGAAATGTTGACCCAGTGCTAGAGGGAAAGTCAAGGAAATCTGGTAATTGTTGATCAAATTGATGGTCAATGGGAAATGTTGACCTGATAGTTATGCTAGACGAAAAAAAGTCAAAGCGGTCAAAGTCAATAGGAGTAATTCTCTGGGGACCATGTATATTCATACCAAATTTCAGGGCAATCGTGCCTGAAGCTGTTGAGATGTCTCTAACCTAAACCAGTCTGAGCAACAACGCCATCTTTTGGCTACAAAAAATGACCACATAACCACATTACATAACCATTTGCATCAGGTCAACAGCATTGTGCTTTGAAAAAGTTGACTTTTATAAGCCAACACAGTCAGTCTGGAGCTGCATCCTGGAAGACGGAGTCAGAGAAAGTTGAGAAGCGCCATCTTCCTCCCCTAGCTCAATTCTCATTAATGTCAATTTCATAGTGCCGGTCCCGGGGCGATGCTCTCCTAAAATGTGTGTCAAGAATATAGTCGCATTTTGAATACACTTCCAGACATCAAAAGAGTTCTTAGATAAGGCTGTTTTTATAAACCTCCACCGTGTTGATTTGACAAACTTTTACCCTCATGCCCTTTCGACCTCAAACGTGTGCCAACTCCGGGATGACAGAGCTTGAATGTTTGTCGAACAGGAGCGAGGAAGCTTAAGATGTGACAGGAATTTACAGTAAAACAACACGGTGAGTGGAGACAGCGCTGAAATTCAAGTTTGCAGATGAGGAAAAAAGTTGCTTAGGGAACTTTTTTAAACCGTTGATATGTGTCACATCAGTAGGCACATATGGATTTGTCACAGGAGGAATATTCCTGCAGTGGGGAGTATTTCAATGAGGGGTGAAATTCAGGTCATCGGTGGTGTGTTTGTGCGTGTGAGTGTGTTCTTCAGCCCCCACACATTCTGGTGAAAGAAGTCCTCCGCTGCATTATTCCTCCACTTTCCCTCTCAGTGTTGTTCCCTCTCTGCCTGTCCTTTCCCAGTCCACATTTTGACAGCAAACCCCGCTGCGCTCTCTAACTTGGTTGCCATGGTCACAGTGAAGTTGTGGCTTTCGCTTGTTGCTCTTTAGAGCTGCCATTTATCCTGTCAGAGAGGGATATGACTAACTTGCAGGGTGTTTTCTTCCGGTGTAGCGGCTTGGCGGGGGATGAGCCGCGTTGATGGGCGAGCCCCCTCGGAGCAGCACCCATCCAGCAGACAAAACAGATTTACACCCAGCAGACTCCAGAATCAAGCAGATTGCAGCTTTAAGGGCTTTTTAGACAAGACACGACAGCCGCCTGGTAATCATTCATTTTCAATGAGAGGCAGGCGGGGAGGCACAGCACGCAGGAGCTTGCAATCTGGCAGAAGAAGCAGCAAGTAGGCTCAATCCCTGCCAACCCGCCTGCACAGCCAGAGCAGAGTTACATGTATAGGAATCTCTGTAAACAGATATCTACATATGAATGCAGAACGTGAAAGCAACAGGAAAAAATCTTGGTACCAGTAGCATTCTGGTTTCTAGTGGAGTAGTGTTGACCAATCTCGTTAGTGCAGGCTTTGGTTGTCTGCAGGTGAACAGTCCATGTGGCAAAAAAGTGAAATGCATTGGCCAATGTGTTATTCTGCCGACATATTCACAAAGCTCCATGGTACTAAGCATGGCTCCGAGTGATGAAATTATAAGAAAATTCTAAGAATTATGACATTTTTAAAGAATTTCCCCTTAAAGTTGTTGACTAACCAATGAAATGTGTGATGTGTTCACTCAGTTTGAAAAATGGAGGGGAGGCTGGTTGTGGTCCATATTTTCCCAAAACTCAGTGAAATATCAAGGACAGCGGGGCCAATCAACACTTTTTCGGGCCACCATTTTTGCACTCCCTGTACAATTTGTTTAAAAACTGAGAAATCTGCAACCTGCAAATTGGCTTGATTTCTTCCAAAAAAAACATGGAAAGAAGGTAATAAGCAACTTAAGTAGAAATGACCCAAAATTAGCAAGAAATTAGTAAAAAAAAAAAAAGTGTAAGACAGGGAACTGAATGATTAATTATAAAATTTATAGTTCTCTGAAAAAGTTCTCTGTATTTTTAGATTACTGGTTATTATTGGTTATTTTAGTATTTAGGGATGTGCACTGTGTAAACAAAATTAAAAACTCAACTGAAGGCAGGGATGAGCGAGCACACCATTATCTGTATCTCCTCAACCAAAGCAATGATCTATAAATATGGTCACTTCAATGGCTAAAATGCTAAACTCAAGACTTCAGACTGGCACTCCACAAACCAATGGGCGACATCACGGTGGCGACATCCATTCTTTTTATACGATTCATGGCCACATTCTACAAAATCGTCTATTACCTGTACTATCTGAGAGCCATACTCTGACAGAAAGAAAACATGTGAGGCCAAGGGTACTTTGTAAAGAAATATTTCTGTATACAGTTCCCAAAGGTAAAGAGTAAACTTCCATTCAAAAGCATTTCCAGTAGCTACACATGTTCTCAGAAGCGCCACCACATGAACTCCTCATGTGGAAACATAAAAGCATGAACCATAACCGATCTGACACAATTACTCAACTGCAACTTAATTGACTGTGTTTACTTGATGTGACAACAGAGAGAAAACACAGCTCTGCCCTCCTGTTTCTCTCAATGGAAACCTTATCTTAAAGGTGACACATCTGGATGAAAAGCTATTAACTTGCGCCAACCTCGCACCTGTAAATTCCTCACATTAGGAGTTTTGTGTGATTTATAATGACGTGTTGTGTCAGTCACCATTAACTATTAGAGCTTAGATAATTATGGGTATACAAGCTCAGCTCAACATTTGACAGTTCACTCTATTAACACAAACTCTTCCCTTTCTATTGCTCGTAGAGGTGGCCGTGAAACTCCTTCATTCTGACAGATTATTTACCCAGGCTGTATCTTGTGACACCATGTGAATGTGGTGTTTCCTGTAATCCTTTCCCATTTGATAATGCTAGTTTCAGCATAATTTCACATTTGATTTATGGCTTGCGAGGTGAGAAACTCATTCCAACAGGATGCAGGGCGCATTGTAGCCCATTTCTAAGATTTTCAAGGGGCTCTTTTTGAATTTCATCATGACTGATTGTAAAGGGAAGCACTCTAGAACAAGTTGCAAGGCATGTAATGGTAGTTATAACAGTCTGCAGGTTGATTGATGTGAGGGAAATCTCTGGACATCCAAGTAGGAGTGAAAGCGAGAGCAAAGAAATGGATATAGAGACAGAGAACAGAGACACACTCTGATTACGGGCTTGAACCAACATATAGTTTTTTTCTGAAGCTCTGCTTTATGTCTGTTGAGCAACAGTTTCCTTGCTACAACAAAAATACATGTCTCTTTTAAAAATATAAAAATTGAGACAGACAGTTTTGACAGATCTGAATTGCCTCTGTGTTTCTAAAAGATTCCGAACAACTGATTGTATCATGACAAGCTGCTCATTTCACTTCCACTCACAGTGTGATTTATTTTGGGGATTCATGGTCTGGCGAAACCTCACCCACCACTGAATACAGCTTGAGAAACTGGACTTTAGTACAGTTAACAGAACTATCTTTTAATTTGATTTACACCGGAAAGATATATCCATTGTCTGATTTATATATAAACACTGAACAGTATGTCATCCCACGGTCCAAATAAGGAGGAATTGTTACCTACTTCATTTGTTTAAGTGGTTTCGTCCTCTCATAAATTAGGCTCTTCGCAGATTTATTTTTCTTAAGGTGGAATCACAACTTTGTTTCAATGTAATTTTGCATCCTCAAAATCTTAAGTAAAAGTACTGCACAAAAGTATCATCATCAAAATATATTTCATAAAAGTATAAAATGAGGATGGCCCATTCCAGAATCATGTATATTACAAAAACTACCCTAACCCATACAGCCACATAGGTTGTTTGTTTTAATACGAGCCAAAGGAGTGTTTCCTTAACTAGGAGATCAAGGCATGGTCATACCTAAACAACAAAATAGGTATTATGACTAATAATGGCCGCAGTTTTAAATCAACAGCTAACATTTTAGATTGAAGAAACAAAAAGACTTGGTTGGGTTTAGAGTAGAATTTGTGGTTTGGATTAAAATGTGTATGTTTGTTACATAACTGTGACACATGTACCTAATTGATATACGTCAGATGATGTATAACAAGTGACTATGTGACATAGTTAAAAGACCTCAGTGTTGACTTTTGTTTTTACGTGGGACATGAACAGCAGTCTCTTTTTGACCCATCCATTCCCCCGACCTTCTCCCTCCACAGTCTGTCATTCTTTCTCTAACCAGTTCTCTTTCCCAGAAACACCACCACTTTGTCACACCCCTTGGCATCTCACCCCAGTGCAGAGGGCAAACCTTTGTATTCTTCTGTGACGTCAGTTTCCTGGATGAAACATCTTGTAGTACATGCTTACATTTACAAGACATCATGTCACATGACATTAGTACATGAGGTGCATATATACGTCACATAAACTCACGTTAGGGTTAGGGTAAGGGTTGACGTTTGGATTCACAGGACTGGAACAGCGGCCTCCTAAATGAAAGTCCTGTGTTTTCTCGACCCATCCACCTCCTTTCCTATCCATACTACTCAGACTTCACCACCTAACAATAAACATGAATATAAGTCATAAAAAGCTTCTTCAAACAACCTACATGATCATATCTTGGAGGACAGTGTTGTATTTAACATTACTACATCATGGGATGCATTCCTAACTTTAGCATTGCAGCCAGTAAAGGTGAAGCTAATTTCCTTTATATACTGCTGGGTGTCTTAACCTTTGTATTAATTATCTAAATCTATGAGGTAACTTAAGCTTTCAAAAGTAATGTAAGTGAAGTAAAAAGTGCAATATTTCCCTTTGAGATATAGTAAAGTACAACTATAATGTTGCATAAAATGAAAAAGTACAGGTACCTCTAATAATATTTGAGTACAGTTTTTCAGTAAATGTACTGAGTCACATTCCACCACTGCTAGAAGGATAGCCAACCACTCAGTTGACTTAGTCAGTTTATATTTTCAACTTCCGATCTATGACAAATTTTATAAATGCCAAAGAAACTGCAATGTTTGACTTTTTTAAGACAGGTACAAGGACCAGATCGGATCAAAAGAGGATATAATTCTGTCATGTGATCCTTAAATTATAGGTCAAGGTGTCATTTTTTGTTTGCATACATTTTTTTTCAATCTTACTGGAGGTGGATGTCCCTTAAATTATCTTTTTTTGCCCAGCCTCAACCATAAAATGATCAGAAGATCTCCTGTTCAAAGTGATATCAGAATCCCCCCAGAATCAAAGATATTCCACATCAGTAGTTAAAAGTGTCTGCCAGATAAGAAACTGGTGGAGGTGTACAGGGCAAACATATGCAGAGTAAATCACAGAGTTTTCTCATTTCAGAATTACCTAAAGGACTTATCACTTAAGTAAAGCAACATCATTGGTTTAAGGCAGTTGGCTTCAGCATAGAGGGACATGTAAGACAGAAATATCTTTATGCAAACAAGTCCTCATCTATGTCTTTTTTTCTTTGTGATAACCAGCTCTGTGACACTCCTCAGAGAAAGGCCTCTGAAAAGCATCTTGGATTGAGAGATCTCCAGAATTTATACTTCAGTGCCTTCTATCCAGTCCCCCTTCTGAATTCTTCACATTTCCTGACCCTGATTTTTTTGAGTTTGCAGCTATGATTAGGGTTCCCAGTGGAATAGCTTCAGATGCAGACAGACTGCAGTTGGCCAACAAGGCTCTCTGGTTTTCAGTGCTCCTCGGAGCCAGCTGATCCCGCTTGGATGTGGAAATAGAAATCTCAATCTGCTTCTAATTGTAGCCGCTCAAAGGCCTGCCCATGCCATGGGCATGCAGGCAGAGAATCAGCGGAGCTATCCAAAGCTCTGACAAACCTTACTGATTAAAAAATAATTACTATGTGACTGTAATATTTTTACATTACTCCAGAAAAGGATGACTGCCTGACTTACTATTTTCTGTAATTCCAAACACATTTTTACTTTAAACAGCCATTTCTAAGGCTGTACACGAACGTGCGACTCAAGCTGAGTGCTGCATTTTAGTGTGTTTCATGAATGGAAATAGGCTGCAAAAACTGAACACATAGCTGAGATGATTGTATTACAGCATTTAGAATCATAATTTTGTGTGTGTGGGATGACGATATCATTTGCATACATAATTATCATAATCATTGCATACTTCATCACCTTTTTGCTGCACTCAAACTGCTTACAGTTTGTACCATTGCAGGAGAAAACTTACAGTAGGTTTACTCTAGTTCAAAGTTTTCATTCAATTATATTCCACATCTCTCTCTCTCTCTCTCTCTCTCTCTCTCTCTATATATATATATATATATATATATATATATATATATATATATTTGTGTACATACATTGATGCATGTAACATTGTAACATGCGCCTTTTTTAACTTGCACCAAAACAAATTTACGACACCATTCCAATCCAACCAAAAGAAATCCAACATTGACAAATATGACACTTCAAATGTCAAGAAACTGTCATTATAATAACATTTGAGCTTAATTTTCCTTAGATTTTTTCAAAAACTGTACAGTTAAATAACTTTTAATTTAAAAAGTCAGGGTCATCCTGAACAGGATTATACTGAAAATTGCAGAACTCTGAAGGTAAACACAGTTTAAAAATGAGAACATTTTCAGAATGTTACAATTTGTATTACAGACCTTCCCTGTGCAGTAATGTGCAATGAAAATATTTCTATTATAACAAACTTTATAATGGTGGTAGAGATATTATCATATTGATGTAATATTATATTATATTGTTATACTGAACAGGAATCCACTGTGTATTCTCAGCAAATGTGTTGCCGAAATGTTAGTTTTTCTTTCCTTTTTGGCCTCTCAAACTATAGGTGCCATAACAGTGTGAATAGACAGGTATCGAAATTCAAGCAGCCGATCTGGGTTGCTGCACCGTGTCGCTCTGTCTTGTCTTATCCATGTGCTGTTAGTGTTCTCTTTTCACGACGTGATGTTATCGGTTCTAAAATACTGTTTCATTGTGTGGGAAAATGGACGTGTGGCATTAAAGTGTGTGAAATGTATCAATTGACATGAGTTTTCATGGTCAGTGCTTGAGAGCTGGCAATCCTGCACAACATATTTTCTGTACCAATTTAAGTGCACCAATGCATTTAGAGCTCCGAATTATGTCAAAAGTTAAAGCCTTATGTCCACTACCATGAATATGCTTGTGGTATTTCAAGTTCTGCCCCTAAAGCCGCACCAACAGACATTTTAACCCTTTGAAAACCTGAGCAAATTTGATTCCTTCAAAAACAAGGGAAGAAGGTAGTGATCAGATTAACAACACATGGCCCAAAAATTAACAAGAAATTAGTAAAAAGTTACAATGAAATTGCCTGAAAATAAGCATAAAAAGGTTCAAAAAAGAACAAGATAGCAAAAGAAAATTACCCAGAAAATTTTAGAAATGTACAGAAAATTATAATTTTAAAAGTTTTAAAAAAAAATATATCATTTTTGTTCCATAGTTTTGTTGATTTGCTGTGTTGTTCTTTTGTTTGTTTTTTAACAAAATCTATTAATTCTCCCTTTTTAAAAAAAAAATAATAATAATAATAATTTTCAGGCCATTTTCTCTGTCACCTTTTTGACTATTTTTTTCAATTTGTGAGACATTTCTTGCTAAGTTGGTCATTGCCTTTCCCCCTTATGTTTTTGAAGGAAATCAATCCAATTTCGCTCAGGGTTCAAAGGCTTAATATGAACAATGGGTCAAAATAACCCAACTCTAACCATCAGATTATCACTCACTTACCCTTAACACTACAGTGCTTATAAGAGCTTTAGCTCTTTTTTTTTTGTTTCACAGGCCACAACTTTACTGATTTGGTTCACTCTGCGCTCTCAGCACCCTGAAAACACCAGGCATCTGCTCTGCACAGAACCGGGGTGATGCTGCCATCCATGGAGGACCTCTACACCCAGTGGTACAGGAAGAAGGCCAACAGGATAATCAGAGCCACAGACTGCTCTGCCTGCTGCTGTGTGGCAGACGGTCTCACACCACCAGGCTCAGGGACAGTGTCACCCCTCAGACCATTAGACTTCTGAACTTTTGAGCTCATTGCTGAGATACCCTCACTCTACATGATATTGTCACGTAATGTTGTGATTTTTTTTTTACTTGAGTGATTTTCTTGTCTCTTTATCCATATTTCAAGAGCACGACATACTGTACATTACCTTTCTAATCACTATCAGCAGAGAAAAATTAGCAAATAGAGAACTAAGTGTTTCCTTGTCTATTTTAATGCAGCTGTTTCACCATGTATTTCATAACCACTTCTACAGCTGTACTTACATTTCATAGACCACGATTTTACACACAAAATTCACAGTCACTTCAGAAGATAATATAGATTTACCCTTAAATTTGGTTGTTGAAATGTCATCTTAAATTTTAAAAATCTTGTTTTCATTTTAATGCATCATTAATAATAATAGGCTAATCTACAAAATACTGCACTTTAAAGCCAGCTTTTCTACAAAGGTACCCAATCATGTTATGGTTTTATTCTCTCTATTCTCTATTTTAGTCTCCTTGTTGTTGATAATTCATCTGTACTTAAAATTCAGAATGCACGCTTTTTTTTTTTTACTGGAATATTATAACATTGTAGTATGGTGACATTTATTATATTAAATACAAAATATCTGTGTTCTTCCAGTGTGTTTGTGGATGGGTAAATGTCTTTTGCTTTCCTCTCAGTTCATTATTGTATGTAAACCACATTTCTAGAGAATTCAAATTCACTTTGACCACATAATCCATAATCTATTTTATTACATTCAAGTCAAAAAGAACTGATTGTAGTCGATTTACAAATGCAGACTCATTCGAAAAGTGCACTCCTGACCTCTGCTGCATTTGTGTGATGCTCAGAGGCTCTGAAATGTGAGAATCATGAGAGTTGGCTGCAGAACAGAGTCCTATTGACAAGCTCTGTTGTGGTAGAATCAAACCCAGCAGAGCCCACAATAAGCAAACAAGGACATGATGAAAATGCAAAATGTGAATAAAATCCAATGCGGCTCTGTATGACCCCTGACGTTATTTTACAAACATGACATTTTTTATAAAAACGGTGAAGGTCACTGGATGCTCATTCAGAGTGTTTTCAACAGTCTCTCCATCTGCAGCTATATGCTCGCACCTCACATGAACTCAAGATTTCAGAGTCCAACAAATCTCATTTGGATTCCGACACCTTGGAAATTCTGTAGTACCATGATACATATATATATATATATGTGTGTGTGTGTGTGTGTGTGTGTGTTGAAAAAAAGTTAAAAGTTCATTCCTCTGTAAACTCTCTCCCTAAGCACTTTAAGAAATCATGAAAAGTTGCATAACTGTATTTATTTTTTTTTTGGTTTTTTTTTTGGGGGGGGGTGGGGGGGGGGGGTAATTTATTTTACAAATATATTTGACAGAATCCCCAAAACGCACAACACGTAACTTTTTGCTTTAATTGGCTTTAAACCATTATCTATTTAAAAATAATGGACGTTACCGACCCACTGGTTGCGGAGTCCAATTTTGAAGCCTCGAATTAGGCATTTTATCGCCACCATCTTGGATTTTTGGAGCCAGAAGTCATGGGAAGTGGTCATATTTGAGCTAAAGTTTGAAGATAACCCTAATGCCAACTGCTAGCATGGTTAGCATGGGGTATAAGGTTAAGTTTTCAAGATGGCGCCGCGGATGGCTGCCTCGGTGTGTTGGTGCGCACTGTTTTGTCTTGTTTTGTTTGTTAATTCTGTGTTTTGCCTAGACTCGTATTTTTTATATTTTATTAGACTCGTACTTTTTATATTTTATTAGACTCGTACTTTTTATATTTTATATTTTATATTTGTATCTTCTATTTTATCTGTTTTCTTTTTTTCTATATTTATGTTGCACCAACCCACCAGAACAAATTCCTCGTATTGTGTTAACTATACCTGGCAATAAATCTTTTTCTGATTCTGATTCTGATTATATACAGTCTATTCTTAATGGTGATAATGCAAATGCTACTTTATGCTTGCAAAAAACAGGCTTAAAACATTAAAGGTTTAGTATGTAAAAGATTTAGGGGCAACTAGCAGTGAGTTTAGAGGAACTTGAACTTCTCCCATGTGCAAAGCAGGACAGCTATGGCTGATGCAAAAACGTGAAAACTGCACATTGGATCTTTAATGTTTTAACAAAATGTACTAAACAGAAAATTTGAACATCCTTCTGTTTTGGGGTGTGTTAGTAGTCAACAACGGGTCTTGCCATTTTAAGGTGACCAAAATCATAAAATATACCTTCCTTAACTGAAAACACGCAGAAATAGCAAAAGCTGTGGCTACATCTGGAAGCTGTGGTGATGCCATTATTCTGTTACCTTGTGTTGCTCTTGTGGTGTCAAATTCCATTTTTCGTACTAGGTTGTAAACATGCTGAATTCTGTTGTTAAGTTTGGAATTTTAACAAGGGTTTCTATAGGGATTTACTTGCTATTGGGGCCGGCCTCTAGTGGCCATTAGGGGAACTGCAGTTTTTGGCACCTCTGTGTTGGCTTAATGTTTCAGCCCTGAGGGTTTCTTTAAATTAGCCATTACTTTAATAAAGACTATTTTTACTCTATTAAACATCCAAGGAAGAGGTCAATTAAACTACAGACCCCCCAGACTTAAGAGACTTGGGGGGAAATGTCCTTTACTTAGATTTGATGAATGGCTGAACAGAGCACTTCTCATTTCACTCTGAAGGTCGATTATTTTCTAGGATATCATAAGCATAAATTAAAGCCTTGATCATTTTGTTCACACTTACATGAAAAAGGTTGAGCAACCATCACCTGGATATTAGAATTTGATTAAGAACAGGTTGGTCCAAATTCACTGAGCAAAGACAATGTTTTTATATAGTAAATATGTTAACAGAAAATCACTTTTGGGATCGTCTATTGGTTATTGAATGTTTTATCCCACACTTCTCCCTTAACACCTTCAGATATCAATAGCAGGCTAAGCCAATGTCCGTTCAGCTTGTACAAGGTGAAAAATGGCCAGATAATGTGGATAATTAGCTGGGTCATTAGCAATGATACACAGCTCTTGGTGCATCAAAGCCTGAGTGTGTTACCGGCTGGTCAAGCACTCGAATGCCTGAAGCCAAGCAGCTGTGAGGGGGGAAAAAAGTCAAAAAGGGAACAGAAATCAATACTATATTACCTCAATTAAACTTGAATAACCACACTGGGCCCAAGGTGAGCACAGCTTTTAATAGGACATGTAAAAAAAATCTGCAGGTCCACAGAGATGAAACAACGTGTTAAATTTAGTATTTAGCTTTAGACCTCTATCAATTAAGCAGAAACAGATAAAAACACTGAGTGTAATCTTTTAGCCTCTGTTCTGAGGACCCCAACTTATGAATGTGTAATTAAACTATAGACCATGATGTTGCCCACTGGTTTTTGGATGCCCATTTTAAAGACTAAAGTTTGGCATTTTGACCGATCACCATGTGTAGTTTTTGGAGCCAGAGGTGATGAGAGGTGGCCATATTTGGACTCTGACGCTGGATGCCAGCATGGTTTGCATGTTGAATTTCCAGTCTATGGTTAACTGTGAGAATGCTAATGCTAATTGTCACTAGCAAAAAAACAAGCATAAAAAAATCATTACAAAATGCTTTTATCAGAAAAACTGTATATGCAATTCCTTAGAGGATCTTTTAGTAGGCTAAAATCAAGCGCCCAATGATACTTTTATATAGGCAACCAAATTGTACAGAAAACAGAACAGAAAAAAAGCACACTAAAATAGCAACAGCTACAGCTACATCTATACTTTGTGAATCTGCAGTAAGCCTATGCCATGGTTATGTAACATAACCATGGCATAACCTAATATTGTTACTGTGGTAGCAACAGCTTAAGGGACAGCACCCACCTGTCATTCAAAGTGACCAGACCCTTATAGGTGTAACTCTGAGCCTCTAAAATTTAAATAAGTGTGTTATATGAAAATGAATCACCCGTACAGTTTTCACGCACAGAGAAATAAACTACAGAGACCAAAACCATTATTTTTCCATATTGTAAACAGGTTTATTTCTCCTGAAACCTGCAAGCAGTTCCAAGAAATGACTGGTGTTCAAAAGTGTTTTCACTGTTTATAACACTTGGTTTAATGTATAAGTTTAATGTATAAGTCCACGAAAATGATAGTGTCTCTGGACAGCATGCTGTTTTAAGATCAAGCTTAGTGCTGGAGTCTCATGAAAGGCTCAGTCTGCATACATTTGCCTGTGTCACAGAATTAAACTACAATAGTGTATCTGAAGTACAAAGTTTTAAAGGAATGTTTATGGGAAAAAGGAGATATGGTCATACAATTTTGTTGCAGGCCAGAATATATCTGTGCAAGAGCTGACAACAGCATTTTCCTGTGATCCATTCCTTATAGCTCTAGAGAGCATGTTTTGCTGCTGGCCCAGGTGCCCTTAGGCCTGAGGCCAGTAACACTGCAGCTTGACCAACCTGGCCTCCATATTTTGTGTCCTCATGATGCGGCGAGTTGCCATGGCATGTTCAGATGCTCTGTTTGCCACTTCACACAGGTGCAGTGAGGTAAAAAAAAAAAAGGCAATGACCTTGGGGAAAAGAAAACAACTATGACAACATGGTGTCGGCCAACCAAAATTTCTGACATGTCTTTCAAATGTCCAATGATAGGTTTAGAACAGCTAATCAGGCTTTAATCGGTTTGCGCTCCCCCCATGTACATTGCATGGCAAAAAATGCCCAATAAAATTCAGTCCAACTGTAAGTCATATGCAGGGTTGGAAACTAGCACCAGCCACCAGGGAAATGCTGGTAAGATATGCAAATGGCTGCGGGATTTGCTTTACTCACCTGCCCAAAAGATAATGGTAGTGGCTGGTAGATTCTGGAGTCCTCCAGCCACAGTGGCAGGTGAACAAAAAGGTTAATTCCAACCCTGGTTCAAACCTGGCTCAAAATTTGGGTAAGACCTTCTTTGTCATGGCCATACTGAAAAAAACACAAAGGACAAGGTCACCATAATCTCATTTGTCTTACTCTTGTAAATATGATATTTCAAGAACACCTTGAGGGAAATTTTTCAAATTTGGCACAAATGTTCACACGGACTTAAGGATGAACTGGTTTGCTTTTGGTGGTCATAGGTCAAATGTCAAGGTCACTGTGACCTTGCATCCATCTCATTCTTGTGAACACAGTAGTTTAATAACAGCATGTAGTTCAGGAGGTGGAGAGGATTGTCCACTTATTGGAAGAACAACAGTTTGATCTGGCCTTTCAAGTATCCTTGGCCAAGATAATGACCCACAAAACTCCCTATGTCATTGTCACGTGAGTTTGTGTGAATGTTGCAACCAGTATTTGTATGTGTGTACCCAGGTAGCCCAAGCATAATCCATGTGGAACCCACAAGTGGGCAGTAGGCATTGGGCCATTATGAAAACCATTGACAATCTCATATAGGGCCCATTTTTCAGCCCATATACTACTAACATGAGTCCCAAGTACAAATGTTGGTTTTAAACTTGTATGGTAGCTTCGGCCGCCAGTGTATGACTGTGTGTGTGAATGCGCCATGTAGTGTAAGCACTTTAAGTTGTCTAAATAATAGAAAGGCACTATATAAATGCAAGTCCATTTTCCAATAACAACAACTCTTTTCTGTGATTTCCAAGGACTAACCCCTGACCTACTAAACAAACCACAACTACAAAAGTTGTTGCTTATAGAGTACATTTTCCCCTGTGATATAAAGAAAGAATTAATTAAACTGTGTGATGACATTTAAAATCAAACCCCTGTGAGACACCGGGGAAAAAATGAGAAACAATTAGTGATGAATTCACCATTAACATTCCCAGCAATGAGGAAAATGAGTTAGCATCCCATAAAAGAATACAGCTCTCTCTTTACAGTTAATTGCAGCTGATTAATCAGCGTGATTAATGACCAAATAGCCATTCAGACTGCAATAATATTCCAGAGAGTCGTCCAAGGCCCATCTATTTTTCTAAATATAATGTTCATTAGTGAAGGCTTCAGTCGAACTTCACTCCTTACCTGATATTTGTCGATTTGACAATACTGTTCAACCTACACTGGCACATGATGAATGGGCAATCTGTGGTAATGATACATGCTAGAGATTGCTTTGCCTAGAAACACAGCAGAAGTATTACTTTTTAATTTGATTTATTGCGCTTTACTCTGAGCATATGTGAGGGCTAGAAGGATTCACACCCACACGTAGGAGCACCTGGCGCACACAGACACTATTTTTTTTTTTTTTTAATATAATTGCATACACACACAAAGATGTACAAATAAACTGGTAAACAGATCTAGCAGGATTATGTTTTCACGCCCCATGTGGTAGTCAAACAGCGTCAATCATTTCTCAGAGTGTGTTCTAAATATTTTAACATGCTAGCTGCTGCAGAGGAACACCATGTTGCGTGCAGTATGGGACACTGGCGGGCCAGTTGGCATGTTCCTGCCACCTGCTCGCACAAGTAGAAGTGCCGCTGCAGCAGTTTTCCAGCACAGCGTGGACCAAGCGGCTCCTCTTTTGAGGGGAAACATCTTCCTCGACACGTCCACTGTCATGCTCACTTCAGCTGGTGCTTGTCAGCATGATATCCTCCTGGGAGATAAGGGAGGGATGCCCTATAGAATGACAGACTGTCAGGCCTGCAGGCAGGAGAACAGTCGAGCTGACCAGTGTGGGGAAAAAAAGAGAGAAGGAGAAAGTGTTCTTGCTCTCCTCTTCTCCTCTGCATCCACCTTCCTTTGATAGAAGCAGTGATGGAGCTTGTAACAAGCCGCATTTGAATATTTTAAAGAGGGCATCCATGACTTTTGATGTACAGACCTCTATGCAAATCATGCAGAAGATACAGGTCCCAGCAGAGAGCACTTCCCCCTTTATTCTTCACACTAGATTTTTTTAATAAATCGAAATGAACTCTTCACACTCCCTTTGAGACTCAGCCTCTGAACTGAGTGTGGAGTCAAACTCCTCTGTCTCCCACATGTGTGTGTGTCAGAGATCTTGGGCATGCATGCAGTGTGATTTCATGGTGTGGTCCATATATACCCACATGAATAATAACCACAGAGTTAATTGAGCATGTTGTCTGAGGGTTAACAGTGAAAAGCAGCAGCATTAGTCTTAGGCTACAGGTAATCTGGTGGGAAGTAAACTGGTTTTTGTCAGAGGTGAGCAAAGAGCAGACTGACTTTTAGTTCAACAAACATTTCTCTGAGGCAGGCTGCTCTGGCATTTATCTCAGCTATTAGGTGAAAGAAAATATTGCTCTTGGTCATGATAATATGTTATCATGGTACACTGTAAAATCTAATACCTACTGAAAAAAAAAAATTGTAGGCAGTAGTTTGCACTAATTTTATTGAGTTAAATCAACATGTTTTCATTTTCATTAAAATGAACACAAATTTATATATTTGAATGTATTCACTAAATTTAAGTACCAGTTAATTAAATTGGTAACACAACTAAATAACTTAATTATATTGAGTATATTTTCTTGTGTTTTAATTTAAAACAAAAAAATATATATATTTTTTGTTTTAAATGAAATCTATTTTATCATGAAGTTTTCCATAAAAATTATGTTGAGGGTATGAGTAGCAGAAAAATAACATATTTAATTTACTAAAACATATGGCAAAAGTTTGCATTATTTTGACTTAAATAAACTTGAGTTGTGTAAAGTTTGGTTGAGTTAAAAAGCTTTGGGCAGAAGAACTTCTTGAAGTAGAGTTTGGTTTAGTCATACTTTGCCCCGTAGGTGTTTAATGCTACTGCTGCTGCTGCCGGAGAAAAAGGTTAATAATAGTAACATTTGTGAGCCGGAACCCAAAATAATGAGCTAAAGAAGATAAAAATGCTCATTGAAGCTGCGAGGAACTGCAGAGTTCGGGGGTATTTCTCAATGGGTTTATCCCTTTAATATAACCCATGGTCATTTGATTCATTGGTAACGTAAAAAAATTAGACCGTTATATTTTTATATAAAATAATATCTAAAAATGTAAATTTACTGGAAACAGCTATCAAAAATGCTCTTAGCATTTAAATCCAAACCCATCTTCTTTGTAGCTTCCATGTTGCTCCCACTTCACAACCTCAAAGCACATGAACACAACGAAATCCGAACAACAACTTCCCAACTCCGACCTTCTGACATCACATGAATGCAGCATTAGTCTCTCCACTTCAAGCCAGCATTCTGTTTTCCACACTGGTAAAATATTATGCATTATGTAGCAATCCTGGGATCCATAGGGACGGGTCGCATTTCCATTTGATCCATCATTTTTCATTTTTTTCGTGTGTTGGGAGTTTAATGTTCTGTGTAGGTAATTATAAGTTAATTTGATTTAGTTTCCTTTAAGTTTGCTGTTAGCCCACCCTGAAGCTTAAGTGGCCCAAAAGTTGTGAGTAATAAACACTTTGAGGGCTGAAATCTCTTGCTGGTGGTGGTTATTGGAGGCTGCGAAGAGGGTAGCCTCATTTTTCATGCCGCGGCAGGTTTCCCCTGCAGGCCGGGGCACAACATTAGAAAACATATCTGCCTCTTTAGCTGCTAAATGCTCCACTATGTTCAGTCACTAACATGATCTGTCCGTGGTTTGGTGCTGGGTAGGTGGTGTATGGTGGGTTTATCAGAGCTTTTTTTTTTTTAAACAGCTGCCTGTTGGGTTGAAAAGAAAGTAGATGGTAAAGTTTATGGGCAGAAAAGAAATAAAAAAGAGCTAAAAGAGACTCAGAAGCTTTAGAGGGACTGCATTAGGGGAATATCCACACTTTCACACATGCTAAGGGGTTAACCCTTTGAAACCTGGATCAACATCACTCTTCTTGTGCTGCATCCAGATGCCTTTCACAAGTATTTATATCTTTGTACCCCAAGCAAATAAATTTGATTTCTTTCATGGTATGAAGGCAATGGGCAACTTGGTTATAATTGTCTTACAAATGGCAAGAAATTAGTAGATTTAGAAAATGATTTTAAGAAGAAAATCTAGGAAAAAATGTCTAGGAAGCTATATTTTTCATTAATATGATTAAATATTTGAAAATATTTTACAGAGTTTTTAGTATTTTTAAGCATTTGTTTTCACTTCACTTCCTTTTTTTTATTTGTTGTTTTTCTTTTTCGGTTTGTTTGTTTGTTTGTTTGATTCAGTTTTCTTCATTCTCAGGTAATTTTCTTGTACTTTAAACTATATTTCTTGTTAATATTTGGGGTAATTTCTTCTTAAGTTGGCCATTGCCCTTTTTCCCCCATGTTTTTTGGGAGAAATCAAGCCAATTTACATTTGTTTCAAGGGCTTAATGTTAGACATATTTAAATGAGGAGGGAACCTTGCCATATTTGATTTTTTAGTGCCATTGGAGCACTTTTACAAATTTCCACTGGGCACAAAAAATACATCTAGCAGCCAGTAAAGTTCTACTCTTCTAAAAATCAATGTGGAATCCTCCAGATATTATCCAATAGATTTCCATAATTGTCCACTTTACATATTCCTAACATTTAAGACAGTGATTCTCAATATTTCACAATGAGTGGCAGATCCATTTTACAGTCTCTCCCCTCATGTAACGGTTATGAAAAATAGATACAGGCTGAGTGGATGACCAAAGATAATGGGTTTAATGTGATTCAGGTGTACTGGCAAGACATTTTAGTTTAGCTCAACGTTCTTTTTGGGTTCACCGACTTCCAACTGTCCTCCCACACAGGACGGCCAAGAGTCTATTTACGGACACTTGAACCGCAAGCTTTTCTCACTGTGCAAAAAAGATCTTAGCTAGGGCGCAGTCATGCATAAACATGAAGCCTGAAAGTATTGCCACATTTTTATGTATTGATACAGGGTTGTGCAGAAACAAAGTGCTTCTGAGAGCTGCCCCTTCCATTTTTTGATAGTTAGCCTGCAGCTCCACATGTCAAATAAACTGTAAGTGAGGGCTTGATGTGAACACGTATTTTGCCCCAGACCTTGAGGGCGAAAGGTCCTCTAAGCATAACCCACTCAACATTGTGGCTGTAGATTCACATTAGCATAAGTGAGTTTAAGTCCAGATGTCAAAACTTCACAGGGAAAATAATAGGACAGCCTTTTCAAAATAATCCTGAAATTAGGAATTTGACCCTCATTTATTGAGGGCTGTAAAATGCTACAAATTCCTGTCTGCATTTCATTACCGATCCAACGCAGCACAAAACAAAAGCTTTAAAGAACTCGAGAACGCTTCCTTTTTAACTGCAGGGCTAAGAGTCAAAAGCAGCATAGTGAGGCTAATTACAGGTATTGATTCACAATCACAGCTCCAATTATTCCTGCAAAATTCCACCCGTGCAGACTATGCTAGTTTTCTATTAATTCAGTCTCAGTGTTTTCTTTTCCAAATTGTAAATGATTCATGAAGTAATCACGTAGCATGAGCGGCAGCTTGTTTTCTCTTCTGGCTGTCAGGAGACGGTCAAATCTTGATTTTCAACAGCCAGCCAAGAGACAACTCTCAAGTGTGGATGAATCAGGAGACAGTGGGGCCCCTGCATGCTTACACATAAGAACAAGACACATCCAGTCTGAAAAACATGCCATGCAATGGCTGTTTTGCTCTCTTGGGCCATTTGGCATTTCTGTGGTCATTCTTTGTAGCTGTTTCATGTCTTCGTGTCTCAAAGTATTCATTTTTTGTCTCTTTGTAGTTGTTTTTTGTTTCTTTGTGGGTGTTCTGTGTCTCTTTGTTGTTGTTTTTTGTCTCTTTTGCGATTTTTTTGTGGGTTTTTGTAGTTTAGCTTTTTATTTTATCTCTTTGAAGGTGTTTTTGCTTATTTGTAATGTTTTGTGTCTTTGTGGTTGCTTTGTGTCTCAATGCATTTGAGATTGTTTTGTGTCTCTTTGTGTTTGTTTTGAGTCTCTTTTTAGTTGTTCGGTGTCTCTTTATGGTTATTTTGGGTCTCCTTGTGGTTTTATTTTAGCTCTTTGAAGGTTTTCTTTGTTTCTTTGTAGTGTTTTGTGCCTTTGTGGCTGTTTTGTGTGTCACTATATTTGTTTTTTGTCTCTTTATGGTTGTTTTGTGTCTCTTTGTAGTTGTTTTGTGTATCTTCTTGGTCATTTTTGTATCCCTTTGTGGCCATTGTAAATCTTAAAGAAACTGTAGTTGTTTGATTGAGTGTCCCCAAAGAAATGTGAACATTATGCTTTATACAGAAGCTTAGGTCCAAGGGCCCCTGTGTCTGTGCCCAGTAGGCGCATTGCATAACCTATCCATCCATACTCTCACGCCAGGGAGCTATATGACTTATACATGAAGAAGCTGACATGGTTTAAGCTGAGAGGGTGCACTGCCACCTTAACAGGCAAAAAATAGGGATGTCTGTTAAGGAAGTAGATGTGGACAGAGTCTTTTTAGCTGTCCACATGGCCAGTCAAGAGAATCCTTCAGCAAGTCGCTAACGAAGAGCAATGACATGCCAGGACAGAGGCAATAGTGCCGTCACTGGCAATGCCAGTATAGAACATCTGAAAGGTCTTGTCCTCAATAAATTGCCACAAAAACTGGATCCCCGTGGCTGCCGTCCAAGGTGCTTTCTCGCCAGTATATACTGCACAAAAAGTGGTGAAATCCTAAAATCCTTGAGGCTCTAAAGCCAATATGTTGTATCTTGTAACAAACACACTCTGGTCTTGATTAGGTGGCACTGCTCCCCGAATTCTGAATTTGATGGGGCTTTCAAGGCGGCGCAAAAAAACAAGGAAAATCTCTGGGGTTCTACCTCATTCCATAAAGGCTAAATAAACTGGAAAATACAAACAATCTGGGGACTGTAGACAAGGTTACGAGGAGCCGAGCTGTCCTCAGGAATGCTATTGATGAGCCTCTGTGCCCAGGTTCATCCCACCCCCATAGTTAACTGTGCACCAATAAAAAGTAGCTAGCTATCAGACTAGCTGTCCTCCAGAGAGTTAGGAGTTTGAGAGGGGTTAAACCTCAGAGCATGGGTGGTGTTTTCTCTCCTGTCAGCCTATGAAAGGACAAGTAGCATCTAAGAGTCCAGTCTGTGTGGGAAATACAGCTTTGGTGAGTTCTTTTTTTTCCAAAGACGGAATGACAGCTTACCCTCGAGGTGATGAACACATTAATTAGTCTGCTGGACTGGTGAAAAATCATGTATTTGTATTGTAAGATAAAACTTGGCATGCCATTACACGAGTGCGTAAATGAAAAGCAACAGCACACTCATTTCAAATTTAATGGGTTTAGAATGTCATGTCTCACCTCAAGCTGGAGAAGTTAAAGTAAACTACACATGGCTCACATAGGAATTGTACAAGATATTGCAAGTGTTTATGAGTTACTTTGAGTAACTGAAATACATGGGGCTCGGACATATTGCAAAAAGTCTGCTGCAGCGTGCTCTTAACCTTTGAACCTTGAAACCTAAGAACGTAAAAAGGCAAAAAGTATACTTTATGAGAAATGACCCAAAACACTGACAAGAAATTAGCCAAAATGTCAAGAAAATAACCTGAAAATTTACAAAAAAAGAAAAGTAAAAAAGAAAAACAAACAACAACAAAAAAATGACTTGGAAAATGGTAACATGTCATTTTTCTTGTCACCTTTCATTAATTTCTTGCAGTTTGCGGGCCGTTTCTTGCCAAATGCTTGTTGCCTTTTTTCCGTGTTTTCAAAATAAATTAAAGCCATTTGTTCTAGTTTTAAATGTTTAAATGCTTGTGAAATGCAAAGCTATAGAAATGCAGTCCATTACTATTTACTGGAGTGAGCATAAAGCATGAAGTTAAGCATAGAGTCTGGAATTTCAGTCAGTTGTAATTGACTGAGAATTTATCAAAATTTGAAATGACAAAAAAAACCTCCCTGACTGTTCCAACTTTTCAGACAATAGTATTTTTATATCTAAAGCCACATTCTGAGATTTAACACCATCCAACTCCGTAACCGGAGTTCACATCTGCTTAACAAAGAAACAGATTCTGAAGTGTTTTCCTCTTTATGTGGTCTAATACAATGTATCTTAAATAATAAATATTGCTCTGCAGTGAGTTCTGGAAAGTCTGAAAAAGTTCTCAGAGTGAGAATAACACTTTCTCATACACAAAACCAAAAGTCAGAAGAACAGGCCCCATGTTAACTTCCTAGAAAGTAACTTTAGCACCCAGAGTAAATAGCCTGTATCCTAAAGTTTTCGGTATTGGCGATAGACATTATAATTGATTTTTGTCTCTAGAGGAAAATGACATGGAAGATGCTGAAAAACCAATATCACCATATACTCACTGGTACATTAATCATGGTCAAACTGTGTCTGAGGTAGTTTACTGCAAAAAAAAAAAAAAACAAGCCACAACATTCCTTGGAAGGAATGTCCAGAATCTTGTGGGACTCTGTTAATATAAACTTCTACAGAATAAGATCAATTAAGGTCCTAGAGCTAGTGGTTTCCCGTGAATGGCTAATTTATTAAACCAACCTTTGTTAACCCGGTGTTATTTAGGCAATATAAACGCAGAGTATCTCCAAATAATGAGAGAGGTTGATCAGTTCTCTGAGACAAGAGTTAATTGATGTTGGAGGGGAAGATCAATTGTTACAGCAGCACAGGGAACAGGCAGCTTTAATCCCAAACTATCATTAGCAGAAGGAAACCAAGGTGTTAAAATAAACAGCTTAGCCATAGTATGCTGTACAGACACAGTGCATTATGTGCTCTCAAATCACAGTTTCTGCTAAACTGCTAATAAAGTTGAGTTTGCATGAGAGGTGGCAGGTGCCAGAATACTATAAGTAGCACATGTAGCATATTCTAATGGAACCAGGGTCTGTGCATTAGCGATTTCTGCAAATTTATTTGGCATGTACTTTGAGCGTTTGAGCTTTTATTTTGCCATATCCCATTCGCTAACTTGGAGGGTCTGGGATCTACGACCCATACGGCAGCCAGCCACCAGGGAGTGATCAAGATGTTTTACCTTCACTATTAGGAAGCTTTCATGTTGTCCATCTTTACAAACAGTCTATGGTTCACAATTGAACCAATACCAGTACCTGGAATTCAATACCAGTATCCAATGGTACCTTCTTGTGCCGTAGTGATCTTTGCAAATTTATTTGATGTGCACTTTGAGCTTCTATTTTGCCATATCCCATTTGCTGACATGGAGGGGTCGGGGTTGATGACCCATACTGCAGCTAGTTACCAGGGGGCATGGGAGATATTTTAGCTTAACTATTGGAGAGCTGTTATGTTGTCAATCTTTACAAACAGACCATGGTTCACATTTGAACTAATACCAGTACCTGGAATTAAATACCAGTGCCCAATAATACCTTTTCTTCTGTACTTTACTTTCTCTGTGATAACAAAAATGTCATTTGAGTTGAAAAAAACATCCAAACATCTAAGTGCTGGGCTAAAGTGAAGAGAGAGTCTGTGGATGAACAAACAGGAGCAAGGTGTGCTGCTGTAGGGCTTTATCCATCTCTGTGCCAGATTGTGGCTGCAAACCGGGTTTGTTCTGTCCTTCACTGGCTGGAGTGGCTGTGATCATATGTGCAAATGCATTCTCGGGTACCAGATTTTGTTGCAAATTGATTTAGCATGTATCAGCACTTAGTAGTTCCAATGTTATTCAGTCCACACTCTTGAAAGTACTGAGTTCAGCACCAAACCCTATCATGTACAGTGCATACTCTATGCATCATGCTCCATTCTCTTTCTCATGTACATAAGCTCATATATCCTTTTTTCATGGAGTATAGACTATTCCCCACAGTCTTCTGTCCTGGGCTTTTCTTTCCAGCTGTTTCTATGTCATCCTGCTCTGCTTGATGTCAGTCTCAAGGTCCATGTGCCTGCTGTTCTTGGGCTGGCTTCTCTTCCTTGCGCTTTGGGGGTCCCATCTGAGGGACTATCTGGTGATGGCGGCGCTGGATTTCTGGGCTATGTGTCCAATCTATCCCCATTTTCCTCTTCCTTCATTCAGTCAGTCAGGATTTAATTTAGCAGTTCAGTCCCTACAAACAGTCGTAGCAAATACAACACCTGTCATCCCCCATACACACTCATTAACAGCCCAACTGATGTCATGATGATAAGCAATCTGGGAGCACACCAGGTGTATATAAACTATTCATTTTAACATCTCTGCTGCCTTATTTTGACAATCGTGCACCAAAATCAACAGCAGAGAATTGATTACACCTGCCATCATTATCTCATTATCTCTGCTTCTGTCATTTTTGTTCAAATGAAACTTTCAGCCATCTTTGATGTGAGCTTCTACTGTGCAAAAAGTGTATTGTGGTAACAACAGCAAAGCTAACAATCGGATTGGGCAAAAAAAGGGAACCTTCTACACCTTTGACATATGACAGATGTCAACTTTTTTGTTTCCTTTTACTTCTTTCTCAACATATACTATATTTTTAAAACCGCTGTATCAGGGTTCAGTGGTTTTCTTTATTTAGTTTTTGGGGAAAAATACCAGTAACTAGTTGTTATCTGACCACCTGCACTATTAAAAATGCATCAGCCCCTACTGGTCTGTGGATAGTAGGAGCCACAAGGGACAAAGTGTTTTTGTCCTGCAAAAGAAGACGCCATTTGACTTCCTATGGTGTATTCAGTCTTGAAATGTGGATTTGAAAAGAAGTGAGAGTTGGGAGAGAATAGTCTCTCGAATTTCTCTCTCAGTGGGTAGTGAGACTTTCTATTTGGTATGTTTCAGGCTGACATCACTCACGTTGAGACTTGTTAAGACAATTTAAGATTTAAAAATTTAAATTACTGACAGCAAGGAGTGAACTTAACCCATGACCCCATCTCTAAATCCTGGCAGCGTCTATAATTGCATATCTTGATTTACTTGTGTTTTGTTCATTTGCAGCATTTCTTTATGTGTTGTCCAGCCCTGTCTCAGTCCCAGGGTGTCCAAATAAGCTACATTGACTGTATGAGATAGATTGGGCTTTCAACCACCTCCAACCCATCCACATCATTATTAGACATTGAGAGCAAAGGAAAAAGTAAAGGCAGCACGAATGTATACTTAGGACAGGTGGAAGGGGATTTGGATTGGTCCAACAAGCACAGGACTGTGACCCCGGAGACTAGTGTTTGTATCTCATGTGAAACCTAAAGTCAATGTTGACTTGTTAATCATTAGGCATGTGAGTCGGTCACATTAGTCAGTCTTTTCTTAACACTAACCAAGTAGTTTTGTTACCTAAACCTAACCACCAACCCTTGTGTGTCAGCTCTTTGACACCCTCTGCCTCAAGATTCACTGACCCCTTCATTATCAAGGCAACACTAAAGGCTGCCCTAGGCGTCATAATAAGAACATTATATCGGAGGACATTCTAAATAATACTATACTTTTGCCCAAGCTTCAAAATGTGACTAAGAGGGATAGCATCACGTTTTGTTCTCAGGGAACACTGCTTTCCTATTAATGTTGCTTGCATTGTTAGTCATTCTGGAAAAGAATGTGGGTTAAATGTCTTAAGCTTTGGTAAAGCCTTGGTAAAGTGAGGGACCAAGAGGTCTCTGAGTGGGATTTGAGAGGACAAAAAGTCAGTTATTTATCAGTAAATACAGCCCAATTTATTTCTTAAGGATTTGTTGATCGGCTCCCAGCTGTGCTCGTGCATTGTATTGATATTGAATGTGATCTAATATTCCAACCTGTTGGTCAGCAAAGGGCATGTTCCTTGGTTTTAAGGTGGTTCATCACCTTTGATTTGCAACAAATTATTTAGACATTTAATTTGCTGTTTCTCCAGTTTTCTTCCAGCAAGTACTACACTGTGATTTTGGCTTACTTTCTAGTGGGCCGTGTGTGCAACAGAATAATATGTACCCATCATTCAAGGTCCCTTACCCTCAACAGTACCATGACATCTGCTGATGGAATTTGTCTCTTGCCCAGTATGACAGATCCAAGCAATCTGGAGCCCAAGGACATGGGACATAGACCCTGCCAAAGGAGGATGATAGACTCAGCCTCTCATGAACTAGGACTGAACTGGCAAATCAAAACCTTTCCTTACTTTGTCTTACCTTTCCTTCGTTTGGCTTTCCTTACATTTCGACTTTGTTCTTTCCTTTCTCGCAACAGTCTTCCCTTTGACCATCCCTTATTTTCCTTCCCATATCTTTGCTTGTCTACCTTTTCCTTTATTTTCCATACTTCCCATACTCTTTCTTTCTCTATACCTCTCCTTTCCTTCCTTTGTTTTTCCTTTCAATAGGTTTCTTTCTCTGTCCTTTCCATATGTCAGATTTCCTTTCTGCCTCCATGTCTTCCCCTTCTTCTTTAGCTTTTCCTTTACTTCTTTTGTCTGTCATTTGCATTCTTTTCAGATCTTTACAGATTTCCTTCCCTTCCCTTTTGATGTGTTTCGTTTTCATACTTTCTATTCCCTTTGCGGTTCCATGCCTTTCCGTTTTTTCCTTCATCTTTCTTTTACTTCCTTTGCCTGTCTGTTTGTGTTCTTTTCTTTTCCATAAGTCCCCTTCATTTTTATTATTTTCCTTTCCTCTCCTTCCATTTGGTAATTAACTGTACAATGCACATACCTTGCAAGTATTTGGTGAGTTTTTTTTTCTTTTCCCCTATCACATAGTGGGAAAAAATAGAGTGCACAAATCTGAATAACCATGGATAAAATATTGGGTACCTAAGATTTTAAAAACATATATCTTCAATTTTGGGAACTGAAGACTCAGAGTCTTGTGTCTAGGTGGAGCACCACAAAAAATGCAGCATGAAGCTCCAAAATCTCCCACAGAAATGCTAACCTGACCCCAAAACTTGTTCTTAAGTTAGATTTGTCAGCTGAAATGACATCAGTGTGCTCGCTGGTGGGATGACTGAAAGTCATTTCCTTTATATGGCATCTTCCAATGAGCGGGGTTTTTTTTATATATGAAATGATCTTTTAAGAAGCATTTGTGTTTGCTATGAGGTCACAAAGTGTTCCCAAACAGGAGAAAGTTTAGTGAAAGTGTGTGTATGTGTTGGTGGTCATTGTGCTGCACCCTCATTACACTTGGCAGCAGTGTGTACAGCCATAACCTCTGCAGCTATAGCAGCACTTGGACAGCCGATGCATTCTCTCTATTCCCCTCTCTCAGATTGTCTGCCTCACTCCCACTTGCTGCTGCTCTTGCCAGCTACCACCGCCGCTCAGTCTGATTCTGCAGATACCCTACACAGATTGAAATACTGTTAAATTAGCTAAGTATACAGTAAAATGTCTCCTCTAAAAGTGCTCTGTTTGTATATGCCGTGACCTCAGCACACCTTTTTATATTGCAATCAGTGAAATTAGCCCAGGGCTAAAGGCACTCTGAAGCTTTTTTTTCTCAAAAACCTTGACCTAACTGGAGCTCTTAGCCGTGGGGCAGCAAACATTTTGCACTGCTGTCTTTTGAAGTGGGTATGAAAAGACCTAGATTTAACTCGAGCAAAGTCTTTCATGAAAATATACTTTGAAAGAAACACTCCAAACTGTGTTTTATTTTTTCTGCACATTTTTGCAAAGAAATGAATGCAGTTTGTGCCTGTTCTGGACTGAATGTATAAGTTCCACCTACGTGTGGCCACCACCACTATAATCACTGTCAGAGAGCTACCACCACCCACTTCCACCTTGAGGAATCAGAGAGAGATGAGAGCTGAAGTGTCAACACCATAGGAAGGCAGGGGGAGTCAAAGAATGCACCTGGAGCTGCCTGGTGTCAGTATCAGGCCTCGTGCTAGCTCAGCTCTATTTTTAGCTGAAAAAGATGGGGGGCAAGATTGAGTCAGATTTTGGTTGGCTGAACTTTCAGAGCTTGAATAAACAACAACAACACACCATGAAATCTGTTTATCAGCACTCGACGACAAACTATGGTTTATTGCAATATTGGTTTGATTTTCTTGGCTACAATGGTTCAGTTTCAGTTAACATCATTAAGAAACCTGAGCAGTCAGACAATCAGACAACTAGTACACCAAGTATTTGGAAGAGAAAACAAAAGGCACTGGTAAAGTTAGTGGGTTATGGGGCAGCCTCTAGCTCACCTGCTAGAGTGTGCACCCCATGTGCCAAGGCCTTTGCAGTGGACCGGGTTCGATTCTAGTCTGTGGCCCTTTGCTGTGTGTCTCTCCCACATTTCCTGTCATTCTACACCTGTCCTACCAATAAAGGGGAAAAATCCCCCAAAAACTAACCTTTTTTAAAATAAAGATTGAATTATTACCCAAACTCTCTGTTGTCAGGGTTTGAAATATTACATGCATAAGGTATTACATGTAAAATTTGAGGTAATTCTCAGCTCTAAATGCATCGGTGCACCTAACTGTGCTGATAAAAATCCCTTATAGATTTGCAGAGAATTTTAATTGAGACCTCCTCAGAACAACCTTGACTCTGTCAAATTTACAGTAATTTTACAGTCACTCCAAACCAAAGTAAAAAGTTTGCCAACCGTGGCTGTGGTGGAGGCATGGGCGGATTATGAGACAATTGGTGCCTCAGCACAGACATGCTAAAGGCCCCATTGCCTCTCCTGAGTGAGACTTTGTGCTGGCTTTACCTCTTTTGTTATGGTTGTCAGCATCTGTTGTGGTTTTCTCTCTTTGTAATACTTTTGTGTGTCCTTGTGGCTATTTTGTGCTTCCTTGTAGTCATTTTGTGTCTCTGTTTAGTTTTTTATGTCTTTGATGTATATTTGTGTCTTTTTTGGACTTTGTGTCTCTTTGGGGTATATTTGCGTCTCTCTGTAGTTGTTATGTGTGTCTTTGTAACTCATTTGTATTTATTTGTCGTAAATTTGTGTCCTTTTTTTATAAGTATATTTGCATTTTTTGTTATTCTTGTATCTCTTTGTAGTTGTTTTATGTCTCTTTGTAGTCTTTTTGTATTTCTTCGTGAATTTTGAGTCTCTTTGAGACATTTTGCAGGTGAAGGCCAGGGATGCTCCTAGTACTTTGGGCCCTGATTTCTGTTCCCTGTAGCACTAATCCATCCATGGGTGGAGGTATCAAAAAAGAAGAAAATTAAAAAGATAAATGAAATGTGGTACCTGTTTAAAAAAAAAAAAGGTAAGTGTAATTGTAAAACTTACATGCAATAAATTGATAAATATAATATAATATTATATAATTAATTACAAATAATTATTAATATTATAATATAAATAATAATATTGTATTTTATTATAAGATGTTGCAGCTTTATACGCCCTTTATTTAGCAAAGTCATGTGTAAGGGGGGACATGCTCTGTTGTATGTATATATGTACATATAGATGTACTGTAATAAGGTTATTGTGATGCATATTGTCAAGTTGTCCTGTTTTCGGGTACTGCTTGGCCTGCTTTCTTTAATGTGTGTAAACATAGTAAATGTTACATTTTTCTTAGGCATTTAAGAAAACAAAAAGGATCAGTATTAACAAGCATCTCGCTTTTTGTTCAGTGACATCTTCAAAGAAAATTTCCCAAACAATCAAGAGTAGGCTACAGTATCTTAGGTTCAGCTGTTTGAAGTCGCAGGAGAGAAGCGTTTGCCGCTGCTGAGACAAACGTGTTTACTTACGGACCTCGACTTGATTACAATTCAAAGAGGCAGTCTCACAATGCTTATTCACTGTGGAAATATGACCTAAATTTTGTCAGAGAAGCTATGCTTTGAAGTTTGAAAATTAGACTGGGGAACTTTTATTCTTCCTTTCAGAAGAAGACGGCATTATCAAACACATTTATTTTTTCCATTTATTCAATATATCAAAGCTTTTGAAAACTCAATTAGCCACATCTCTGGTGTTGTCATGAAGCTACTTTAGACTTAGATTTAATGGAGGGTCGTAGAGAGCAGACGGGCCTGCGGAAGAAACAGGCTGCCGGCGATTGTTTCTATCTCATAGGATGAACAGCAGTGTGTGTTTTAGGAACAGAGCATGTTCGTAAAGCCTTACAGCTCTGTGAATGACATCATTCAGGATTCCCGGGCCATCACACAGCAACATAAACCATGGAGCATCTGGTTGTTGGTGTGTGTATAAATCCAATCTGACTCCAATCTGTTAAAGACAGCGCTCCGGTTACACTGCTGCAAACCAGCATGACGGCGAGAAAATGTTAGGATCACATGAATCAAAGAAAGACAAAACAAAAGTTATATTGTTAAATAGCTCCGCGTATCTGTGCAAACGCTGAGTTTAGAAATGTGTATTTTTTACTAAAACCAGAATAAAATAAACATGAAGGATGGGACTAAAATAAGCATCCTTTTGTGAAAATATACTATACACAGAATTGTGTTTAGGCTGTGCAAAACCAGCTCTTTCCATGAGTAAGGGCACAACAGTCACCAGAGGGGCCCTCAAATGTGCAGATTTCAAATAATCTTAAGTAAATCTTAAGTTTTCAAATATTCTTTAACAAAACTGGTGTCCAGGTTTGATTTCTTTCTTACAGTGGCTTACATTGTAGTTGTGTGTTTTTGTGCATAAAGTTAATACTTGCATCCAGTTTCCTTCACAATATCCTGAGATACAATTAGAATTGTTGGGGATTGTTTTTTCTGGTCTGTGTAGCCAATAATGTCCTGGTTTTTCTTTTTCTTCTTCTTGTTTTTTTTTTCTTTCTGTTTGATTTGTCTTTTTCTGCTTACACAGTTTTTGTTTTTTGTTGTTGTTTTTGCATTTGCTGTTGGTGTTTTATTGTATTCTTATACTGCTTTTAAAAAATCAGTCAATACACAAAGCCAAAAGCCACAAGAAATAACTACAAATCAGGCAAAACAACAACAAAGTGACACGAAATAACTACAAAAACAGACAAAATAACCACAAAGAGACACAAAATAACTATAAAACAGACAAAATAATCACAAAGAGACACAGAATAATAAGCTGTATAATTTAACAGCATTATGCAGTATTTTTCATATCACCAGAAGGGACAGAAGCCACAAGCAGGTAAGCTACATACTGTAAGAAATTTAGTAATACTATACCGTCAAAGTAAATATGGTAGTGACACCATAAAATAACGCTGGGATCCTGGCAACTACAGCTGCCAGTTTACTATAATTTAATGGGAAAATTTGCTACAGTGTATATGATTAACTGAACACATTAATCTTTCCTCAGTTAGGTGTGTCCTACACTGCTACACCACCAGGTTTATGTTGGCTGCTGTGGAGCTGGAATGCTATGATTAATTATAAGTTGCCCACACTGGGTCCAAAACACTCAGACTTATTTGTGAATATCCATCAAAAGACCCTAACAGAGGGGAATTTCACATCGGCCCAGCATTTACAAACGATCTAATATTCAAATGGGTTGGACTAGGACATTCCTCTGCGCCATTTTCTCCATTTCCACAGAGGGGTGTATATACACTACCCACAAGCTCCTCTAAAACTAGCCAAAACCTCCTCCATAACTTACTTATATCTCATAATTTTCCTTTACCTTGACTGGTCATTTAAATCTGAGCTTCAGGGCAGAAATTATATGGAGAGAATCATATAATACATCCTAAGTTTGAACAAATCTACTTACAAAACTTTCTCCCTGATTCTAAAACTCAGCCCCGAGGCTCCTGATTAGTTTCTTCTTTACTCTCACAGCGAGTGTGTATGTCACACCAGGCTACTATATGCAGAGCGTGGTTATAAAAGGGGTATTTTGAGAAGTTATTAAAGTGGCTGTGAGACATAGTTCACTTTTGCCAGACACAGAGGGACAGTTTTCTCATTGAGATTGCACTTTTTTAAAAATTAACTCGCAATTAATTACATATAGGCCTGCAGTGAATATGCATATGACATATAATTACAGTATTTCACTCCTACCAGGTCTTTGCTGGCATGATGGAGTGCTTGGTACAAATACAGCACCATCTGTTAGGCTCACTGGAAGGGGTTTAATGGCTTGTAGTGTACTGCTCCCTAGAGTTTACAGATTTGCACTGCAGCTTGTGTCACACTAGTTTTAATATCATGTTACAATGTGCAGCAGAGGCAGGGTGAACAATTTAAGAAGGGGATTTCCAATCTCAAATAGTAATGCTTTGAAAAAACATCTGGTAATAATATCATGTTCGTTTATTTTTTGTCATTAGTTCAGAACACAGCTTTAAAAGGCTAAATGTTAAAGGACACAAATGGGTGAAAAATTAAGTAAAAATACAGATACATGTTTTGTTAGATGGGAAATGGCCTCACTAGCACGAATGGATCACTGAACAGGACATTTGGGCACAGGCCCAGGGGCCCAAAGTGTCAGGGGGCCCCCTGCCCGTAACCTTTGAAATGTCACTCAAATGAACACACACAGAATAGGATGAGACTCAAAATGATCCATGCAAATGAACTGCAAAGGGACACAAAATAACAACAAAATCTGGCAAAACAACTACAAAGAGACACAAAATAACTTTAAAAAAACAGGCAAAACACTCACAAAGAGATACAAAATAACAACAAAATTTGTCAAAACAGTCACAAAGAGAGACAAAATAACTTCAAAAGCAGGAAAAACAATCACAAAGAGAAACAAAAATAACTACAAAAACAGGCAAAACAACCACAAAGAGAAACAAAATAACTAGAAAAACAGGCAAGACAACCACAAAGACTTACACTATGACTACAAAGAGATGTAGGAACTGCAAACAGACACAAAATAACTACAAAACAGGCAAAACAAACACAGACACAAAATAACTACAAAAAGTGCAATAGAAACTTTAAAGAGATACATTGTTATTATCATTATTATTATTATTATTATTATTATTATTATTATTTATCCTATTTCCTTTTTCTTTTCTTTCTTCTCTCACTCTCTCTCTCTCTCTCTTTTTTTTTTTTTTTTTTACAACAAATAGAGCTTCAAATTGTTTTGTTTTTTCTTGAGCCTCCCTTTGTGTCTGAGGGAAAATGCATGACCCTCCCTTTACCAATAAATTAATTAATAAAAATAAAAAGGTCTTTATAACCCACTTGAAGGTTTGGGGATTCTGATGTTATAAAAAATAAATACAAAATCCAACCATTTAATTTTTAATTTTTTTTTTTTGTAAAAAAAAAAAAAAAGCATAACTATCTCGCCAGTGCTTAAAAATGATTAAAACTGCCTCTCCAGTTGCACATCATGCCTCCCATCTCATAAATAACGAACAGTCCCTTACTTTGTCTGCTATACTCAGCGCGCGAGAGTTGGGAGGAGAACATTTGGTCCTCGTGGCTCCCGGTAGTACGTCACTGTATGTCGACGTGTGGCTAAGCTAGACAGAAAGCTGTGTCGTTATCCGGGGTTTGGGGGTTTGCTTCTTGACAGTAGAAGTTAAAGAGAAGCACTTACAGTTGACTGTCTGTGCAAACACATAAACTTTCAATAATGGCGGCTGACTGGGAAGAAATCCGCCGGCTTGCTGCAGACTTTCAGAGAGCGCAGTTTGCTGACACGGTGCAGAGGTAAGCTACCAGCAGCTGTTAGCAGCCAAGCTAATGCTAGCTAGCTTTAAACTTTCATTTAGAGGTAACGCTGCTAAGCTAGCTGTGCGCTGTCTTCTCCCCGTTAACAGCTGCTGTTAACAATTTAAAATAAAGACAAATGTGTAGAATTATTTGGAAATGTCGCTCGTGACAGTTTGTTAAACGTATCTTCAGGTTGTCGGAGAGGAACTGCATTGAAATTATCACAAAACTGGTCCAAGACAAGAAGCTGGATGTGGTGCACACACTCGATGGAAAGGAGTACATCACCCCTGCACAGATCAGCAGGGAGATCCGAGATGAACTCTACGTCCATGGAGGTCAGTTTAACAGTCACGTGAAGCACGTTGCAGAAGTGATGCTGTCACACAAGCTACACAGACTATTCACATGGCCTCTAAATGAAATATAACGTTCACTTTCTATGGGATTTAATCACTTTTCCTGCACCCTTGTCTTACCAGGTACATTTTAACATGAGTATCATTAAACCATTGTCTACCTTATTGTATATTAGACATGATATACGTGAGTTAATCCTGTTTTATTATTTCACAGGACGAATCAACATTGTGGACCTCCAGCAGGTGTGTATGAGCAAGCAGCTGGAGCTGTGTGTTCCCAGCTGTGTACTATGAGTCAATAAGAAGCTAACACAGAATTCATGTTTATCAGGGACTGTTCTTTATTTGTCAGAGGAGAAGGGGGGCAGGTTTGTGACTTTTCTTTTCTTTTGCAAGAATCAAACAAATGAACTGCACACTGTATTGGAAGCTCCCCGTAAAAGTTAATTTTGCAACGTTTCGATTTAGCAGAAATCTTCTTTGGCATTTTCAATTCCAAATAAGATCTCTGCTAGATCGAAAGGTTGCAAAATTAAATTTCACTGGGAGCTTTAAGTGCAGCATGCGGTTCTGTAGTTTGATTCTTGTCTTGGTTTAATCTTTTTTTGGATCCAGCACCTGTAAAAGTCCTTTGGATGTGCGTTCCTTCCATCTTCCTTGTTCCTGCCTTTTTCTTTTCTTTTACCATCCCTAAAGCTAAAAATATTTTTCCTTGAGCCTCCCTGAGTGACTTGGGGGAAATGCATGATCCTCCTTTCACCATAAATTAGTCATAAAGTAGATTTTAAAAACATCCTCTTTGATGTGTAAATGTGGAAAGTTAAAGTCAAAAGCCTCGTTTTTTCACTTTCATTATGCATGCTGGTTAATTCATGCAACATTTTTTGACAACATTTTAAATACGTGTTAAATAAAGTGGTTTTGATTACATTTTTACTATTTTCAGCTTTAGATTTGGATATTTTTCTGACAGAATTTGTCCCACATGTTGCATTGTCTGTCTCATGTCTTCTTCTTTGCATCACTTTAAATGTGTTATTGTGGATATTTTTTCTTTTTTTTTTCTCTTGTTTTGTATAGCTTTATATTATTATGTTACTGTGGTGTGTCTTTGTTCTGACCCTCCAAGGGGCTGCATTTGTGAACTTACTCTAAGCTATAATCTTGACGATGCATCAAATGGTAATTTTAATGTTTTAACTGAACATTGTGGAAAAAAAGTGTTAAAGGACTGAATTAAAAAAATAAATAAATCCAATGATTATTTCTGTTTTTACAGGTTTTAGCTTTGATAAAAGGTTCAATTTTGGCTATTATTATTATTATTATTTATTTTTGAGGAAGCATGCCTGTTTTCCTTAAAAGGATGGTGGCAAATTAAATATAAATTACAGCTAATTAAAATTGTATACCCCTCCCCTAAGCCAAAATTAAAACATAAACAAAAGAAAAACATTTTTTCCCTTTCCAGTGCTAAAAATATTATTTGACATGCCTCCCTCTTTTAGCACCCTCCCCTCCTCTCTCAAAAATAATGAACTGTCCCTTAGAGCTTCATATGAATTATATCTTGACTTTCTTCTTTTCAGATTATCAATGTGGATTGGGTCCATGTGGAAAACAGAGCAAGTGACATTGCAAAATCTGATAAGGGGGTACAGCTCGTACTGGGACAACTTATTGACGAGTGAGTATTAACTTTAACCCCACTAGTGCTGGAGCTCAAAGATTGTTGGTTTGATCTGTGACTCCACCAGTCTGCATGTCAAAGCATCCTTTGGCACCATTACAAGATACTAAACCCCAAATTTAACCTGATGGCTGTGTCACTGATATGTCTGTGTGTGTGAATGTTTTAAGTGAGCAGCAGGTGTGCGGTAGCCTCGGGCACCAGTGTGTGTGAGTGTGTGTGTAAAGTCTGGATCCACATCACTTTTCTTGTGCTCTCTTAGACAACTTTTACATTTTTTTTTTAAACTTGAAGCAGATTGGTTTGATTTCTTTTTTCAGAAACATGGCAAAAAAGATATTGAGTAACTTGACAAGATATGTCACGCAAATTGCAAGATTTTGTAAATATAGAAAATTGTTTTAATTTTTTTTTTAAAGCAAGGGGAAAATGTCCAAAGCACTATATTTGAAATGATTAATTAATGATTAATTATTGACTAATTTCCTCTTAAATTAATTATTGCATTTTTCCCATGTTTTTTTTGTTTTTTTTAAAGAAAAACTCATAATTTACTCAGGTTTCAAGGGGCTAAGAACATACTTGATTAAAGACTTAACACTTCTTCTGGGAAACTAACCAGATAAATCTAAACTGAAGTAAAAAACAGATCTGAAATGGAAAGGAAAAATGAAAATCATGTGCTGAAAAGATTTTGTCAGACTCACTTAACATGTCGGTTATGTTGTCTGTAGCACGTACCTGGACCGTTTGGCTGAGGAGGTGAATGACAAACTGCAGGAGGCTGGTTTGATCAGTATTGCAGAACTTTGTAAAAACTACGACCTCCCAGGAGATTTCTTAACTGAGGTAAGTTGTACTTAACCACATGTGATTATCATATCATATTTCTCATAAGGATTTCGGAAAGAAGTTGTCATGTTTTGTATTAAGATCATTGGTTCCTCTTGCCAGTCTTCAATGACCTTAGCTTCTTTTTGTATGCTGTTGCTCGCTGGCTTTACTGTTACGTGATATATTATCGTAATATGTGATAATTGTATGTCTTCAAATGTGTTTCAGGAGCTGTCAAAGCGTCTTGGGAAGCTCATCCAGGGAGAAATGGACCAGTACAACAGGGGGGTCATATTTACTCCAGCTTTTGTTGCTCGTCACAAAGCCAGAATACGAGGTCTTTTCAGCGCCATCACAAGGTGAATATAATACCACCAAAATATTTCCCATTTTTCTCAAGCAAGAGCATGTTATTTCCATTATAGACCACTCATACTGACAGTTTGTGCTTTGAGACAAACTGCTGGTTTTAACAATTTAAATTTAGCCCTTACCCCTTATTACTTTAAATTTGTGAAGAAAGCGTTGTTTTTCTTACATGCCTCCACAGTGACCAAAGAATCCAGAAACAGAGAAAAATATTAATAACTTGAAGTCACAGGTTTAATGATAGGATTATATAATTATGTATGATATAATAAATTTAACAATATTATTACAAAATATTTGTTCACAGACTCCCGCACAACTCGTGCAAGTCCAACCCAACTTTGGAGGGTTAGTTCAAAAGCAGCAAAGTCACACAATAGCACAAACAAACCACAGGTCAAGGCAGTGAGACACCAGCACCTCCTGTGTAAAATGACTGTTTTTTATCAATGGAGTCTGGCTTTTAAGGGAGTTGGAAAGGGCTGCCTGTTCAGCAAGTACTGAGTACACGACTGGATATTGAGACATGGATGATACTGCAGGAGTTGTGAGAGAGTCGGATGTTTTGAGATAGCTTTGTTGCTGTTAAACGTGGTCCCCTATGACTTCAAGCAGACCAGAAGCACGTAAGAAAAAGAAAGTTTTCTTTACAAATTCATTGTAAGACAGGGTGAGTAACTGATTGACAAAAGGTTGTTTTGGGACAGAATTATTCCTTTATCAGTCCTGATGACAGATATCAAATATTCATTCATTTTCAGAATTTTAACCCTTCAATTGCCAGGTTTTTGTCATGGAGCCACAATGTTTTTGGATGGAAAAAAAACACAAAAATTAACTATTTTCAATACACCACATGCTAAGTAGATGTTTCTTTTTTTGGTTATCGCAGTGCTGGATTTGTCAATTATTAGCAACAACTTTAATTCTGACAGTGCATCTCGTGGAAATAGAATGTATTTTCTCCGTATGACACATATGGTAAAAAATGACATCATCTGATGGAAAATAGTAAAAATTACAGATTCCAAGGCAAAAGCCCAGAGTGACACCCAGAAATAACACAATGCGTGTTTTTATGCTTTGATGGCTGTGGGATCAAAGATTACAGTTTGAATGGGTTTTAATGGAGCATTTTTTGCACTTAACAGTATCAATGTAACTATTTTGATTACACAGTGTATTTTAGATTTATTGTAGGAGCTGAGCTGGAAATTCCAACATTAAACAAACTACTCAATATTGCCAAAACCTATGCCATAATCAGAATCAGCTTTATTGTCCAAGTATGCTTACACAAACAGGAATTTGACCCCGGTTAGCTTTGTTCTCAATGGACATGAATTAAACATTAAATATAAAAAATCAAAAAATCAAAATAAAAACAGATAAAAACAGAAAATTATAGTTTTAAATTTACATATGTACAAGCCCTAGTTAAACCATTTTAGCGAATATATACAATTTAAGTTAAAAGCAAGTTAAAAAAATAGTTAAGTTAAAAAAATGTGCCTCAGTGGTTATTCTGACACACTGTTACTGTTAAGAGTTCATCAGAGAGACAGCATGACCATAAGCATGAAAACAGCCAAAATGATAAAAAAATAAGAAAATAAAAAGCATGGAAAATGTGCTAGACAGTCCCAACATGTCAGTGCAAAATGGCATCACCAAACCATTATCATTATGGCTGCATATCTAAAAAAAATGTTATCATTTAACTTTATTGCCATATTTTGGCATAGCAGATTTACAGATTGGTTTACAGGATGATTTTGTCACTTCTGCAGCTGCCTGTGGATCTTTACACTGGTGACGGTATTATTCTCTGTTGCAACTGACAGTGTAACATCTGCTGTGGGCTTTAATATCCTTTCAGTATCTCCATAGCTGTCGAGTCACCTTGAATGTCACAGACCACTTTACTTTATAACTAACATTGCCAAATAAAAACACAGCATGAACCTGCTCCACTTTTCTGTCAGCACCACCTGAGGCTCAGCGGGTTTATTCCTCTGGAACACTTTTGTTTGAAACTTGTTCCCAAACAGAGCTGAACAGGCAGCCTTATAGAGGGATTTGTAGGCGTCAGTTCTGCTGCAATTACTCTCCAAAGGGTGGTATTCATCAGGCTGAACGGAGCCATTTCATCAAGTTTAAGCAGTGAACCCTTTGAAACCTGGAGCAACATCAATTTTCTTGTGCTGCTTTCAAGTGCCTTTTACAAGAACGTAACCTTTGAACCCTGAGCAAATTGGTACAGTTTAAAAAGAAAAAAAGAACATGGATAAAAGTCCAGTGAGCAGTTTGGTAAAAAATATTCCACAAATTGCAAGAAATGAGCAGATTTAGAATATTATTTTAAAAAATCTAAGGGAAAATGTCAAGGAAAAAAAAAAAAAATTTTTAAATATATATAAATTTTTTTTTATTATCATTATTACATATTTAAAATTATGTTGCAGAATTATCATATTTTAAGCACACTTTCCACGTCATTCCCCATTTTTAAAATGTCCTTTTTTTTCTTATTCTTTTTTTTAAATGATCAGGTAATGTTGTTGTATTTTTTTTTACTAATTTCTGGCTTATTTTTGGGTCATTTCTTCTTTCGTTCTCATGTTTTTGAAAGAAATCAGGCCAATTTGCTCAGGTATCAAAAGGTTAGGATTTGGTGAATCTGTCTCAGAACACTTTCATGACCAAACTAATAAAATAAGAGAGATAAGGATAAGAATATTAAAATGTTCTCTGTGTTCTTTGTATTTGCCACTAAATGCTCTCCTGTTTGACTTTATTCTGCAGGCCGACACCTGTGAGCAGCATGATTGGAGCGTTTGGGTTTCAGGAGCATCTTCTGTACTGTAAGGAGTGATACTGATTGTTAAACTGTTTATTAAACTGTCCTGGTGTGCCTCAGTGCTTGATGTTGTGGTGATGTTTGTTGTTGCCAGCTGTCCTGGAGGAGTTTGTGAACACTGGACGCCTGAAAGGAAGCGTGGTTGGAGGTCGGCAGGACAAAGCTGTGTACATCCCTGATATCTACTCCAAAACTCAGAATGCCTGGGTCGACTCCTTCCTCCAGCAGAACGGATATCTAGGTACAGAATTTATATACACAAAAATGTGTATATATATATATATATATATATATATACCTCCCATTCTTGTGAACACAGTATCTCAAGAACACCTTGATGGGAATTTCTTCAAATTTGGCACAAATGTCCACTTGGTTTCAACAATGAACTAATGAGAAGCTGGTTTGACCTTGCTTCTGTCTTATACTTGTGAATGCCATATTGCATGAACACCTTTTGATGTGTTTTTTTATTCATTTTTAATTGCACCATTAAAAACAGTAACAGAAAACAGGTCAAAAAGAATACAGAAAAACAGGTGCCAGAGAGGTTAGAAACCCAAATAGGCTTATAGAGGTATCTCACCAAAGGTAATACAAGACAAATAATGAGTGTGATTGTGGATGTGCATACATGGGCGTGCGTGCGTGCGTGCGTGTGTGTGTGTGTGTGTGCAGAAAAAAACTAGTTTACAATATACTAATTAAGACATTTAGGGGGCTTGATTCATCAATCCCTCAAGGCCACCTTGAGGGAATTTCCTCAAATTTGGCACAAGCGTCCGCTTGGGTTGAACAATGAATGTATTGGGAGACTCAAAAAAAAGAACCTATTTAATGATCAGAGGTCACAGTGACCTGACAAAACATGTTTTTGGCCATGAATCCATATGCTAATTCTGATAAATTTTTAAGCAAATGACAAACAGGATATAATTCTGAGATGATTACATTTTGTATCTAAAAGGTCAAATGTCAGCTTCTCTTCGACATAATGTTCTGCAAAAACACTTTTCTGGCCATTATTCAGCATCATAACTCAGGAATAGAAGGGGAGACATTTAGACAGATACTCAATTGGTCACACTAATCTTGGGTGTCCACCTTGAAACTGTGCTAAATATATTGCTGCTGGGCGGAAGATGTGTGTGAAGCATCCGTGCCCTGGTAAAGTAAAATCATCCCTAGTCTAAACAAGTGTTTCCTCCTGCAGAGTTTGATGCGTTGGTCAGACTGGGGATCCCCGACCCCACCAGCTACATCAAGAAGCGCTTCAAGTCCAACAAGCTGCTGTTCCTCAAAGCAGCCTGTGTGGGTCAGGCTCTGGTCGACCAGGTGGAGGCCTCTGTGGAGGAAGCTGTCAACTCCGCCACGTGGACTGACATACAGGTGCTCCGTTTTTCCCTGCGACACTATTTATGTTCAAAATATGCCTGTTCTTCATTCCGGCTTTCACTCTGGTTGCTGTAGCCGATTTTGCCGAGCTGCCTGTCGATAGAGGACGTTGGGATGTTGATCAACCAGGCAATGAGGAACACGAATGTACAGTCCTCTGCTAAAGTGCTTGGAGACACAGTCGTCGTCAGTGAGAAGTTCATCAGCAACTGCCTGTCTTTGTTTGACGAAGCCATGCAGCAAAAAGCTCAGAAGGTACGTCCTCCTGCGTCACATCAAGTCTACATAAAAAAAAACTCCTGTGTAGACTGAAAAAGTATAATGTCCAAATTAACTCTTTGTTAAGTTTCATTTTTTATATGTGGTTCTCAGGAAGTCAAGAACAATCCAGTGTTTCTGATCACTGAAGATGATTTGAAGCAGGCGTCCATGCTGACAGAGAGCTCAGCAGTTACTTCTAAAAAGGAAAAACGAGAAGCAGAAAGAAGGAAGAAAGCCACAGGTTGGTTCACTTCTCCCAAACTAACTCTCAGAAAAAACAAAGCCACAGAGACAGACTGTGAAATTTAGTGCAGACTTGGAAACTTTTGCCACAGTTTGCCGGTCCCAGACACATTTTTTTAGATCTGAGGCTTAGAAATGATGGTCCTCTGTTTTCAGCGCCCTGAGACATGTCTGCACCTCGTTGCGAGCTGTCCCGGACTCGAAGACAGTTTTCAAACATGTTTGATTGTCCTGTAGCCAAAAACAGGATGTTCTGGTTATTGGGGCACCTTGGAGAAAAGTTTGAGTGAGAGGAAGAGAAAGTATCTCCTCCTCTGTCTCAAACTAGAGAATGGTCAGGGGTACAGGCAGCAGACACACACATACAAACAAGAGCTTAGGAGTATGACAGTACACAGAACTCATGGTTTAGGAGTCATGGTTTGGTGCAAGTTCTGCAAAGCGGAAAACCAAATAATAAGAGTGCAGTTTCAGCCTAAAGTGATGATACAATTTATTAAAGGTCAAATTCAGTCTCACACAAGTCCCTACACGCTCCTGTTATTTTTCAGCTTTTGGGAGATTGAGGACATTTTGATAAGATTTTTTCTTATTTTCTTAAGGGATCAGAATTTATATATATATATATATATATATATATATATATATATATATTTATATTTATCAATATTTCCATCTCTAAATTCTTGTTTTTTTAGTTTTTGGAGGTCATTGAACAGACGGCAGGTGGAACTTTCTTATTTTTTATTTATTTTTTATTAAATCAACAGCAGTTAGTCATAGATCAGATCCCATCCATAGATAAGAGAATCAGCTACTACAGAAGCAATTGAAAGCAAACTTTAAGACCCAGCAGAATGAATGGTTAAGTTAACTTTATATATATATATATATATATATAGATAGATAGATAGATAGATAGATAGATAGATAGATAGATAGATAGATAGATAGATAGATTCACACCACTCTCCTAATGCACGCCCCAGCTACAAAAATATGACATCAATATGTGGCGCCAGTTGTTTTGATCATGGCAGGCTGCCACGAACAAATGAATGTGTTGAAAACCATCTCTGCCAGCTTACAAGCTAACAGACAACAACCAACAACAAGTAAAAATGCTAATAAAACTTACCATTTTGACACATGTGCTAGTTGGTGGTTTTGTAGCATAAAAGGCTCTTCATCTGAGTCTGACTGAGGCACAAACATGTATGGCTCTCCCATGTGTCCTCTGATACTAGTGCTAGTGATCTTGATAGGCACCACTCTTTTGACCAGCTGGGTGCTAGTACTGCTGTGCCAGAGCTGGAGAAAGTGAAACCATGTGTAGGCAGCAGTGGTGGTGGGTAGATACAGAATACAGAATTTCTCAGCGTGGGGGAAATGTGGGAAAACTGTGTTAAACATTATTGTGTTAATGATAGCAGAGTATTTTTACATACTTAAAGATGTGTCTCAAGAGGGACTTCAACATGCTCAGAAGTTCTGGATTTTTCAGTTAGAGACGAGCAGGAGATATTTTAAGAATTAAAGAACATGGTAACTTAACTTGACCAACGTAACTTTTCTCGCGGCTTGTGTGAGTTCACTCTGTGCTACTGTCACATCTGTTTTTTTGTGTTTGATATATACACCATTTGTGTTTAAAGGGAGATGCTCCACATCTCCACCTGAAAAATGAGCACAATCCAACTCAGCCCCTCCAACAGTTCCTTGCTGCTGTTTTCATCAAAATCATGATCATTTTATCCAGTCTTGGATTTCTGAATGGAATAAAATTGTAATCAGGACACATTGTCTGTGATTAGTCATGTTCAGCCTCACATTTTTATAGCAACATTGTAGATAATGTGAGCAGCTCAGTAATGCTGAGATTATAAAGGTAGGGGTGGACCAATATTGTTTTTTAGGGATGATACCGATTTTTGGGAGTCAAAGAGACCGATATTATTGAATATTTGGAACCGATATGCATTTACAATAAACATGAAAATTTTTATGTCAGTGTTTAGAATTTGGAATATAACAAACACAAAACTTTCTTTAAATACCTTTGGCAAATATTTAATAAAAACACTTTCAACATCATCTATAGCAAGTTCAAAGTCAAATGAATATTTAAATAAATGAAAAAATAAAAATGGCTCCCTGATGTTTTACGAAGTAAAAGTTTCTCCCATGCTGACACTTTCTTTTGTACTTTTTAATTAACTCATTTTAGCAGCGACCATTAAATAAAACGCTGATACAGATAATAGGCAAAATGTCAAATATCGGCCCCAATTATCATCCGGGCCGATAATCTGTCAACTGCTACTTAACAGTCTCGTAGTCTACAGTACACCAATCACTTACTTTAATATGCTATATTTGACAGAGAGAAGAAGGGTATTTATTCCTGCATGATGTATCATCTGTTTAACTCTTTGTCTCCCAGAGGGAAGTGGCAGCTTGAAAGCAGGTGGAGGAGGCAACTCCAGAGAGATCCGGATCCGTAAAACCAAGAAGAAAGGGAGGAAAGACGAGGACAGCGACGAGGAGACCGGACCTTCACAGCAAAGTACAGTCCTGGCCACAAAGCAGTTTTATCTTCACGGGGACATCATGTCTCGATATGCACATTAAGCCTGTTCAGCGAGGCGTTTTACTGTAACAAGAGCGTAATGGCTGGTTGGCTAGAAATCTCTCCCCTGGGTTGTTAAGCTTTTTTTTTTTTTCCACTGAAGACAAAGGTAACTATAGTATCCCTGTGAGACTAATTACCTCGTGTTTTACCTTTGCCAAGATCGCAGTAAACAGACTGCAGCCCCCTTTATGGCCCAGGAGGAGATCGCAGCAGTTTTAGAGGAGAGGCTGAGCGACTGCCCCGAAGAAATCCTCTCCGAGCTGGCAGAGCATTTAGTAAGGTAATACACAGGTTTCTGTCCAAACTTAGTTTTCTCTGCTCGCACTTTGCAGAGGAAAACTGAGAACAAGACTTCACTGTTAATATCTCTGCAGGCCTCTCGCTAAAGCCTATCAGGAGGTGCTGCGGACGGTGTTCATGTCCTCCACCAGCTCTCCGTCCAAAGCCAACAAGAAGCAGAGCATGAAGGAGCTGCAGGAGGAGATCACCAACCTCTACAACAACATCCGACTCTTTGAGAAAGGCACCAAGTTCTTCTCCGGTAAAATCCTTCTCTTACCACTAATTTCAGCCTTACAAGCAACTTTACTGTCACAGACAAATTTCCAGGGATAGAATGAAATCATGAGACTTGTGCTGGAACTGTGGCACGCTGCAGTAATCCTGAAAATGTAATGATCTCCCAAAATTAGGGCTGTCTAGCGATTAAAAAAATGAGTCTAATTAATTACATGCTCTGTGATTAATTAATCTAAATTAATTGCATACCTATATTTTTGCTGCAGTATCTAAACAATTCAATTCACAGTCATAAACACAAATTCCACTCATTTATGAAGTCAAACAAGCTCCTGCTTTAGGGACGTTTGAGTAAAACAGACTTTGTTGTATTTCCTCATCTCTGTGACAAAGAGAGACTTTTAAACTGAAGTAAAAGGTGGTATAGAGTCAATATAATCATCAAAACAGCATTTTCACTGTCTGTTGCTGCTAACAACCGCACGCAGCGATAAATCGCACGAGCCACAATTTCTCTAGATGTGTCACGGCTGACAGGCAACTGACGTGCCTTACAAGCGCTGCTCATGCAGGCAGAGTGGATGCTCTGTGCTAGCTCAGACCTCTGGGTTGGCTGCTAAATGCTTTGCTTGGAGGTAATATTTCAGGCCCTCCAAGTACTCCGATAGTATGAAAACTCATGTTACTGAGCAACTGTGGCCTTCAATAACGCACCGGATCAATGTGCACCACGGAACACGATTTGATTGAAAATGTAATAAAACCCAGTGTACACGTATTTGAAAAACCCATGTGCACGCGCCAGTTTTGGTGGTAAAGGGATATAATACAACATTATTGCAATGTCTTGTCCTTCGTGAAGGTTGTAGGGTTCATATTTTGTTAAAACTGTTTTAGAGAGGTGTCGATTCAACTGTGAGAACAATGATTTTGGAGGACGTAGTTTGTGATTCAACGGGTAGGAATGGCAAGCTTTGGCCATAGTGCTGACATTTTAACTATAACAGAAAAATGCATTGACAGTGTTGCACAGGCTCATGTATTCTGGATCTGGCATGTCATTTTCTGAATGTATAGGAACCTTACTCTGAAAAATTAATATGGCATATTGATCACACATCTAACTGTGCCAATAATCATGTAATTAAAAGGAAAAAATTCAGAAATACAAAGTTAACTTCATTGAAATTCTTTAATCATGCAGATGAAACTCAGGTCCACATTTCCAAGCACCTCCTGAAGACCCTGTGCACGGACGTCACGAACATCCTGGTGAACTTCCTGGCGGCCGACCTGATGATGTCCGTGGAGAATCCCAGCACCATCACCAACGAGGTCTGCTTCTAAATTACTGCATTCAGCTGGACAGGCAGTGAGCTGAGATCACATTTAAATCAAGCTAGACTTAATTAGGACTGTGTGCCGGTGTTTGAAATGCACTGTGGGACTAGTTAGAGCTTGGACTCGATGATGAGCGCCTCTGATGTGTTGCCTCAGGTCAGAGTGAAGATTCTGGGCAAACTGTCAGAGGAGACCAGAGGACCTCTCATGAAGCTGCACAACTGCCTCAACGGCAAAGTGAGTGCGTTTGCCGTCAGTTGCATCAGCGGCTTGAAGGACAAAACTGAAATAGAGTGATGGAAACTTGTTCTATTGCTTCACAGACTATTGAAGACTTTGTGACCAACATAGAGACCTGTGCAGAGGTGTGTGGCTTCATGCTCAAGAAGGGAGACAAGAAAAAAGAGAGGTAATAAAAAACTTTTTAAATTTTGGACGTTTCTTTACCTATAAGTGTATATTAAATTAATACTTCATCCCCCCTTTCTATATCAATTAATCACTCTGTGTAACATTGAATTCTTAAAGAAAATGTTGTTTTGCTCTCTTTAAAGCCAGACCTATTGACAAAAACAGAAATTTTACTTCTTTGAACACTGGAGCTGCTGATCTACAGTCGCCTCAATCAGTTAGTTTTGTTAATATGTGAATATAGTGAATCCAGACTAACCCTTTAAACACCAAAGCAGGGTTCCCCACAGCCATGAAAATCCTGGAAAAGTTACAGAATCTCACAATCCCATTTTCCAGTCCTGAAAAAGTTACAGAATTAGTAAAAATCATTAAAAATTTTAGTCTGCGTCTGTCAGTTTCACATAATGTAATATAAGCTAACGAGCTAACGACTTGCATAGATGCATAGAAGTGTGAGAAAGTTTTTTTTTCTCCCCGCATTATGTCCTTCCCTCCATGTGTGCCAGCTCTTTGAAATTATGTTTGAACAGTTTAAATCTGATATGTTAAAATTATTATGGGTCCTTGAAAAGTCATGGAAAAGTAATGAAATTTTGTCCATAAAGATGTGTGGTAACCCTGCCAGCGTCACACAATATCACTAACAACTAAGGCCGCAGTGGACCAGCAGCTGCTGTGTTCAGGGAAGTAAAATGACTGGTTTTGTCAGTGGAGTCTGGCTGTAAAGTGAGCAATGATGACTTTAACGCTCAGTTTAGTTCCATATCACAAAGGGCTGTCTGTTTGTACATAAAGGACTGTTTGTAGCAGTTGTGTGAGAATTTGTAAACGATTGTTCTGATATAGATTTGCCGTTGTTAAATTTGGACCCTATTTACTTCAATTCATCAAGATTTTTCTCCATTTTTGGATTCTTCATTCATTGTTGTAGCATGCCAGAAAAGGAAAGTTTTCTTTATGAATTCAACAGAACACAGTAATTAATCAATATACAAATGGTTATTTGGGGGATGAAGTATTCCTTTAAGTTAAAGTCCACAAACATTTCCATTTTAAGTTTTGTAACGCTGATGTATGTGAATGTGTGTCTTCCAGACAGGCGCTGTTTCTGCACCGTCAGGCTCTCACGGAGCAGCTGAAGGAGACGGAGGATCCAGCTCTGATTCTCCACCTGACCAGTGTGCTGCTGTTTCAGGCCAACACCCAGTGCATGCTGCACGCTCCCGGACGCTGCGTGCCTCAGATCATCGGCACCCTCACTGGACGAATACCTGCGGTATGTCTGACACTCACTCACTCACTGACTGTTAAAAGCCACGCTCAATAATACGTTAACTGATCGTTATTCTTATTATTACATTACAATGGCTATGTTTACAGTTGCAGCCACAAATATGCTGCTGGTGCCACTGTAACTTGCTGTTACAGGATGTGAACGTTAAAGGGACAGTTCATCACAAAATCAGAAATACATATTTTTCCTCTTACCTGTAGTGCTATTCATCAATCCAGATTTGTTTTAGTGTCAGTTGCACAGTGTTGCAGATATCAGCTGTAGAGATGTCTGCCTCCTCTCCAGTATAATGGCACAAGGTGGCACTCGCCTTGTGGTGCTCAAAGCTTCAAAAAAACATTTGAAAACTCGACAGCAATGCTTCTTTCCAGAGATCGTTATCTGGCTAATCAGTTAGCCAGGTTAACTGTTGATATCCATTCCCAAAACAGTATGGACCAGAAGGATAGTTTAACCCTTTGAACTCTGCTATAGAAATAGTCTGCTAGTGCCCACATTAGTGTATTTGTTTATTGTGATGTCATTTCTTGTTTGTTTTTTTTCAAATTTGTCACATCCCTAAAATCTGAACAACCTAAGCTAAAAGGTTATATACATCAATAAACCATAATAACGGATAAAAGTTTTGAAATTGTGTCATAAAAAAGAAAATGTGACTTTGTCTTCCCGTCAAATTTTACAAAATTAAAAAAAAACATACTGATTCAAAATAATTGTAATGTTATAACCTACATTTTTCTCGACATTCAATACATTATTCACTCAATTAACATAACTTTCTTTTTGGATTCATCATTTATTCTTGTCACCCTGTGTTTTCACGTGGTTTACCACCACATGCAACATAGCGCAATAAAGTCAAGACAAGCGTACAACATGATGACACAGAGGACAAAAGCTTTAGCTTATTGCTGTGAAAAATGAATGTTCTAGCTATTATGGTTATACATATATATATATATATTTATGTGTGCGCGCGCGCGCGCACACACACACACACACACACACAGAGACACACACACGCATGGGATTAAGCAAACATGGATCGCCATTTCTTGGAAATATCATTTTATTTACGCAAAATTACCATCCTGACATGGCGAAAAAGGTAAGATAACATGACATTATGACACAATAACAGGAAAGACAGAAGCCTTAATTTGCTGCTGCAAAAAGAATAAAAGCTCTAGGTCAAGGATACTCAACTTGGTTTGCGTGGGGGCCACTTTCACAAAATGATAGGAGGGCAGGAGCCAGTCACAGCAGCCCTTTACATGTCTGTAGGACTTTAGGGTGTTTCCGGGATTTTAGGATGTTTCTGATATTTTAGGACATTTCTAGGATTGTAGGAGGTTTCCAGAATTTTAGAAAGTTTCTATGATTTTAAGACGTTTCAAGGATTTTGGCACGTTCTAGGACTTTAGGATGTTTCTACGATTTTAGGACATTCTTGGATTTCAGATGGTTTTATTTGGATTTTAGTATGGTTAAAGGATTTCAAGATGTGTCAGGGATTTCAGGACCTTTCTAGGATTTTAGTATGTTTCAAAGATTTCAGGACATTGCTAGAATTTAGGACATTTCTAGGATTGTATGAGTTGCCCAGGAATTTAGGAGGTTTTTCAGGATTGTTGGACTTTTCTAGGATTCTAGGACATTTCTAGGATTTTTGGAGATTTTTAAGATGTTAGGTTGTTTCTAAGATTTTAGGAAAATTCTGGTATGTTAGGACATTCTAGGATTCAGGATGAGAATCCTAGAAGTATTTTTGGTGGTTTTTCCAGGATTTTAGGACATTTTAAGGATTTCAAGACATTTTTATTTTCAAGGATTTTAGGAGGTTTCCAGGGTTTTATGACGTTTCTAGGATTTTAGAACGTTTGTAGGATTTTAGGATGTTTGTAAGATATTGGGACATTTCTTGGATTTTGTACATTTCGAGGATTTTATGACCTTTCTTTTAGGATTTTAGGATTTTTCTACAATAGGTAAGGTCTATAGCTGTGACCTCTGTTCGGGGGTGCAGGGGATTGTCCACTGGCACTTTATTTGATAAACAAGCTCTATTTTGATGCAGTTTATGCACTCTGGGACCTTGTGTATACCAAAAGTACAGTGTGAATCACTTTATTTTTTTATTGGAAATAAGAAAATGGTTGGTGGGCCACCCACTACCCTATTGGGGGCCAGATCAGGCCTGCAGGCAGTAAGTTGAGTATCATTGTTCTAGGTAGTATGATTCTTATTTTAGATCTTTTTAAACAGGATCGTTTTAAAGGGTTAAAAGTCAAAACGTTCGCTACTTAAAAATGTAATATGGTCATTTTGTGCTCCATTGTGGTCAGTTAAGTTTTAATCCACCATCTCAACATTTCATTCCAATGCTAATTTAAGCAAAAAAGGTCAAATAAACGCCTTTTCAGCCAGGAGTGTTTAGTACCCAGTTTGTGATCTAGAGACTTGTGTATTTTCATGAAAATCTACAGTAGTGAAGCTTAAGCTCAGTCATAGTGGACATGTTTATTTGTGCTTCAGTGTGGTCTAAATGCTTCAGCAAATGTTGGCAACTCAACGCTTCACCTCAGGATTGTTTACATTCAGTTTTCAGACTCCGCAGCTGTCGGTAATCTCCATCTGCTGCAGCGTCAGCGTAATAGAGCGTTTGTTTTGGGAGCTAAACTGCTAAAGTGTTTGCGTGCGTCCGTGTGTTGTTGCAGGAGCAGCAGCAGCTGCTGGCTGCCTACCAGGGCCTGGTGGTGAAGCAGCTGGTGAGCCAGAGTCAGAGCAGGAAGCAGGAGGAGGCGGAGGGCGAGCCCGACAAGGCAGACGAGCAGGACGAGGAGGCCAGGAGCATCCGCACGCAGCTTAGGGACCTGACGCCACAAGTTAAGGATCTGGTGCTGTCCCAGAGGAAGACATCTGTCTCAGAGGACTGAACATTTCAAAGATAAGAGGAATGATTGTGATCAATGTTGAATCTTTTTATGGTTTACATGTTCAGATTTATTTTTAATTCTGTTAGATCAGCTAGTAAATGCTAACTTTGTTTTTTTTTCAACCTGGACCCTATTTGTCGTTGTTATTTTATCTAAATGACTAATGACGGAAAATGTTTTTCAAATTGGTCCAGTACTAAGCGAGAGGGCTGCAGATGGCAGCAGTGAATCTGTCTGCAATGTAACAACTTTGGGGCAGCATTTGCACACCGTCAATTATCGTCCATTGAAAGTTTGTTTTTGCCACTGACAGGCTCAGATTATTACTATAAGAGTCAACACTTCTGAAAGGATCCATACAATGATAGACTTTTTTGTTAAAGAATAATATCTTTATTTTTTAACCAGACACAGCCCTGACATGGTTATTGTCAAACCCACCAGACTCCTTTCAAAAAAAGAAGTAATTTTATCATTGTAACACACACTTCATTCAGTTGACAGAAACAAATAAAACCAACAATAAGTGTTTTTGTTAGTCACCAGCTCCAGTTTGGTTGAAAAAAAAAACTTATTTCACCCAGTTAGATGTGAAAATATGCTGGCTCTATACAAACTAAAAGGGATCCTTTCTTTAATATTGTCAGTCACTTAAATACCAATCTGAGCCTGTCAGTGACAAAAACAAGCAGACATAAATTGACAGTGCACATTTGCGCAAATTGGTTATTTTGCAGCCTGTTTTAGCATTGCAGCTTTCTCACTCAATACTGAACTATTTCCAAAAATTGTTGCTCACTTTAGTCACTAGACACACAAAAACATGACAAAACAGGGACCAGGTTGAAAAACACTGAAGTTCCCCTTTAATAATGTATTTTTGTGATTTATCCACGTGGACATAATTCTAAATTATTAAATGAAATTCCTATATGGGATGTCTCACTGTAAACCCAATTAACATGAAAATCCTCAATGAGGTTTTGATTTTCATGCATTCAGTAAAGCTCTCCTCTTCCTCACATGCTTCAGTGTCTTTATTGTGAGAGGTTGTAGAGTCTACGTGTCCCATGACTCACTATTCTCCATCGCATCTCTATAGCTTCATTCATGTTCTTTCGCAGACATGGAAAATTGTGTTGGGCAGTTTGTCCTTAACCCTGAAAACAGCATTTGACAAAGCAGCTTGGTTGTTCTGAAGCTTTGTGGCATCTGAGTAAAAGTCAATCCCCTAATGAAGTCTATGTGATTGTGGTCGAAAGTACAAGAGCAAGCCAGACAGCGGACCTATGGGTGCGATTAAACTGAAGTTTCATTCTTGATTTAGCTTGGATGAGAGGTGCTGGATTTAATTGGACTAATTAGAAGCCTCAGTATTTGCGTGAAAACTGAGCGAATTCAGTCAGCATTAAAAGGACAGTTTGACAATGTTATAAACTTCAAAACGATCAAGTGGACCTTAAGTGTAAAATACTTCCATTTGTAAAAGTAACTCGAAAAGCAAAATGAATTTTAACATCTGTAGCTGTTACAGGACTTTGTAACAAAAAGCAAAGCATATTTAATGTTGGATGAAATTAATTTCACATGTGGTCACAGCAGTAAAGAATGCTCCCCCAATCAACATGGAAATCTCATTTCAACAGTACATATCCCAATGATATTTCTGTGAGAATGAGAAAGTAAAAGCATTGGAAAATATGAGTTGTCTCCCTCTTGTGGCAATTTGTGGAACAACATATGATTTACACTTAAATGGTTTGCCTTTCTATTTGTAATTCTCTGTTGCAACACTGGGAGGCACCAAATACTAACCTAAGAACCTACTACAGAATCTAACCTAATATTTATCCACCTTTAAAAGGCCAGAAAAAGACACTTACTGATATTTGTCTACACCAGCACTCTAAATTTAGATCATACCACAATTAGCATAAAAATGTGCATATACTACATGGTCAAAAGTGTGTGGACTCAATAACATTGTAAAAAGCAAGGTTTATAGGATGGCGGAAACGTCAAAATTTGACATGTCCAAAAAACAGCTGCAAACTACTTAGTATAGCCTGTAGAGGCATTTTATAGTATACAGTGTTGAAGAAGCACCCCAAAACATCCTACACACCCATAAAATAGCACATTAAAAAAAGTATGGTGAAAATGTCCAAATATGTCATTTTTCCTAACATGCTATTTTATGGGTTTTTAGAACTGTTTTGGGATGGGTTTTTTTTGTTTTGTTTTTTTTTAACACTGTATACTACACAAGTCTCTACAGGCTATACTAAGTGGTTTTCAGCTGTTTTTTGGACATGTCAAATTATGACATTTTCACCATACCTTACTTTTTTGGTTTGGTTGGTTTGGATTTTTTCAACGTGCTATTTTATGTTTTTTTTTTGTGGTCATTTTAGGATGTTTTTTCAACACAGTATACTATTACATGCTTCTACAGGCTATACTAAGTGGTTTTCAGCTTTTTTTGGACATTACAAATTTTGACATTTTTACCATACAATAGCCTTGCTTTTTTGGCCATTTTTTCAACTCGCTAGTTCATTGATTTTGGGACCAGTTTGATATGTTTTTTTCAACAGTGTATACTATACATGCCTCTACAGGATATACTAAGTGTTTTTCAGCTTTTTTTTAGACATGACAAATTTTGACATTTTTACCATACAATAGCCTTGCCATCCATCCATCCATTGTCCTCTGCTTATCCAGAGTCGGGTCTCGGGGGCAGCAGCCTAAGCAGGGAAGCCCAGACTTCCCTCTCCCCGGCCACTTCGTCCAGCTCTACCTGGGGGATCCAGAGGCGTTCCCAGGGCAGCCGAGAGAAATAGTCTCTCCAGTGTGTCCTGGGTCTATTCCGGGGCCTCCTACCGGTGGGATGTGCCCTGAACACTTTACCAGGGAGGCGTCCAGGAGGCATCCTAATTAGATGCCCGAGCCACCTCATCTGGCTCTTCTCAATGTGGAGGAGCAGCGGCTCTACTCATTTCGGCCGCTTGTACCCGCGATCTTGTTTTTTCGTTCACTACCCAAAGCTCGTGACCATAGGTGAGGGTAGGAATGAAGATCGACCGGTAAATCGGGAGCTTTGCCTTTCAGCTCTGCTCCCTCTTCACCACGACAGATCAGTGCAGAGTCCGCATTACTGCAGACGCCGCATCGATCCGCCTGTCGATTTTTCGCTCCATCCTTCCCTCACTCGTGAACAAGACCCCGAGGTACTTAAACTCCTCCACTTGGGGCAGGATCTCATCCCCGATCTGGAGGGGGCACTCCACCCTTTTCCGGCTGAGAACCATGACCTCGGATTTGGAGGTGCCGATTCTCATCCCGGCCGCTTCACATTCGGCTGTGAACCGATCCAGCGAGAGCTGGAGGTCACAGCCTGATGAAGCCAACAGGACCACATCATCTGCAAAAAACAGGGACCCAATTCTAAGGTCACCAAACCAGACCCCCTCAACACCCTGGCTGCGCCTAGAAATTCTGTCCATAAAAGTTATGAACAGAATCAGTGACAAAGGGCAGCCCTGGCAGAGTCCAACCC